>NC_034201.2:40250160-40563132 GCF_002021735.2 Oncorhynchus kisutch
TTCAGAGTCCTCAAACAGAAGATCCACACATAGGTGAACGTGATATATAGTCTCGCTATTGTTATTTCACTGCTGCTCTTTAATGACTTGTTACTTATTCTTATCCGTATTTTTTAAAACTGCATTGTTGGTTCGGGGCTCGTAAGTCAGCATTTCACTGTTGTATTTGGCGCATGTGATTAATACAATTTTATTTGATATAGTACATCAGCACATGTACACTACATGACCAAAAGTGAACATCTCATTACAAAATCTTGGGCATTAATACGGAGTTGGTCACCCCTTTGCTGTCATAACAGCCTCCCCTCTTCTGGGAAGGCTTTCCACTAGATGTTGGAACATTGCTGCTATAACAGCCTCCCCTCTTCTGGGAAGGCTTTCCACTAGATGTTGGAACATTGCTGCTATAACAGCCTCCCCTCTTCTGGGAAGGCTTTCCACTAGATGTTGGAACATTGCTGCTATAACAGCCTCCCCTCTTCTGGTAAGGCTTTCCACTAGATGTTGGAACGTTGCTGCGGAGACTTGCTTCCATTCAGCCACAAGGGCAGTAGTGAGGTTGGGTGATTAGGTCTGGCTCGCAGTCAGCGTTCCAATTAATCCCAAAGGTGTTCGCTGGGATTGAGGTCAGGGCTATGAGCAGGCCAGTCAAGTTCTTCCACACCGATCTCAACAAACCATTTATGTATGCACCTCGCTTTGTGCACGATGGCATTGTCATACTGAAACAGGAAAGGGCCTTCCCCAAGATATACCTTTACTGGAACTAAGGGGCCTAACCCAAACCATGGAAAACAGCCCCAGACCATTATTCCTCCTCCACCAAACTTTACATTTGGCACTACGCATTGGGGCAGATATTGTTCTCCTGGCATCTGCCAAATCCAGTCGTCCATCAATGTCAGAAGAGTGATTCATAATTTCAGAGAACGCGTTTCCACTGCTCCATAGTTCAAGGGCTGCAAGCTTTATACCATGGTGATGTTAGGCTTGTGTGTGCCTGCTCTGGCATGAAAAACCATTTCATGAAGCTCTAGAGAAACAGTTATTGTGCTGACGTTGCTTCCAGAGACAGTGTGGAACTCGGTAGTGAGTGTGCAACCGACAGAGACAATTTTTACGCACTATAGCACTAGGCAGTCCCGTTCTGGAGACCAACCACTTCGTGGCTGAGCCGTTGTTGCTCATACACATTATCAGTACTTCCAGCTCTAGCAAGGCAGAAATTTGACGAACTGACATGTTGGAAAGGTGGCATCCTATGACGGTGCCACATTGAAAGTCACTGAGCTCTTCAGTAAGGCCATTCTACTGCCAATTTTCTGCTATGAGATTGCATGGCTGTGTGCTTGATTTAGCCAAATCCACTAATTAGAAGAATGAGTAGGTGTTCCAAGGGTTTTTCCTTTATTATAACTAGAATAATAGTGAAAACATCAAAACTATGAAATCACACATATGGAATCAGGTAGTAACCAAAAAAAAGTTTCTAACAAAGCAAAATATATTTTACATTTGAGACTTTTCAAATAGTTACCCTTCGCCTTGATGACAGCTTTACACTCTTGGCATTCTCTCAACTAGCTGTATGTAGAGTATGAGGAGAGCAATAAAATATTTATCTGTGAATGAATAGGATTGGGAAAACAAACAAGGACCAAACACAAAGAAAACTCACGGTACTGTTACACAACAGGAAAAGGCTTCTCTCATCCTAATCCCCTCACAATGAACACATATCAGAGTGCTGCAAGTAAGCCTTGCTGGATCATCATTAAACACAGAATAATAACAGCTCTCTGTGCTTTCACTTGGTCAAATATTCAATAGAAATTAATAAAACCACAACATTGATCATATCAAAACAGAACGACACCACACAAGACATTCATTATTATGGAAATAATGTCTAAAATGAAGATTTATTGTAGTGCAAATCCACACAAGTCAAAACAAATAATACGTTCCCTGGTGAGGAGGGCCTTTTCTGGGTAAGGCTGACATTGAAGGTCAGCATGGGGATTCCATATTGTTAGAGTGAGAACAGAGTCACTGCTTCTAGAGTGCAGCCTAAAATAAAACATCTGGTGGAAGGAGGTAGAGGACCGACAGGGAGAGTTCTTGGGCATTTCATTTTGAATCATTTAAAGTAAGCATAGTTTGTGAGACCCAAAAGATATTTCAAGCAAATATAATCAGGACTGGAAATGCATCATTTCATTAAAAAAATATTAAAAAAAAAATTTAAAAAAAAGAGTTTTACCCCTTTAGTGGAACTTTGTGAGACCACAATACATGACTGTAGCCTAAATAGCACTGGTAATACTGTACATAATCGGCCTCGTTGAATGTGCTTATGTACCATATAAAACCCCATCATGCGGAAAATTCCTCTACAAATCAGTTGGAAAAGAATAACATTGGCTGGAGTAAGGCTTAGCGATTGAAATAAGTGTTTTCAAAAGAAAACAGAAATGTGCAGTTACATATCAAAGTGCTTTTTTCCATTCACCTTTTTGGTTTTTATCTATAGTGCCTTCATTTTAAATGCATTAAAAAAAACTACAAATATATGGAGATTAAATCTACTGCCTATTTTGACAGATATACAGCATTTATCACCCTCTTTCAGATTCTGACAAACACATACAGTCTAGTATGAATGATGAAAAAGACCACAAGGCCAGAATATAATCCTAAAGCTTATTTTATATATATCTTTTCTTTTCTTTTTTTAAATTGCAGGCAGAGGTGAAAAGGACATCAAATGAAAAGTGATACAAGGTGATGTACAGGACATTCCACATTGTAGTCCTAACTTTAAAACCCTTCTAAGACACATATATTCCTTATACATATGGACACCCATGTGATTGTGCTGGCTGGTAACAACCCAGGATGGAGGAAACAGAGGGGGTTCAGGACTCTAAGCCCAGAGAGGTGATGGATGGCTGGGGGAAATGAGTAGAATTGGGACCTAGTGGTGGTCCTCACGGAGGGAGGGTGTTGAGCAGGGACTCCAGCTGCTCTTCCCCCAGACGCTGCGTCTCATCTAGGTCCTTCATCCTGATGAGGAGCGAGGCCTTGGTCTGGACGAAGTGCCGGTAGTCCTGGAGCTGCTCGGCTGTCAGGCAGCGAGACAGGAAGTTAGACACCATCTGCTCCCGTCTGTCCAGGTTGTCCTTCAGGTCTTTGGCGTCCTCCCGCTGCTTACACAGTAGACGGTGACGGTTGTCCAGAGAATCCTGCCAAGGAAATGTAAAAAAAAGATTGGATGAAATTAAGCACAACATTCCCTAAAATGTTTACTCATTATCCAATGTGTACTAGTAGTGTAAATGGAAAGGCGTTTTTCTGTTCATGGTGCAGTATTTCTTTAGGTCAACAGAGGGCAGGGTAGATAGAAATGTGCATGGAAACTGGTTGAGTTTCAGTGAGTCAATGTAAATCCCAGCACTGCTGATAGTGCACTGTATTTTCTGCTGCTAAAACACACTCAGGAGTCAATGTGAAATTCACAGAAAATACAGTGCACTAAAACACACTCAGGAGTCAATGTGAAATTCACAGAAAATACAGTGCACTAAAACACACTCAGGAGTCAATGTGAAATTCACAGAAAATAATTCAACTATGAGCCTATTGAATGCACATCTGTTCAAAGCATGTCTCTCTCACTTTCTCCTCTGCTTCGGTGTGCTGGTCCACGGTACTCAAGGCGTTCTGCACGCGGGCTAGCCGGGCGGACAGACACAGCAGCAGGCTAACCACACGCTCCAAGTCTCCTACGAACAGGCAATAGCGCTCCACCTCCACCGCTGTACAGTGCTCCCGAACCAGGGCCTCCACGGCCTCGCCACGCAACCCGTTCTCCTTCACCTCCACCTGCAGGGCACCACGGGGCTCCTCCAAGGCCAACAGGCGCTCCTCAATACACGTCACTAGCAGCCTCTATAGGAAGGGGAGGGAACACTATACATTACAATACAGTCTGCTTGTGGGTGTGTGATTTGTGCAAGAGAAAGAGAGGGGACATAAGGCTTGTCACAGTCTGCTCAAAACAAACAGGAAATAAGATAGGAGTCTGACAGTTTCTGGTATCTCAATAATCTGGTAAGACGTTAAACTGATGCCAAACATAGTTAAACTGCATCCAGGGCACAGTTTTCTAAATGTTTTATCCAGAATGATAGACTCCGTAATCCTCTTTTTTGCTATACAGGATTAGATCGATCTGGCATTTGAGCCAGTTTGAGAAAATAACCTGATAGGATCCTTTCTGACCCAGATATGGTATGGAAACTGCACCGCCCTCAACCGTAAGGCTCTCCAGAGGGTAGTGAGGTCTGCACAACGCATCACCGGGGGCAAACTACCTGCCCTCCAGGACACCTACACCACCCGATGCTACAGGAAGGCCATAAAGATCATCAAGGACATCAACCACCCGAGCCACTGCCTGTTCACCCCGCTGTCATCCAGAAGGCGAGGTCAGTACAGGTGCATCAAAGCTGGGACCGAGAGACTGAAAAACAGCTTCTATCTCAAGGCCATCAGACTGTTAAACAGCCACCACTAACATTGAGTGGCTACTGCCAACACACTGTCAATGACACTGACTCTACTCAAGCCACTTTAATAATGGGAATTGATGGGAAATGATGTAAATATATCACTAGCCACTTTAAACAATGTTACCTTATATAATGTTACTTACCCTACATTATTCATCTCATATGCATACGTATATACTGTACTCTATATCATCGACTGCATCCTTATGTAATACATGTATCACTAGCCACTTTAACTATGCCACTTGGTTTACATACTCATCTCATATGTATATACTGTCCTCGATATCACCTACTGTATCTTGCCTATGCTGCTCTGTACCATCACTCATTCATATATCCTTATGTACATATTCTTTATCCCCTTACACTGTGTATAAGACAGTTTTTTTGGAATTGTTAGTTAGATTACTTGTTCGTTATTACTGCATTGTCGGAACTAGAAGCACAAGCATTTCGCTACACTCGCATTAACATCTGCTAACCATGTGTATGTGACAAATAAAATTTGATTTGATACCACAATATCACAGAATCCACATGTTCAGTTCTTTGAACAGGCCTCCACCTCGCCATCTACTGGGCAGGTTGTGGTACTACTTCCCAACTCTCAACAGAAAACAAAGCTGATTAAACTACACAAATAAAGGTTGATAAAAAAAAACATGTATAAAAACATACAATCCTGATTAAAGCTCAGATTGGATTACCAAATTGTTATCCTATCCAGAGGATCAGAATATAACTTTTCAGTTTTGAAAAACCCAATTCTAACCTTTAATCCTATCCGATCGGAAAACTTTTGAAAAACTGGGCCCTGATGATATTCAGATCACATGAGGTTGGTATCTGGAGCAGAAAAAGTGGAATGTTATCAAACACATGGTTTCCGTGTTTGCTGCCATTCCATTTGCTCCGTTCCGGACATTATTATGAGCCGTCCTCCCCTCAGCAACCTCCACTGATTCAGATGACATCATCAACTGGAAGAGATCAAGTAAATACACTTCTATTACAAAAAAAGAATGCAGAGCTAAATTACCTTCTTCTCTGTGACATCCATCTTGCTTTGTGGCTCTGGTTGGGGTTGGACTTTCTCATCAACAGGAGATGTGGGAGGTGCTTCAGGATCATCCACTGTTTTAGAGCTTTAGGAAGACACACACAGTGATATTGATGTATATGGATGAGATCAACCTTGGAATAATGTCCATGTGTCTTTAGCCATGCATTTGTCTTTACATGGACACGTGACTTTTAATCTGTCCAGGTGCAGTGAGGTAACAGCCGCTGATCCAGGAAGTGGCCACCAGACACCTGAACAGTACAATATAACAGCTGCTGAAACAGGACGTGGCCATCAGACACCTGAACATTACAACATAATGAGATACTCACCCGTCAGCAGCATGCAGTGTCATGATGTCTCTCTGCTTCTTCTTATAGTACTCCTCCATCAGCAGAGTGTCTTCTGACAGGAGCTGCTCCATCAGCATCAGCACCGTCTTACGATTGGTCAACGGGTACAGCACCCGTGCCAGCGATTGGTCCGTTGTGACCACCTCCTCCACCAGCTCCTCCCACTTTGTATCCTCGGTGGTGGGTGTCTTTTCTGGGCTCTCCGTCTCTCCTGCTGGGGTCTCCTCCTCCCCCTCCTTCTCGGTTTCCTTGTCTTCTCCTGGGTGTTGGCCCTCTCCACTCTGGCAGGTGTCAGTGTCAGGGACTGGTGTGGTGGAGGAAGTTGTAAGGGGCTCACTAGCTGCTGTAGCACAGGCTAGAGTTGGAGTCTCTCCCTCGGTCAGATTATCAGAAAGGGCTGGGCCCTCATCCTCCACTTGGCTCCCTGGTTCAGGTGGTATGACCCACAGAGTCGGGTCTGTGGTGACTCCACAGCTCAGGGAGACTTCCTGAGAGGCCTCGGGCTGAAGAGTCTCAATGGGCTCGTCCACCGACTGCTCTCTCTCCATAGTGTGTTGTATAGGAGGGGCGGTTTTCACACTGCTGGAATAAGAGCGATATTAGAAAATGGAATATCAACAGTGATCAATAGCCATTGTTACTTTATACGGTGCCCTCCACTAATATTGGCACCCTTGGTAAATATGAGCAAAACAGGCTGTGAAAAAAAAAATATATATATATATATATATATATATATATATATATATATATTTGTTTATCTTCTTGGTCATCCATTCAAAATATTCACAAAAACCTAACTTTTAAAAATAAATTCTTAACTTCAAACAAATATTTTTCTCAAATATATGTGTGCCACAATTATTGGCACCCTTTCATTCAATACTTTGTGCAACCTCCCTTTGCCAAGATAACAGCTCTGAGTCTTCTCCTGTAATGGGTAACGAGGTTGGAGAACACATGGCAAAGGATCTGAAACCATTTCTCCATACAGAATCTCCAGATCCTTCAGACTCCCAGGTCCACTGGGAGCTCATCCCACAGGTTTTCTATGGGGTTTAGTACAGGGGACGGGGTTGGCCACGGCAAAACCTTGATTCTGTGGTCAGTGAACCATTTTTGTGTTGATGTGGAGGTGTGCTTTGGATCATTGTCCTGCTGGAAGATCCAACCAAGGCCCAGTTAAAGCTTCCTAGCAGAGACAGTCAGGTTTTGATTTAATATCTGCTGGTACTTGGAGTCCATGATATTATGTTTCCTAACAAGTTGTCCAGGTCCTTTGGAAGAAAAACATGCCCACAACAAAGATAAACCACCATACTTCACAGTGGGGATGAGGTACTTATCTTACGTATCTTTCGGTCTACTCCAAACCCACCTCTGGTGGTTGTTTCCAAAAAGCTATATTTTAGTCTCATCTGACCATAGAACCCGGTCCCATTGAAACTATATTTTGGTCTCATCTGACCATAGAACCTGACCCCGTTGAAACTCTATTTTGGTCTCATCTGACCATAGAACCTGGCCCCGTTGAAAGTTCCAGTAACGTTTGGAAAACTGTAGGCGCTTGAGTTTGTTGTTTGATGACAGCAAAGGCTTTTTATGTCAACCCTCCTAAACAACTTGTGGTTACGTAGGTGGCGTCTGGTTGTAGTTTTGGACCCAACTAACGTCTGCAATTCTCCATGCTGATAGTTAACATCTCCAGTTGCTTTAAACTTCTTAAATTATTGCCCTGATAGTGGAAATGGGCCTTTTCAACCACTGAGCTATTTTCTCATAGTCAATTCCTGATCTGTGCAGCTCAACAACCTTTTGTCGCACATCATTACTGTATTCTCGGGTCTTTCCCATAGTGATGGATGACTATGGGAACTTGGCCTGTATGTCACCGCATATTTATACCCCAGTGAAACAGGAAGTCTTAGCATACCATTTAAGTATTCCTAAGCATACCATTTAAGTATTCCTTAGCATACATTTTAAGTATTCCTAAGCATACCATTTAAGTATTCCTTAGCATACCATTTAAGTATTCCTTAGCATACCATTTTTAAGTATTCCTAATCACTCAGGTGAACTTAAATGTAAAATAAGAATGGGAATGTACTTTAGTTAGGTTTTACTCATAAGATTTTTGAGTTTGAGAAAAATATTTATTTCACATTTCTTTTTTTCAATCATTTTACTTCAATTAAAAAAAGGTTTGATTTTTTGAATGAAGACCAAGAGGATAAACAGCAAAGACATTTTTTTACAGCCCGTTTTGCTCATATTTACCAATGGTGCCAATATAAGTAGAGGGAACTGTACATTAACTTAATGATGAGAATTTTGTTTGGAGAGTGAGGGTCACTTTATCATAATATAGTTACATACTTCGAGCCAGTCTTGCTCCCGCCAGTGCCCCTGGGATGGGTATGTATGGAGGGAAAAGTTGAGGTGGACTTGACCAATCTCTCACTGGACTGCTGACCATTAAGGTACGGTGGGAGTGGGACGTCGCAGGAGAGCCTAGTGGTCTCTACCACCTCTTTAACCAAAGGGACAAAGTTGTATGATCCAGGGGACCCATCTGAACGAGCCCTGACCTGAGACGAGGTGTTTGATACTGGGGAGTTAGACGTAGTGGACTCCCTGGTGCTTTTTGTCATCTCCCTACTTTTCTCCCTACTGCCCAGCTGTGGTGCAGAGTCCTGCTTGAAGAGGGGCTTCCTCTGGGTCTCGCTGAAGGACGGTACGCTGCTTTTTTCCTGGCCTGGTCCTGGGGCTCCCTGCCTGCTGTGGTGCTGGCCCAGCTGCTCAGAGGTCTTACTGAGGACTGAGGAGCTGCTGACCTGGGACACACCCAACTCCTCCAAGGACTTTCCCCGCTTGACCACCATCCGGACCCGCCGACCCATCACCCGGACAATCTTCGCTTGGTCTCTCCTTACCACCACACTCTCCTCATCCACTGGCCTCTGAGTCTGAGCACTGAAAAGTTATACAGAGATTCTGATGAGCTAGAGATGCTTTGGAGACTTACATTCCTGGTTCCACTCAGATATTCTATGCCTTTATCTTACCCTAACCATAGCTGATGAAAAAAAGACTCCCTGAACATAGCTGAAATGAAGTTTGATGTTTTGTCTACATACGTCATAGAATGGAATGTTGGTATATGGGTGTTCACTTTCAGTGCTGCAATAAATCCCATCTGAGCAAACATCCATGTTCAACAGCAAGGCATACAGTAAATCTTACAGGCGCAGATACTCCCACTTTCACAAACTAGTGAGGGCAACATACCTGGACGTGTCCATAGCATTGACTGGTGAGGGATCATTCATGTAGTTGTGACCCTGTAGCCAAACATACCAAGAATCCCCATTCATAACACCCTTTGAACAAATGTGTTACATTCAGTAAAGTGACATGGTCCTCTATAAAACTCAATACAAGTCCACAAATCCTATTCAATTATTTTAAATGCAATAAAATCAAGAGTTCTGATAAGGCTTACCTGAAATACATGGGGTGTTGAGGTGAAGCGGTTTCTGAACAACTCAAGTGGTTCTGGTTGGTCCAGAAGACTCTCCTCAGAGGCAGACTTCCCCTGAGAGGGGCTGGTTGACTCTCTCCAGCTAGCCTGGTGGGAATGACCTCTGGACTGAGAGGAGCTGAACTGGGCATGCTTCATGGAGCTGGAGCTCGAGTCCAGGACACATCCAGCGGAATGGGGCCTGTACAGCTTCTTCTTGGGGCCTCCTTTATTCCCAGACTGAGGCTTGGGACCCCAGTCAGATGGCTTCTCAGCCATGGAGTGCCCCTGTTTGGGGGATTGAGAGGCTTGAGGGGCAGGCTGCTGGGGCTCAGCCACCTTGAGACCCGTTTTGCGCTCCATGTAGGCCACCAGGGCCTTGTGCTGGAGGTGCTGCAGGGAGGTCTTGGAGAGGCTGGAGGTGGACAGGGCCCTGCCTTTGGTCTCAAACATCTTCCTCCTAGCTGCCACCAGGCCCTGTTCTCCCAGCTCCTCATCATCGCCTGAGAGTACCAGCAGTCCTACTTCACCTGAGTCACCCAGCTGGTTCAGCTTCTCCGGCTCGGAGTAGCACAGCTCCTTCTGCTCTGGAGTCAGACGCCTCCTGCCCCCGATACGAGCCAACTGAGGCTGGGCAACATTCGCTGGCCTCTCTTTCTCAACCTCCTTCAGCATTTCCTTGATGTCCTCCTTATCTGTCCCCTCAGACTGTGTTGGGGACGGGGTGAGTGTGTCTGCTGAGGTCTCAGAGTCCTGTGAAGAGGAGACTGTGTGAAGTACCGTGGGCCTGAGCTCACTCTGCCTCACTCTGTGGGGCCAGGACAGCTGCAGGTCACTCCTCTTAAAGGAGGTCTCCCTGAGGACCTGATCCTGGGCTCCCTTCAGTTTCTCCTTGTAGTACTTGTTAAAGGAGTCATCCAGCGTGTTGCAGGGGTGGGCGATAGCCTCCGAGCTCTCCTCCTTGGATGTTTCACCCTGTGATGTCCTATCACTACAGCTAACGGAAGCTTGCCTTTCCTGATGAGCAGCATTGAGGCCTGCATCTTCACCTTGCATACCGACCTCAATGTCATTTTTGAGCTTCAAATTCAAATTCAGGCCCGCCCTGTTGGCTCCAGTGAGGTGGTACAGCAGCGGGGTGTTTTCCTTGTTGATGTTCTGGCTGGCAACGCCTCCTAATGGCCGCCTCCTCCCTGCGTTGACTTGTTCGTCTCTCTTGTAGTGGGTGGCCTGCTCCATGCTAATTGGTGGAGGGACTTCCTGGTTGTGGGAATTTGATAACAGGGGACAGTTCTCCTCTGGGCCGCAGGAGAAGATGTGGTGGTTAGGGCTGTGATGCCTGCCGATCTCTCTGCTCTGGATCTTGAGACTTTGTTGTAAAGCATCTGAACTGTGGGAGCGCCGGTTTAAAATGTGAGCGGGGCCATATGAAATCCTACTCTGAATCTGTTTCGCCTCATCTTGGCTTCTGGAGTTTATATCTTGACGCTTGGTGTAAAACTCCCTGACATCGTTTTTTGTGGTGTCATGGGTGATAGAGTTCCTCTGTTGGGTGTTCCTGAACATGTGGTCCATGGTGCTGTGCAACCTCTCCCTGTCCACAGGCTCAGACACAGGGCTCTCACTGCCTTCTGACACACACAGAGAACCATGGTTCAGACTGGACTCTGACGACTTACAAACACCTGTAACGAAGTAGAACTGGCCCTTGTGTTGGATGCTGCTGTTGGCCATGTTCTGTGCCACATGCAAGGGGATGGCAGATGGCGGTGGCTCCGGCAGGAGGGACCCGCTGGGCTCTTGCACGCTCTTACAGTGACCCTCCAAATGGCCTCCACCGGCACTACCAGCCTGCTGATTAGGGTGCTGCTCTGGCTGACTCGTGCGAGGGGGTGACCGGCTTAAGACGTTTCTTGACGTTTGCTGCTCAGGGTTCTTATCCGTGTGGTCAGAGTTGACTGTGTCCCTGTGATAGGGCTGTGAGGCCCTACGACCATAGACTAGGTCAGGCCTGAGACAGGCAGCATCAGGATTATCTGTCCGGGGTCGTGGAGGAGACCTGTCTGCCAGCTGGCCCTCGGGACTGTGCTGCGCCCTGCAGTTCTCCAGGTTCCTGGTGGCTATGAAGCTGTCCAGGCGGTCGGGGGGCGGAGGAGGAGGGGGTGGCAGCTTTTCTTGATTCTGATCACAGTACTGTGTTGCACTCAGGCAGCCATTGTTGTTGCGATACTGGTTTGAGATGGCCTCCATGGAGCGGTAGAGCTGATCCATGCTCTTGGCGTCAGAGTCGAGGACGTTGGGGTGGTAGATGGCCTTCACATACTTCAGGTCGGCATAGTGCAGGCTGTGGTGCTGGAGGTCATCTGGAAAGAAGGGGGAGGAGTAGTCTGGGGCGTTGGAGCCCCCAGAGAAGGAGCTGTAGGCCGAGTCGCCCTTGCCGTGGTGGTATGTGAACTGGTCGATGCTGCTGGTGGACTTGGCTGGGGAGAGCCGACTCAATGGTAGGCTCAGAGGGTGCAGGTCCAGGTTGCTCATTTTCTCAAAGTTTAAATTATAGGAATCCATCTGGCTTTGGAAACTGAAGTGTGGACACAGGTGAAATGGAGGTGACACCGACACATTCACCTTCAGTCTTTCACTTCAGAACTCAGGGTCATTTTCTGCCTTCTAAGCTTCCTCAGTAGTGTTCTTCTTGAATAACTCTTGGAAAACAAAGAAAAGCAAAAACAGAAGAGTTATCTTAACAGAAATTAAATGTTATTTAACATGCTCCTTTTCCTCCTCCTACAGCTGGGAGGTGTGGAAAACCCAACCCAAATAGTTTTTTCTTGCCAACAGAAAACTCATAGGAAATGAGCTGCATTCTCAGCGTAGCGACTGTGTTGACTACTAATACTATGTTTGTGTTAGATTCTCAACATGGCATGTCAACTGGGGCAACACCCGCTAGATCAAAAAAAGGTACAACCACAGAGCCTTTCATCTACACGCAATTAAAGAAATTCTCAGAGGATTGCAGGGTTTCTCTGCATACAATTTCATATCCCCCCCGCCTATGTCCAAATAGTTTTTTCAAAATACACTGTAAAAAAAAAATATAAAAAAAATGTTGTAACACTTGGACAGGACACATTTCTGTCAGGGGTGCAGTGTTTCCCTATATTCATTTAACAGTACTCCAAAAACCTCTTCAGTCTATTCTTGTTCTGAGAAATGAAGGCTATTCCATGCGAGAAATTGCCACTGGAGATCTCGTACAACGCTGTGTACTACTCCCTTCACAGAACAGTGCAAACTGGCTCTAACCAGAATAGAAAGAGGAGCGGGAGGCCCCGGTGCACAACTGAGCAAGAGGACAAGTACATTTGAGTGTCTAGTTTGAGAAACAGAAGCCTCACAAGTCCTCAACTGGCAGCTTTATTAAATAGTATCCGCAAAACACCAGTCTCAACATCAACAGTGAACAGGCGACTCCGGGATGCTGGCCTTCTAGACAGAGTTCCTCTGTCCAGTGTCTGTGTTCTTTTACACATCTTAAGATTTTATTTTTATTGGCCAGTCTGAGATATGGCTTTTTCTTTGCAACTCTGCCTAGAAGGCCAGCCTCCCGGAGTCACGTCTTCACGGTTGATGTTGAGACTGGTGTTTTGCGGGTACTATTTAATATAAAAAACAGAAATACCTTATTTACAGAAGTATTCAGACCCTTTGCTGTGAGACTCGAAAACGAGCTCAGGCGTATCCTATTCCCATTGATCAATCAAGTTGTAGAAACATATCAAGGATGGAGTCCACCTGTGGTAAATTCAATTGATTGGACATGATTTGGAAAGGCGTGCGCACACACACACCTTTTAAAAGGTTCCAGAGTTGCCAGTGTATGATCGACCTCATGGCTTTGTTTTTGCTCTAAGGAATTGTCCATAGAGCTCAGAAACACGACTGTGTTGAGGCACAGATCTGGTGAAGGGTACCCAAACATTTCTGCAACATTGAAGGTCAAGAACACAGTGGCCTCCATCATTCTTAAATGGACGAAGTTTGGAACCACCAAGACTTTTCCTAGAGCGGGCCGCCAGGCCAAACTGAGCAATCGAGGGAGAAGGGCCTTGGTCAGGGAGGTGAGCAACCTTCCAGAAGGACAACCATCTCTGCAGCAGTCCACCAATCAGGCCTTTATGTTAGAGGACCGCCGAAGCCACTCCTCAGTAAAAAGTCACATGACAGCCCGCTTGGAGTTTGCCAAAAGGCACCTAAAGACTCGCAGACCATGAGAAACAAGACTCTCTGGTCTGATGAAACCAAGACTGAACTCTTTGGCCTGAATGCCAAGCACAACGTCTGGAGGAAACCTGCAGAGAAGAATTGGAGAAACTCCAAAAATACAGGTGTACCAAGCTTGTAGCGTCATATCCAAGACTACGCTGTAATCACTGCCAAAAGTAAACCAACAAAGTACTGAGTAAAGAGTCTGAATACTTGTGTAAATGTAATATTTTTGTATTTGTAATAAATTGTATTTGTAATACATTTATTTTGTAATAAATTGTGTAGATTCAGGGGGCAAACCAGTTGAATCCATTTTAGAATAAGGCTGTAATGTACAAAATGTGTCAAATCAAGGTGTCTGAATACTTTCTGAAGGCACTGTACAGCATGGAACACCTGTTAGAGGTGCCTGTGAAACCAGACCCTAATTACAACTTTGAGGTATACATCACAGCGCACAGAAAATGCCTGGAATTCCCTATCTACTTGGCAAACATACTGTATTTGGGGATTAGTCATGTGTGTAATGACTATTTTATGGTTAGCCACATCTGAAGCACTGCATGTTGCACTGTGTGTTGGTTTAACTTATCAGGAAACCAACCAAGCACATACACCGTACTCAATGAATGTGTTTGAATGACTAGACCTAATGAAAAACATACTGACCACATTAACTTTTTTATTTTATTACTAAAATTATATAATATGTTGAGTGTTTGGTGTTAGATACAGAAAGGATGTAAAAACATGTATTTGTTTAACAGGGTAAATCAGTTAAGAACAAATTCTTATTTACAATGACAGCCTACCCCGGACGACGCTGGGCCAATTGCGCCGCCCTATGGGACTCCCAATCACGGCCGGATGTGATACAGCCTGGAGTCGAACCAGGGACTGTAGTGATGCCTCTTGCACGGAGATGCAATGCCTTAAACCACTGCACCACTTGGGAGCCCCTGTGGTAATCTGTGGTTTATTTTATTGTTTCAATTTAATTTTATAAAACATACAAGTTCCCCTCGAGAGTTGCCTCTCAAACATCCAAGATCCCCGCCCCCCCCAGTTCCCCTCGAGAGCTGCCCCTCAACCATCCAAGATCCAATCCAAAATCAAGGACATTTTCCTCATTCTGTATCAGGAAGCAATAACAAGTTCCAAAATAACTTTCTCCAATAACTTAAATATTTTTATTTCATGTTGGCCTTGTTTATGTTCCTGCAACGGAAGAGATTCACTAAGCTTTCATTAACAGTGAAACTGGTCTTTCTGCCCAAAATGGTGTTTACAATACAGATATTACCAAACATCAAAATAATGATAAAGTCCACCAACAGGCGGCCTTAATGTGGGGTGATGGTAGACTAAGAAGAATGCAGGCCTCCTGGCGATTACAGTCACACATACAAACAGATCAGTGTGGCCAACACAAAGACAAGCCAATGAGCACCACAGTCCTCCATGCCGACCAGGGTTCACTCCCTCATGGGCCAACACAGATAAACAAACAAATCGGTCAAATAACCACCATTCAAAATGGCTGAGGTTGCTCTGTTCTAAGTCCCACCACACCCCAAAGTGTGACAGAGCTCACCCTAGTCCCCTGGTTTGCAGCAGACTGTATGAAAATCTCCAGCTACCAGGCATACATGCACACGTATACAGACCTCCCAGGTCTAGTTAGTGATGTTAAAAGGGGTTTGTTTGTGTGTGTTGTGGAGGGACACCAGTTTCTCCATGTGCAGCGGCTGCCTGGGCCTGCCAGGCTTCTCCCCAGTCCTGAACTGCTAGCTAGAACACATTAATGGGACCAAACAGGCCAGCGCTCATGTGGAAGTGATGGGAAGGACAGCCGGTGACAAAATGTACAGAGAGGACAGAGGCTAAATGTCCCAGACAAATACACTAACACGCACACCAGCAAACTGAACAAACCATCACAGTGACTTCCATTAGAGTCGACTCAACTCATACCAACAGATCTAAAATAGAATTCTCTTTGAAGAGCACCAGATGGAAACAACTTACCAAATCCACTGACCAATTTGTTCACGTTTTTGATTCCGTATGAGAAAAATAATAAATGACACCAAATTTCCAAGTTAAACACTTGACTTTAATAAAACTATTAGGGTTAGAACGAGGAAAATGAGGAAAAAACAAGTTACCAGGAGAAGATGTAAAGAAGAGTTCCAGAGAAAAGAGTCCTCCCCCCCCCAAGACCAAGCAGAGAGGCGGCGATCGCATGCCTGTGACGTCTGTCCGCCTTGCTGATGCACAATGAGCTCTGTGGCAGAGGGAACATTTCACCACAGATAGCTAGTGCTGTCCGGGAAAAAAAAGGCCATGCATTCCTCGCTGGCTTCAAAGAAAGACCGGGCCCAGGCACGATTCATTCCCAGGGTCCTAGGCACATGGACAGCAGCCAAGCAGCAGGGGTGGGTGCTGCTCTCGCCCAAACACTCAAAGACCGACAACCAGGAGGACCCCAAAACCATTTTCCATCCTCTCCCCTATTGCAGGCCCCAAACAACCAAACATTTGTCTTAATTTCCAAACACATTGGGCCTAGAAGTTAGATTTTACTCACTTGTGTCAGTGCAAGGTCGTGCAGATGTTATGACATTATGCTCATTGCCTGACTGCTAAGCATCTAGACCCATTTCACCAGCTTTCATCATGGTCAACAGAGTGCAAACTCACAGCTAGTCTAGAGATGTAGGTTTTTTTACTGTATGATAGTGACCTGTATGTATTTATCTGATGAGGACTTGGTTGTTATGCTTAATATTTTGGTTCATGCTGGAAGTGTCTGGTCTGAAGGGTGGTGCGAGGTGCTCCGTTGTTATGGTCACCTCTGTGACCTGCTGCCATTCTCACCTGTCAACCAACTGAATGAGTCGAAGGCTAAACAACACATGAGAGCAGGGCTATTCTTAACATCCACCACTGACAGACCCAGTACATCTACATGTTTTTGTGCAAGTATGCACATGACTATTGACACACACACACACACACACACACACACACACACACACACCACTGAAGGGAAAGTTTAAAATCTAAATTTTAAGTGATGTAGTTTAAGACCCTGCAGTGACTTGATGTGGGACTGATGCAGTGCATTCGGAAGGTATTCAGACACCTCTACTTTTTCCACATTGATACATTTTAGAATAAGGTATTAAAAATCCCCCCTCAATCTACACACAAAGCCCCATAATGAATGCCAAAGCAAAAACAGGTTTAGAAATGTTTCCAAATGTATAATAAAAAAAAAATGAAATATCACATTTACATAAGTATTCAGATTAGAAGTTGGCCGATTTAAAAATAATAATAATAATTTTTAAAAATTCGGCATGGCCGAATAATTAGGGCCAAATTCAAGTTCTTAACAATCGGTAATTGGCATTCTTGGACGCCAATTACATTGCATTCCACGAGGAAACTGCGTGGCAGGCTGACCACCTGTTACGTGAGTGCAGCAAGGAGCCAAGGTAAAGAGCCAAGGTAAGTTGCTAGCTAGCATCAAACTTATCATATCAAAAAAAAAAAAAAAAACTATCTTAACATAATCACTAGTTAACTACACATGGTTGATGATATTACTAGGTCAACTAGCTTGTTCTGCATTGCATATAAATCAATGCAGTGCCTGTTCATTTACAGCCTACTTCACCAAACAGGTGATGTTTTAAAAAAAACATCAGTGACTTTAAAATCAATACACAGAAGTATATATTTTTTTTTACCTGCATATTTAGTTAAAATAAATTCATGTTAGCAGGAAATATTAACTAGGGAAATTGTGTCACTTCTCATGCTTTCATTGCACGCAGAGTCAGGGTATATGCAACAGTTTGGGCCACCTGGCGCGTTGCAAACCAATTTGCTAGAATTTTACATAATTATGACATAACAGCAATATTTAGACTTAGGTTGCCACCCGTTCAATAAAATACAGAACAGTTCCGTATTTCACTGAAAGAATAAACGTTTTGTTTTCTAAATTAGTTTCCGGATTTGACCATACTAATGACTAAAGGCTCATATTTCTGTGTTAATTATAATATAATTAAGTCTATGATTTGATATTTGATTGAGCGGTGGTAGGCAGCAGCAGGCTCGTAAGCATTCATTCAAACTTTACTGCGTTTGCCAGCAGCTCTTAGCAATGCTTGATTCACAGCACTGTTTATGACTTCAAGCCTATCAACTCCTGAGATTAGGCTGGCAATACTAAAGTGCTTATTAGAATATCCAATAGTCAAAAGGTATATGAAATACAAATGGTATAGAGAGAAATAGTCAATGCGTCATAATTCCTATAATAACTACAACCTAAGGCTTGTTAACTGGGAATATTTAAGAACTGGGAATATTGAACCAGCTTGAACCAGTACCAGCTTTCATATGTTCTGAGCAAGACACTTAAACGTTAGCTTTTTTTACATGGAACAGATTGCACTTTTACTTTCTTCTCCAAGACTGTTTTTGCATTATTTAAACCAAATTGAGCATGTTTCATTATTTATTTGAGACTAAATAGATATTTTAGGTTTAAAATAATACAGAAGTGTTAATTGTTCATTCAGTATTGTTGTAATTGTCATTATTAGAAATATATACACACACCACACACACACACACACACTTTTTTTAAATGGCCGATTAATTGGTATCGGCTTTTTTTGGTCCTCCAATAAATCGGTATCGGCGTTGAAAACAAATCATAATTGGTCGACCTCATTCAAACCCTTTACCTTTGGCAGCGATTACAACAGTCTTCTTGGGTATGATGCTACAAGCTTGGGACACCTGTATTTGGGTAGTTTCTCCCATTCCTATCTGCAGATCCTCTCAAGCTTTGTCAGGTTGGATGGGGAGCTGCAGACATTTTCAGTTCTCTCCAGAGATATTCATTCGGATTCAAGTCCGGGCTCTGGCTGGTCCACTCAAGGACATTCAGAGACTTTTCCTGAAGCCACTCCTGTGTTGTCTTGGCTGTGTGCTTAGGGTCGTTGTCCTGTTGTTATGTGGACCTTCGGCCCAGTCTGAGCACTCTGGTGCAGGTTTTCATCAAGGATCTGTACTTTGCTCCATTCAGCTTTTCAGCGGTCTAAGACACTGCATCTCAATGCTGGAGTTGTCACTACAGACCCTGGTTCGATTCCAGGCTGTATCACAAGCTGTATCCAGGCTGAGTCCCATAGGTTGGTGCACAATTGGCCCAGCATCGTCCAGGTTTGGCTGGGGTAGACTGTCATTGTAAAAAAGAATGTGTTATTAACTGACTTGCCTCGTTAAATTAAAGGCCAAATAATTTTAAAAATCCCGCGATCCTGACTAATCTCATAGTCCCTTCCGCTGAAAAACATCCCCATAGCATCCTTTAGGTGCCTTTTGGAAAACTCCAAGCGGCCTGTCATGTCACAATAAAGGCCTGATTGGTGGAGTGTTGCAGGGATAGTTGTCCTTCTGGAAGTATCCCCCATCTCCACAGAGGAACTCTGGAGCTCTGTCAGAGTGACCATCGGGTTCTTGGTCACCAACCTGACCAAGGCCCTTTCCCCACCGATTGCTCAGTTTAGGCGAGCGACCAACTCTAGGAAGAGTCTTGCCGGTTCCAAACTTCTTCCATTTAAGAATGACGGAGGCCACTGTGGTACCCTTCCCCAGATCTGTGCCTCGACACAATCCTGTCTCGGGAGCTCTATGGACAATTCCTTCAACCTCATGGCTTGGTTTTTTCTCTGATATGCACTGTCAACTGTGAGACCTTATATAGACATGTGTGCCTTCCAAATCATGTCCAATCAATTTAAATCACAGGTGGACTCCAATCAAGTTGTAGAAACATCAAGGATGATCAATGGAAACAGGATGCACCTGGGCTCAATTTTGAGCAATGGGACAAGACTGCAACTCCCGTACAGACTCGGGAGAGCCAGGTATCCTCCAAAACACAACCTTGCCAAGCCGCACTGCTTCTTGACACACTGCTGGCTTAACCTGGAGGAAAAACCGTACAACTGGCACCCGGCCCACCACAGGGGCGGCAGGGTAGCCTAGTGGTTAGAGCGTTGGGCTAGTAACCGGAAGGTTGCAAGTTCAAATCCCCGAGCTGACAAGGTACAAATCTGTCGTTCTGCCCCTGAACAGGCAGTTAACCCACTGTTCCTAGGCCGTCATTGAAAATAAGAATTTGTTCTTAACTGACTTGCCTGGTTAAATAAAGGTAAAATAAAATAACAGGAGTTACTAGAACGCAATGGGACAAGGACATCCTGGCCGGCCAAACCCTCCCCTAACCCGGAAGACACTGGGCCAATTGTGCGCAGCCTCATGGGTTTCCCGGTCACGCCCGGGATCGAACCCGGGACTCTAGTGATGCATCAAGCACTGCGGTGCATAAATAAGATATTTCTGTTCTTTATTTTTAATACATTTTCAAATGTGTCAACAATTGCAACAAATGCAACATAACTAAATGTGGGAAAGGGTCTGAATACTTTCCCAATGAACTGTATGGCAGCTATACTGTATGTGGCACCATTCAGGACAGACTTAGTCTACTTCACATGGTAACAAACCATTTTATACCTGGCAACTAATCTCCATTGCACCCAATCATAGACAGGCATTCAATTAGGGAAAAGAGAGCGAGAGGGTGCTTATTAGGGAGGGGTTAAAAACATCAGTAAGAAGATTTGACTGCAAGACCGGGTAAGTGCATTTCAGATACCTATTCTTTTCAGCATGCCCTCCATTTTAGTGCCTAGGTCGAGAATGGGCCAAACAACTGGCCTCAACAAGGGAAAATCCTGACACGCATTAAGAGACAAAGAATTCGAGATGCAGATTTGCTCATCCTTAGTTCCAGGACTTTCCTCATGGTCCCAAGGTGAGAGAGAATGTCACTGTTAAAGACAAAGCAAACCAACATTGAGAGGAAGAGCTTTGTGATGGTGGAGATATTCAGTTACTGCAGAGCAGTCAGTGAGAAATGCCACAAAAAGACCCTGGGTGATAGTGACAGGCTAACAGGCTCTAATAAGCACCACATTCTCACAAATTAATATTGGAATGTGCCCACCAAGCATGGCGGGGGACATCAGCTTGACACTGTGGGACACTTTCTGTCCACTCTGGTAGGAGTGCCCAGTACCAGTTGATATTTTACCTTTTTAGCACACAGAGAGCAAGTTAGAACATTCTGCACTACAAAAGAATACCACAGTTAAGCATTCTGACTCATCCTAAAGCTGAAGCTGGTCAAACATTAACTTGTGAAGCCTCCTCCCCCAGAGCTTATGGATGAAACAAGAGCAGGGCTGTAGCCTAGTGGTTAGAGCGTTGGGCCAGTAGCCGAAAGGTTGCTAGATCAAATCCCCAAGCTGAAAAGGTAAAAATCTGTCGTTCTGCCCCTGAAAAAGGCAGTTAACACACTGTTCCTAGGCCGTCATTATTTAACTAGGCAAGTCAGTACAGAAAATTAGAGTTAACTTTGTATTAAGAGCCCGAGGCAGAAAACTAGCAATATGACACTACGAAGGGGATAAACCTAGACATTGTACTCAGTACAAACAACGTGAAGCTGCGGGGCAGGCCATATTCAGTGTGTTTATTTAGGGTAACAACCTAGCTAATCTCCAGCTAGTCCTACCGGACTTGTGTCAACCAGCCACACAGAATTAGGCCATCTTGAGGGAAACATAGAAAGTACAATGATGTCTTCACTTGGGTCGGTGAAACTCACAACCCTGGGCAGATCATTCACCATTTCATACACTGGATTAAATAATGACAGTGTCAACATTAAGCATAACCTTATGAACTAGAGGTGACACAACAGCAGTGACAGAAGCGGGCTACGGAATGTGTGAGGGGAGAGAAAGAACGGCAGGCTGTGGAAGACAAACAAACAATTGAACCACTTCGTGACAGGAGGCTGATGTAGGTTGAAAAAAGTTGCTCTGCTGGCATGTCTTTTTCTCAAGACCTCACAGTACTCCTGTCCTTCCCAAACTCCTTCCTACGACAATGTTGTGCCATAGCCTCTACAGAACCAGTCCAATTCAGAAAGTATGGGAGAGTCATCTCTATAGCGGTCTCTGAGCATTTACACAACTGCCACCCCCCACCGATGGTCCAGACCCTGCCATTGTGCCTGCCGTAGTATGCCTGACTTCCCAGAGAATTTATTACAGGGTAGTCAGTGAATAGGATACTCCTAGATAGAACATCTTACCCCACCACACAAACCTATTAGAGACAGAAACCCTGTCAGAGCTCAGAAAATTATCACATTAGAGATTGTATATAAACTGTGGAGGAAATATGTCCTATGTCAAATATGTAACTGGCCCTCACAACATACAATATTTTCCTCATTAAAAATGGTATACTTATTGTCCATTAGAAGCATATGCATGATACGTTCCACGATTAAGCCAAAGTGGGAGGGCAAATTAATTACACTACATGTATTTATTTTATTGAACCTTTATTTAACTAGGCAAGTCATTTAAGAACAAATTGTTATTTACAATGACTGCCTACAAAAAGGCAAAAGACCTCCTACAGGGAGAGGGGCTGGGATTAAAAATACATTACATAAAAGGACAAAACACACATCACGACAAGAGACACCACAACACCACGTAGAGACCTAAGGCAACATAGCATGGTAGCAACACAAAACATGGTACAAACATGATTGGGTACAGACAACAGCACAAAGGGCAAGAAAGTAGAGATAACAACATATCATGCAAAGCAGCCACAACTGTCAGTCAGAGTGTCCATGATGGAGTCTTTGAATGAAGAGATTGAGATAAAACTGTCCAGTTTGAGTGTTTGTTGCAGCTCGTTCCAGTCGCTAGCTGCAGCGAACTGAAAAGACAAGCGGTTCGATACAGTTACGGGATTGACAAAAGCCCTTACAGGCCTAGTTTTAATGATTACATGTAATACAGATGGTCATACACACACCCTTAAAACCTAATTGCTGGGATAATGACGTATACTGCACATTTTAAAACAGTTTGACCTTACGAAGACCCTTGTGGATCGAAACATTGGTCAATACAGGTGTTAATTGGAAGCATATTCAATGTGCAGGCCTTTTAACAGAGAGATACTGCAATCAAAGTGAGCCAAGATTTACGGCAGAAAGCATTTAGTAATTGGAGTTCTCCCTTCATGACATAGTAATAAAATACCAAAAGTAGGAAAGTTAAAATAAGAGTAGCCTAGATTTCTGACAAGAGGAGAGAGCTCCCAAATTTGATCAAATCTGGCACATTCGCCTTAAATCACTTTCACAATAGTACATCACGTTTGGGCTTTCACATTTTCCTTTGTCAGAGGTGGGAGCCTTCGGCTGTGTTTACACAGAGTAAAAGCAGCCCGATTCAGCCCCCCCCCCCCCCCCCCTCCCACAAAAATTGGTCTTTTGACCAAACACATCAGATCTTTTTCAGAGCTGGTCTGATTGGTCAAAATAACAATGAGTGAATCAATTATCAGAATTGGTCTGCATGTGTAAACACACCCTAAGTGACCTTATTGTGATTCAGAGGGATTAGGTTCAATGGGGAAGACACATTTCAGTTGAATACAGTACTCTTTCCCCTTATTGCCAGGAGATCAAGGTCATTGTCTAGCTCCCTCCAATAACCTGTATTCAGACAGCCATTTTAGGCCCAGGATGACAACCTCCCCTTCACTCTCAGGAGGTGGTAAAGGAAAGCTATGTAAAAAAAAAAAAAAAAAAAAAAGTACTTTTGAAGGACGGAATAACACAACGGTTACATTGTTAACACACCAAGACCTCTAACACAACCATGTACGTAATCCTCAAGAGAGATTTGATGATTCAATTCAACTGTGTCCCTAGTCAGTGGACAACAGAAACCCAGAGGACAACAGAAACCTAAATCAAAGTTGTGACAACCTCTGGTCCGGTGGCTGTCAGACATGGTGTTCTTTGTTGACGCTGCAATGGCATGTGCATCATCGCATTCATGGAACCCACTCCTTATCACGGCCTCGTTAGCCACGAGCACTAGCAGTGGCCTCGTTAGCCACGAGCACTAGCAGTGGCCTCGTTAGCCACGAGCACTAGCAGTGGCCTCGTTAGCCACGAGCACTAGCAGTGGCAATTACTGCACACATGGAAAGGAATGTGCTTGATAAAGCTGACAGGTACAGCAGGTACATAAGCCTGTAGCTGACAGGTACATAGGCCCTACTGGTACAGGTTGTATTATGTCATATATCTCCATTTAACATCTTCACTGGGAGATGGGACTACAAATACTAGCGTAAAGCCCAACACCCCAACGGTAAAATGGCGCAGGGTAACCCTAACTAGCCTTCATAAAAAAAAATTTTTTTTTAAAATCCAGTCACTCAGGTTGCCCACCAACAGGTGTCCAGTCACTCAGGTTGCCCACCAACAGGTGTCCAGTCACTCAGGTTGCCCACCAACAGGTGTCCAGTCACTCAGGTTGCCCACCAACAGGTGTCCAGTCACTCAGGTTGCCCACCAACAGGTGTCCAGTCACTCAGGTTGCCCACCAACAGGTGTCCAGTCACTCAGGTTGCCCACCAACAGGTGTCCAGTCACTCAGGTTGCCCACCAACAGGTGTCCAGTCACTCAGGTTGCCCACCAACAGGTGTCCAGTCACTCAGGTTGCCCACCAACAGGTGTCCAGTCACTCAGGTTGCCCACCAACAGGTGTCCAGTCACTCAGGTTGCCCACCAACAGGTGTCCAGTCACTCAGGTTGCCCACCAACAGGTGTCCAGTCACTCAGGTTGCCCACCAACAGGTGTCCAGTCACTCAGGTTGCCCACCAACAGGTGTCCAGTCACTCAGGTTGCCCACCAACAGGTGTCCAGTCACTCAGGTTGCCCACCAACAGGTGTCCAGTCACTCAGGTTGCCCACCAACAGGTGTCCAGTCACTCAGGTTGCCCACCAACAGGTGTCCAGTCACTCAGGTTGCCCACCAACAGGTGTCCAGTCACTCAGGTTGCCCACCAACAGGTGTCCAGTCACTCAGGTTGCCCACCAACAGGTGTCCAGTCACTCAGGTTGCCCACCAACAGGTGTCCAGTCACTCAGGTTGCCCACCAACAGGTGTCCAGTCACTCAGGTTGCCCACCAACAGGTGTCCAGTCACTCAGGTTGCCCACCAACAGGTGTCCAGTCACTCAGGTTGCCCACCAACAGGTGTCCAGTCACTCAGGTTGCCCACCAACAGGTGTCCAGTCACTCAGGTTGCCCACCAACAGGTGTCCAGTCACTCAGGTTGCCCACCAACAGGTGTCCAGTCACTCAGGTTGCCCACCAACAGGTGTCCATCCAGGTGACATCTTCCAGCTACAACTCAAACGGACCCTCCTTTCAATGGCTGAAACAGACCTCTTTCCTCTGACAACTGATGACATAATGGGATGGACGTCAATGCATGGTCTCAACATATTGACAGGCTGTTTTTACATCGTCAGTCTGCTTCCTGATGAGAAGCAGAATTCCTTGCGATTGTTGGCCACCCGTCACGAGGATATAAGCAGGGATTCTTCTGCTCTCAGTTGGCCACTGTTCAATAGTACTTCTTCATTAGCGATAAAGCAGTGCTTAGTCACACCCCCCATCACAATCAGATGCCTGAAAAAATGACAATGTTGTCCCCTTAATTACAGCTCCACCTCCAGCCACAGTCCTGATCCTCAATTTGTTCCCATTGTATGCCGCCAACTCCACTGTAAAACCATCATATGATGAAATTAGACTCCTTCAAGCCACATAATGGCTTCTTTAATAAAAATCTTAACCATCGTTCCGAAGAGTCAAGTGATTTGTAATCTCCATTGTGTGCAGTCTGCCACCGTGGCTAACTTTGACTGGGTTCCTTCATACAGAGCCCAGGCAAAGAGAGGGAGAAAGCTGTGAAACAGAACCCATAAAGAGATTCAACTTCACCCCACAGCATTACCACAATGCAACACCGCCTGAACTGTGTAACCTGAAATGAAAATGCGAGAACAGATAAGAGGTAAAAACAAAAAATTGGGGGAAAATAAAATCTAAATTGAGTTTGTCACGTTGTTGGTAAACAGGTGTAGACTAATAGTTAGCTGGTACTTTACCAACAGAGTTAACTATTTAAAAGATAAACCATTTAGAAAAATATATAAATAGCGACAAGGAATAACAAGAGAGTAAAAATAACATAGCTATGTACAGCAAGTAGAAAATAACATGGCTACATACTCAAAGTACCAATACGGAGTCAATGTGCAGGAGTGAGGTCATTGAGGTAGCTATGTGCATAATACACTTAGTGTAGAAAACATTAAGAACACCTTCCTAATATTGAGTTGCATCCCCCCTTTTGCCCTCAAAACAGTCTAAATTATTCGGGGCATGGACTCTACAAGCTGTCGAAAGCGTTCCACAGGGATGTTGGCCCATGTTGACTCCAATGCTTCCCACAGTTGTGTCAAGTTGGTTGGATGTCCTTCGGGTGGTGGACCATTCTTGATAGACACAAGGAAAAACGGTTGAGCTTGAGAAAACCCAGCAGCGTTATATTTTACGTATATATTTAACACCCCAATTTCGTGGTATCCAATTGGTAGTTACAGTCTTGTCTCATCGCTGCAACTCCCGTATGGAATTTGAAGAGGCGAAGGTCAAGAGCCATGCGTCCTCCGAAACACGACCCAACCAAGCCGCACTGCTTCTTGACACAATGCCCACTTAACCCGGAAGCCAGCCACACCAATGTGTCAGAGGAAACATTGTACACCTGGCGACCATGTCAGCGTGCATAAGATGTTTGATGAGCAGGTGTCCACATACTTTTGGTCATGTAGCGTAGCAATTAGCCCAGCCAACCACCACGAATATGGTCGGCAAGCTAGAGCCCAACTACTGGAGACTAGCTTGAGCAACGAACACAAATCTACTAAAAACACAACCACGGATCAAAGCAAAGAGAGAGCAGAGACTAACAAATTGATGGCTGGGGCCCATCCAAGAAATAGTGCATTGTGGGTAGTTTAGAAGCTATTTATTAACCTATGTAATTACCTAAAAACATAACTGTTTGTACATATAGGTAACCAGATCATGAATACAACTAAAGTTAAAGTATTTGACCACACTGTGTTGTTCCATTGGTGAGTAAAAACTCATGCTTCCTACCTTTTAAAAGCAAACAGAGTTCAAACCGTTTCTACATTTAGAAAAAGGGCGAAAATGACGTCTATCGGTCGCTAATGGTGGGTGGTCCCTTTAACACATCGCGCCGACAGCAAGCGAACGAACCGCCCTGTACTGTGCAGACCGACAATCGGTTTGGTGATTTTTCTCCTTTAGAGTTAGAAGAAGCGAAGATTAGTTATTGGAAACAGAGTGGACTGTAGAAGGCTGCTTGTTTGTGAAACCTGTATATGTATAGTGGACGGGGTCTTTGATGACATGGTTAACACAATATTGATGTACTCACGGCATCTGCCATTGCACATTACTTGACTGGCATAAGGAAGAAAACCAAGATAAGATTGATTACGACAGTTGTTAAGAGTGTTCTACCAGCAGCCAGTAGATTTGTAATAAACTTGCTAAAATGATGATAGGGGATCAATGTAACTGTCCAAAATAGTCTTGTGTGTTGAGGATGATATCGAGTCATCTCACTTCCATGACGCATCACTGCAGGAATATGAATGACCCTAACAGCAGCTCTTGCTGATTGGTTCAGACAAGGTGCAGTATGGGGGAATTTCTCCAGAGTGCAGTGTTAAGTGTACCTCCCCGAGAGAGATTGGGACTGACAGAGGCCCGCTGCAGGAGACCAGGATGTCTGACATTTCATACACACTTGGGAGACAGGAGAAAGTCTACCACAACCTACAGTTCTCAGGAAGCACTGTGCTTCTCAAAAGAGAGTCAGTGTCTCATTGAAGATCCCTGCACCCCTTCCTCATCTTTAAATCATAGTTCCCCTTTGCAGTAGGACTCGGGCTCTCATCTAGACTAAGGCTGGCTTGTTGTCAAATCCCTTTTGTGATTGAAAAAAAAAAGGGGTTCTTATGTCTCGTGGAACAAATGGATATGGAGTAAACATAGACCCTGCCAGGTGAGATTATCAGTCATGGAGTCACCTTTGTACCCAAAGGACCCTCCATGTGATCTGCAGGGTCAAGCCTCGTGTCACATGTCCACAGTGAAGTTCCATTTCTTTGCAGCCCTCCATTTACACTGACATCTAACTTTCAAATCAGTGGTCTTTCTTCCTCCTATTCTCTCGCACTCAACGAGCTGTATAGGGTCATAAGCAAACGAGAAAATGCATATCCAGTGGTAGCGTTTCTCATGGCCTGTGGTTTTAATGCATAGAAACTGAAATCAGTTTATTTTTACCAGCATGTCACCTGTGCAACTAGAGGCAACAAGACTCAAGATTGTGTTTGTAAAGTAAAAGCAAACGCATACAAGGCTCTTTGCCCTCCATTTGGCAAACCGTATCTCACAATTACAAGCAAAACCTTAAACAAAAGGAAGTACTAGTGACGTGATCAATAGGGAGGTGGTCCAATGAAGCGGATGCTAAGCTACAGGACTGTTTTGCTAGCATTGACTGGAATATGTTCAGAGATTCACCCAATAATATTAAGGAGTTTACCACATCAGTAGTCAGCTTCATTAATAAGTGCATTGACGACATCGTCCCCACAGTGACTAAATAAACTCTGCAAAAAAAGAAACATCCTCTCACTGTCAACTGCGTTTATTTTCAGCAAATTTAACATGTGTACATATTTGTATGAACATAACAAGATTCAACAACAGACATAAACTGAACAAGTTCCACAGACATGGGCTGTAACAGTCAGAATCTGGTATGGCTACCAGCTGCATTAAGTACTGCAGTGCATCTCCTCATGAACTGCCCCAGATTTACCAGTTATTGCTGTGAGATGTTACCCCACTCTTCCACCAAGGCACCTGCAAGTTCCTGGACATTTCTGGTAGGGGGGGCGGCTAGCCCTCACCCGCCGATCTAACAGGTCCCAAACATGCTCAATGGGATTGAGATCCGGGCCCTTCGCTGGCCATGGCAGAACACTGACATTCCTGTTTTGCAGGAAATCACAGTACGAGCAGTATGGCTGGTGGCATTGTCATGCAGGAGGGTCATGTCAAGATGAGCCTGCAGGAAGGGCATGAGGGAGGAGGATGTCTTCCCTGTAACATACAGCACTGAGATTGCCTGCAATGACAACAAGCTCAGTTTGATGATGCTGAGACACACCGCCCCAGACCATGATGGACCCTCCACATCCAAATTGATCCCACTCCAGAGTACAGGCCTCGGTGTAACGCTCATTCCTTCGACGATAAACGTGAATCAGACCATCACCCCTGGTGAGACAAAAATCGCAACTTGTCAGTGAAGAGCACTTTTTGCTAGTCCTGTCTGGTCCAGCGACGGTGGGTTTGTGCCCATAAGCGACGTTGTTGCCGGTGATGTCTGGTGAGGACCTGCCTTACAACAGGCCTACAAGCCCTCAGTCCATCCTCTCTCAGCCTATTGCGGACAGCCTGAGCACTGATGGAGGGATTGTGCGTCCCTGGTGTGACTTGAGCAGTTGTTGTTGCCATCCTGTACCTGTCCCGCAGGTGTGATGTTCAGATGTGCCGATCCTGTGCAGGTGTTGTTACACGTGGTCTGCCACTGCGAGGATGATCAGCTGTCCGTCCTGTCTCCCTGTAGCGCCGTCTTAGGCATCTCACAGTACGGACATTGACATTTATTGCCCTTGCCTCATCTGCAGTCCTCATGCTTCCTTGCAGCCTGCCTAAGGCACATTCACGCAGATGAGCAGGGACCTTGGGCATCTTTCTTTTGGTGTTTTTCCAGAGTCAGTAGAAAGGCCTCTTTAGTGTCCTAGTTTTCATAACTGTGACCTTAATTGCCTACCGTCTGTAAACTGTAAGTGTCTTAACGACCGTTCCACAGGTGCATGTTTCATTGAACAAGCATGGGAAACAGTGTTTAACATTCATGAAAATACAAGTGTCATAAATCAGAATAAAGCTTAACTTCTTGTTAATCCAGCCGCTGTGTCAGATTTCAAAAAGGCCTACGGTAAAAGCACACAATGCGATTATCTGAGGACATCACCCAGCACACAAAAGCATTAAAAACATTTTCCAGGCAGGTGCGCCACAAGAGAGCCCAGATCTCAATCCCATTGAGCACGTCTGGGACCTGTTGGATCGGAGGGTGAGGGCCAGGAACTTGCAGGTGCCTTGGTGGAAGAGTGGGGTAACATCTCACAGCAAGAACTGGAAAATTTGGTGCAGTCCATGAGGAGGAGCACTGCAGTATTTTTTTATTTAACCAGGAAGGGCTCATTGAGATTAAAATCAATTTTTCAAGAGCGCCCTGGCCAAGATATGCAGCACCAAGTCATTACAAAAAATTAGACAAACATGAAAAACTACATCTAGTAAAAACCATTGAATTCACAAGAGTATAAAACAGCGAATTAAAAACATTGACAGGTCAGGGAATCACCCTCAAAATCCTTCTTCAGTGATTTAAAAACACCAATCGGGACAAGTTCTTCCAGTTTAAAAGTATTTTGTAAGGCGTTCCAAGACGATGGGGCAGAGTACATAAAAGCCCCCCCCCCCTCCTTTGAATTTCACGCTCTGAAATTTCACCGGATGTTGTCGAGGTGGGTGGCTAGCGCCCAGTCTAGCCCAAAGAGGTTAACTTCCTGACTGATATCATGAGATGTTGCTTCAATATATCCACACAATTTTCCCCCTTCATGATGCCATCTATTTTGTGAAGCACACCAGTCCCTCCTGCAGCAAAGCACCCCCACAACATGATGCTGCCACCCCAGTGCTTCACGGTTGGGATGGTATTCAGCTTGCAAGCCTCCCCCTTTTCCCTCCAAACATAACAATGATCATTATGACCAAACAGTTCTATTTTTGTTTCATCAGACCAGAGGACATTTCTCCAAAAAGTACGATCTTTGTCCCCATGTGCAGTTGCAAACCGCAGTCTGGCATTTTTATGCTGGTTTGGAGCAGTGTTTTCTTCCTTGCTAAGTGGCCTTTCAGGTTGTCAATATAGGACTCGTTTTTACTATGGATATAGATACTTTTGTACCTGTTCCCTCCAGCATCATCACAAGGTCCTTTGCTGTTGTTCTGGGATTCATTTGCACTTTTCGCACCAAAGTACATTCATCTCTAGGAGACCGAACGAGTCTCCTTCCTGAGCTGTATGACGACTGTGTGGTCCCATGGTGTTTATACTTGCATACGATTGTTTGTACAGATGAATGTGGTAGCTTCATGCGTTTGGAAATTGCGCCCAAGGATGAACCAGACTTGTGGTGGTCTACAATTTCTTGGCTGATTTATTTTAATTTTCCCATGATATCAAGCAAAGAGGCACTGAGTATGAAGGTAGGCCTTAAAATACATGCACAGGTACACCTCCAATTGACTCAAATTATGTCAATTAGCCCATCAGAAGCTTCTAAAGCCATGACATCATTTTCTGGAATTTTCCAAGCTGTTTAAAGGCACAGTCAACTTAGTGTATGTAAACTTCTGACCCACTGGAATTGTGAAAGTGGATTATAAGTGAAATGTCTGTAAACATGCGTTTGAAAAATGACTTGTATCATGCAAAGTAGATGTCCTAACCAACTTGCCAAAACTATAGTTTGTTGACAAGAAATTTGTGGAGTGGTTGAAAAACAAGTTAATGAATCCAACCTGTACTGCAGCTACTCAGCAAATATGACGATGTATTCAATGACAATGAATAGGAACCTGGGCTGGTACATTTTGAATTGGATGAGAGCGTCACTCCAGCCCAGTGTGCTTCTCACAATGTGCGCATTGCAATGAAAGCCCAGCTAAAGAAGGCCCAGCTAAAGAAGTATGAGGCCAATGGCCACATGACATCTGTGACTGAGCCAACTAACCGGATCAGCAATATGGTCATAGTGAAAAAGCCAGAGAAGCGGAGGGTCTGCATCGACCCAAAAGCATCTGAACCAAGCACTGAAACGCTCACACTACATCATGCCAACACTGGAGGATGTCCTCTACAAGCTTCCCAATGCCAAGACTTTCACCTTGGTGGACGCACGAGATGCATTTCTGCAATGCAAGCTGGACGCAGAGAGCATCTTTGTGACTACCTTCTGGACCCCCTGGGGTCAGAAACGTTGGCTTAAGCTCCCGTTTGGTGTCTCAGTGGCGCCTGAGGAATACCAATGCAAGCAGCATGAGTCACTGGCTGGGCTCAAGGGCATTGAATGCATCGCTGATGATGTTCTGATCATAGACTGTGATGACAGACGAAGAAGCAGAACGCTACCACAATGTGAAGCTCTTGGTACAGATGGAGTGCTGCCAATCAGTTAACTGCAGCTTCTTCAGGCCAATGCGCAGCTTCAAGGTGAAAGACTTCCACATTCTCTCGGCCAAAGGCCTGAAGCCGGACCCAAACAAAGTCAGAGCAATCGTCAACATGCCAAACTCGTCCGATGCAAAAGGAGTGTAGCGTCTCATCGGCTTCGCAAATTATCTTGCAAAGTTCATGCCACACCTATTGGCAGTCCATGAGCATCTGCGCCGGTTGCTGGACAAAGACACACCATGGCACTGGCTACCCAAACAAGAGGCCGTGGTGCAGGATATTACATCTCTGGCTTCATCCATGGTAGTGTTGCACTACTATGACATTACGACGCCTGACTCCAGCCAGTGGACTTGGATGCTGACATGCACGAAAGCTAGCCCGATGAGAAAGTGCCTCAGCATCGTCTTCTCCTGCCAGTGGTTACATCACTACTTATATGGCCGAGAGCTGGTCAACGCTGAAACTGACTACAAACCACTCATTGCCATATTCAGTAAACCTCTCCTCAAGGCGTTCAAGAGGCTTCAAAGCATACTCCTTACTCTACAAAACTACAGCATGAAGATCATCAGGACCAGAGATGTACATCAGCGACACACTGAGCAGGGCAAAAGCACAACTTAAAAGCTACTTATCTGTTTGCTACAGCAGGAACAAAATGGTCATTATCCCCAAATCACTACGTCCAGAGATCAATCAAATGTATTTTTAATGCCCTTTTTACATCAGCCGATGTCACAAAGTGCTGTACAGAAACCCAGCCTAAAATCCCAAACAGCAAGCAATGCAGAAGCACGGTGGCTTGGAAAAACTCCATAGAAAGGCCGTAACCTAGGAAGAAACTTAGAGAGGAACCAGGCTCGAATACACTCCAGTCACGTTTGAGGTGACGCATGTTATCGCCAGGCACATGAAACATTGTACTGGCCAAACATGCATGCAGAAATTAAAGACGTTGTCAGCAGCTGTACGACATTCAACAAGTACGCTCATAAACAGCAAAAGGAAACCATGATGTCATATGAACTGCCCACAAGAGCCTGGAAAATCATCAGCATGGACTTAGTCCTTTTGTCTGACTGAATATCTTGTCATTGTTGATCACTACTCTGACTTTAAGGAAATGTAACTGCTCCCTGACTTGTAGGTAGAGACGGTCATAAAGCACTGAAAGGTGCAGTTTGCAAGGCAAGGCCAGTCTGACAAGGTCATCATGGACAATGGCCCACAATTCACTGCACAGTTCAAGCATTTTGCCTCAGAATGGGAGTTTGACCATGTGACCTCGCCTCCAAGGCACCCAAAGGAAAATGGCAAGGCAGAGTCAGCTGTCAAGATTGCAAAAAACCTCTTACGCAAAACCTTGCATGACAGCAACGACCCCTGATAAAAACCTGTTACCCAAGGCCTTGCGTGACAGCGATGACCCCTGGAAAGCCATCTTACAGTGGAGGAACACAGTCTGAAAGCAGCACCCCAGCTGTCCAAACTACAATCCCCATAGCTAACAAGCTACTTGAGCCCTGCGTCATGGTTGGCGCCACAGAAAGCAACTCGCTAAGTGCTTCTACGACCGGACTGCTCGAGACCTACCAGAGCTGGAGGTGAAACGATAAGGATGAAACCTCTGCCGGGAGACCACACAGGACTTGGGAGGCTGGGAACATGCCTACAGAGAATTGCACCATGTTCTTACCTGGTGTATGTTGGTGGCTCCCTCTATCATCGTAGTCAGGTGGATCTGCACATAGCAGAGCAGACAACAAACCAGAACACGCCATACACTCACCTAGGTGAGCTGGATCATAGTCCAGGCCTACGGGCAAGGGGCGCAGAATTGAGAAATGAGCCAACTGAAGGTGAGGCTTCTACCCCACCAAGCTCTCCAGCTCGTGGCCCTAATCCTACCCCTGTCAGAGACCACACTTGCTCACGGGTGGGTAGGCTGTGTAAGCCACCGGACAGGCTCACTCTGTTACCGGGGATACCATTTTATGTCTGTGTCCAGTATGAAAAAAGTTCAAGGTAGTTTCGTGTCTGGAATTTACTCATGGCCTCTAGTTTGTGTGTCAAATTAGAAACAAAAGTTCCCAATCTATGCTTCAGTTATTTAACCATGTCAAGGGGGGAAAAAAAGTCTACCAATAACAGCTTCGCTTTGAACCCCAAATAAGTAAATGGTATAGTGAAAGTGATCAATAATATATTGTTTTGGGATGATTTACAAATAGCCTGGCTGACGCGAACCACGTGACTACTCGAGAGCTGGTGTCAACCAGACTATTACAAATATGCTTCCTTTGCACAATGAATTATCGATCTCAAATGCCTTAGTGCTATCAATCAGGCTATGATCTCAGTCTTATTAAAAAGCCACATTAGCAGATCTGAAAATACTGTAAGCCATCTGCCTAGCTACAAAACGAAAAGTTTTACTTGGATGGTTACAATTACACAGTGTAGTTCTGTAATTTCACGATTTAATAAAACATCACTATAACTAAAACGCTACATTATATTTATGTATATACAGTTTGGGAAATATTCCGAAAGCATTTCACAACTGATGATACAAGTGTAATTTTTGGGAGCTATAGTCAAACTGTATGGTTAGGTTAAAAATCTGATTCTATGACTTTGTGGCTGTGCCAACTAGTGACCACTCTGCAGAGCAGCCTCCAGAACAAGATTCATGACGAAAAACGCTAACCTGCAAAGAATTTCCTGACCAGGACCGAAACTGTAACAGGTTGGTAGAGAATACAGCGAAACCAACACACCTGCTAAACTTCATAATAACACACATACCTGGGTGATCGATGTTGAAGGCATCTGCGAATCCTTGCGTCGCTCAGGTATGATTCACCTTCTTATTTTTAACTCAAACTGAATAAAAACAAAACCGTTTCCCCTCATTTCAAATATTAAATAAATCGACAAACGGTTTTTGAGGGGAAAAAAACACAGCTAATAGGCTTCCCGTATTGGCTACATTTAACAGCCACACAGGAAAGTCTGACAGGTAATAGAATTCCAGCCCAACCAATGAGCAGATGAGTGGGCGGAGCTTTCTGAATATTAGTCCTTTTATTAAATATTCCCTTTACAAATTGATTGCAAGTCATTATACTATCTTATTTCAAATAACTTATTCAAACATTAAGGGGAGTTAGTTTAGATGTCCCATATAAATAGGTTATACAAGCTAATGGTTTTATGAAATGCCTATGGGATGTTTGTATAATAAGCAACAACTGCAGGTTTCTTACACACCATAACAAAATACCAACTGTAGTCAAGGTTTCAAGTTTTAATGTTGCGTGCACAAGTACAGTCAAATGCCTTTCTTCCTAGCTCTAAACTCAACAATGTAGTAATCGGTATTACTAAAAATAACATAAGGTAGAACAAAAACACACAAAAAATAAGAAGAACATGGGGAAGTAAGTAAGATATTTACAGGGTCAGTTCCAATACAATATTTACAATGTGCAGAGATACTGGAGTGGTAGAGGTACAGTGCCTTCAGAATGTATTCATACATACCCCATGACTTATTCCACATTTTGTTGTGTTACAGCCTGAATTCAAATTTGATTAAATTGATTTTTTTCTTTCAACTCATCTATCTGCACACAATACTCTATAATGACGAAGTGAAACCATTTGTTGAAAATTAAATACAGAAATATCTCACTCACATAAGTATTCCCACCAGACTCAATAGATGTTAGAATCACCTTTGGCAACGATTAGACTTTATGGGTATGTCTCTAAGAGCTTCGCACACCAAGATTGTACAATATTTGCATATTATTTTTACAATTATTCAAGCTCTGTCAAGTTAGTTGTTGATCATTGCTAGACAGCCATTTTCAAGTCTTGCCATACATTTTCAAGCATATTTGAATCAAAACTGTACCAGGTCACTCAGGAACATTCAATGTCATCTTGGTAAGCAACTCCAGAGTATATTTGGCCTTGTGTTTTAGGTTATGGTCCTGCTGTTGGATTTGCTCCAAACACTACGCTTTGTATTCAGCACATAAAGTAAATTTCCTTGCCACATTTTTTACAGTTTTACTTTAGTGCAAAAATTATGTACGTTTTGGAATAGTATTATTCCGTACAGGCTTCCTTCTTTTCACTGTCATTTAGGTTAATATTGTGGAGTAACTACAGTAGTAACTACAGTTACTATTATCACAGACATTAAACTCTGTAACTGTTTTAAAGTCACCATTGGCTTCATGGTGAAATCCCTGAGCAGTTTCCTGTGGTAGTCATTCAGAAATCACTATTATTGCACACAGAGGCCATGCAATTTATATGGCTTAAGAAATATTCTACTCCTGAACTTATTTAGGTTTGCCATAAGAAAAGGGTTGAATTCTTATTTATTCAAGACATTTCAGTTTATAATTTTTCATTCATTTGTAAACATTTATGAAAACATAATTCCATGACATTATGGGTTATTGTGTGTAGACCAGTGACACAAATTCTCAATTTAAACTATTTTAAATTCAGGCTGTAACACAACAAAATGTGAAAAAAGTCAAGAGGTGTGAATACTTTCTGAAGGCACTGTAGAAATGTATAGGGGTCATTTAATTTAACTAGGCAAGTCAGTTAAGAACATTGTTATTTATAATGACGTAAGATAAGGTGACTAGGCATCAGGATATATGATAAACAGAGTAGCAGCAGCATATAGGATGATTGTATATGTGTGTATTCAGTATAAATGTGTGTGTAGGTTATGTGTTATGTGCGTGAGTGTGTAGAATCCTGGGAGTGTGCAAAAAATACAATACAAGGGTCAACTCAGATAGTCTGTGTAGACATTTTGTTAGCTATTTAGCAGTCTTATGGCTTGGGGATAGAAGCTGTTCAGGAACCTGTTGGTGTCCGACTTGAGGCACCGGTACCACTTGCTGTTCTATGGCTTGGTTGGCTGGAGTCTAACGATTTTCCGGGCCTTCCTTTCACACAACCTGATATAGAGGTCCTGGATGGCACGGAGCACAGCCCCATTGATGTACTGGGAAATGTGAACATAGAATCTGAACATCAGCGTCTATTCCCTTGGCACAAATGGGTTACTGTTCACCAACCAGATAAATGTGGGTTGAAATGTAATTATTTTAAGAGCTTTTGTACACATCAGCTTTCAGTAATGCACAACCTAGCATAGTTAAACACGCTGTAATGCTGAGGACCCAACAATATTGTTAAATCACTTACAGAGAAAGTAACCGTACAGATGCAGCTCTTTGGCTGTGGATATGTTTTGGGAATCTTCCACTCAAATGACCAGTGGACTTTGTCAGGCAGACCAGAAAGCACCACATTTTTTTAAATTCTAAGACGGTCTCCAAACCAAGACAGACACAGTCAATGTAGTGACATGACAATTAATGTCCACGGTGTGGCTACGGTATGAAAGTGACGATTCTTTGCTCCTAGTTTTGTTGGCAAAGAATGAACCTTACATTTGCTTTATCGAAGTCATGAAAACCCGCTCATTAAAATGTACGTGTTTCAGAGTGAATTCACTTACCAAGTGCGAAGGCGAAAAGTTACAACCGTCTCATTACTAACGACAGAACTACAAACACGAACCACAACTCTCACTATATATTTTGCATTTCGATAAAGTACTGTCTGGCAAAATAAAGTTCAAAATAAAAAATAAACACAACCGTTGGGTGAGTCCGAGTCAATTTGAGCAGGCTAACTGTAGGAGTTGTTGCTAGTTCAACATTTCGGCAATGTGTTTTACTTTTGACCGTCAACATATTTTGATAACAGGAATCAAGTATGAGCAAATCAATACACAAATACAATTTTATATATCTTATATGACCGGGTTTTAATGAATTTGATGCTATAATCAAAAGGTAGTACCGTATGGGGTCAAGAAATTGCAATATAATCCGTTTCTAAACTCAGAGGTGCAACATCGCGAGACTTAAGAAAAAGCTTGCGACAAGGCCGAGGTTTGGGAAGTCAATGAGAAAAGTGAACTTCTGTAGGGGTACAGGGCTTGACAGAAATGGTAGCAGGTGAATGTTGAACTTTTGTTGCACACATCCAGATGATGCTTCGTACCATTTTGCGGAATTAAGAAGCCAGAGACCAGAAAGGGCCCTGTGTCACTAAATTACAAGTACTGTATATTGATATTATGTATTGGAAACATGTAAATTGAAATACCATATATATTTTATTCTCAATAAGGCAAAATACAAAGAATATTCAGACAGAATCAAATCCCATTAGTAACAAGTAATACTTCACAATTTTAAATGACATGTTATTCCAAGTTTGAATAACAACCTCAAAAGAGTACCATTACTTAATATTGCATCCATAATATATATATATATATCGGTTCTCAATATTTTAAAACTAACCCAATTTAGACTGCTGTATGCTGATGGTCTGAGAAAAATGAAGCGCAACACACTGTATTAACTTCTACAACTGCTTAACAGAGAAATACCTCTCATTCAAAAGACATCTCAGATCCATTTCAAAAGGGAAACAGCTTTCTCACATGCAGTAGAGATGTACAGTTGATCAAAAGAAAAAAAACATCTCACGCCAACTTCCATTCAATCTGATCAACAATATACATTTAATGGATTTACATGTCTCCATATCAAATACAGAACATACATTAGCACTTGATTCTAAAGACATTGATGATGATGACAATGATAATGACAGAGTGGTGAGCAGGAGACATGGCATACAATACAGTAACAAAAATGATTGATATGGTTCAAAGACTTGTGTCATCGCTTACATTTTGGAAAGAAAGCTCACAGATGTTCACAAATGTGCATATCTATCTTAAATGACACAGATGCATCAATACAAATGTTTAACTGTAGTAAAAATTCTCCCTAAATGAATTGTTTTATATACAATTTGTACAAATTTCTATTTAAATAGCAACATGCAAGTGTTACGTCTCTCTATTTAATTTCATAACATTTTATTTTACCCTGGATGTCTTCAAGTTATAACTAATTATACTGACCATATTTAAATGTAACAAAACAACCCATACTACGATATCTTCTACACAAAATAGAAAGGGGCAGAAAAACTAATAAATATGAGTGAAAGACTTACAAGAAGTGTTAAAATGATCCCAATCATCTTTTGTACATCTAAATATATTGAACAAGCCTTGAAGCTGTACTTAAAAGTGTACCAGTGTATGAAAACATAGGAGTGGCTACACGAGCACGCACACCCAGAGGAATATCTATGAGAAAAGTGGCCTCCAGCTTAAGGTATAAAATGGCTTCATAAAGCCATCCATGTTTGGTTACTAAAACAGAGCTATATATACACATATACCAGTAACTCAGTGGACAAGCATGATGCACAAGCTAAAAGCATTGGACATTTCTGTCAAACCAAACAGGTTTTGACCGACAGTTAAAAACAACAGCGGAAATTCCTGATTTCAAACTAAAAGCCCAAAAATGATTTAAAGATTTTAGTTTTAAAAAAAATCCTGCATAGATAAAAACAATCTTCCTCTACTCTTTGAGTGTAAGAAGAAATAACAGTTTTCCCCAAATGAAAGACAAGGGAGCCAATGAGGGGGAAAAAGGTACTAGTGTTTCCAGCATCTGTATTCTGTAAGTGGGCTAATAAGAAAAGTCCTTCACAATACCACTTATGAATTAAGTACATTTTCCTGTTCAAAATCACTTATGTCCACATTTGCCTTGCTGACAATACAAAGTAACAGAAGAACACGTAAATATTAGGCCAGTTTACCACTACATTAGCGCAATTTGTTATATTATATAACCTGTACCATAAATATATAGACCATAGATTACTTAAGTTTTGTAGTACACAAATTACTATTATACTATGTAGAGAACCCAGTAATCACTTTTAAACATTTAAATATGACATTTTCATATACAATAGAAATACTTTGCATCTCATAGCTCTTTCAACCCTGTTTTCAATCATTTTAATCTGAAAGTTTGAACAGCACTTTGAACAGAGCAACTGCTTGGTACATAAATAAAATCTATATTGGCCATGTATTTTTCGACTGAAATATAACACTCATGTAATCTGCGTATGGCTAATGAGCACCACCAACGTGTATGCTACATCAATTATTAGAAGAATTGTGGTCTTAAAATGCGAGTGCATTTATGTCATTCCTTGCACTAACTTCCTGCTTTCACTGGGCAATTTTTGCAGAAACTATACAAATAATTACATTGTGTTCCAAGGATAACATTTGCCATACCAACCACACCCTGCTGTGCCTTAAAAAAATACACTAACAGCAACCCTTTCCAGTACAGATCTATAAGGAATAAAATGAACAATAACATCTGGTTTAGAAATGAACATCTCACAGGGCAATTCATAGGAAGAACTCATTGACAGATAAGAAATATATTGTGGTGCTTCAGAACGATGAAAGTAACTTCAACAAAATCAATTGAATGGTGTATCACAGGCTAACTCTAATATGGTCAGCCGCAAGCTACCTCTTCTTCAATGGCAACTGTTAGAGTAATGTGTGTATGTGTCAGGGATATCTGTCAGGCAATCCAAGCTCTCGTCACTTTACACACCATCAGTGCAGCCTTCAACCCACTGATCACAGCTTGAGTCCAGTACTATTCCAAAATCATGTTTGGAAGCTTAAAATTATTCTTTAAAATGTCTGGCTGGATCTGCATTTCAACATATGGTATATTCTAGTTCCCTGTATATCTGATACAAGGCACAAAAAAGATAAGAGACAGACCTTAGTTTTAAAGCACCTTTGGTTTGAGGGAGGTACTTTGGTAAAAAATAATAACACATTAAAAGCCGAATGTGAATAATGTGCTTATAGCCTATAGAATAAAATGTATTTAGTGTGTTTCATATATAATAATTCAACAAAGGCATTGGGCCAAATAGAAAAATGGCTTTCCTTTGCACAATCCAAAGATATGACAAAGGAAAACGCTGATAGTGGATATAGCTAGAATGTACCAATAGATCTGTGCAGTTGGAATCCTCCTCCGTGTCGGACAGTCGTAGGTGCAAGATGCTCCATATCGCTCAGTGTTTTTGGCAAGCTGGTGTAGCAAATGGACACAGTGTTATAGATATGTCTGAGGCAGATAAGTTCACATGTGCATGGAGGGGCAGCGGTGCGTTGTGGTGGACGGTGTGTGTGTGGAGCGTATAGTGTCCTTCAGGGAATGAGCTTAGCGTCCAGCCGTAGCCAGTGTAGGCCCTGCCGCGTGAAGCGCACCAGTTCAGTCATGCTGCTGGTGTTGAAGATCAAAGGGCCCATCACCTTGTCCAACTCCGCAAAGAACTCTACAAAACAGACAGGAGACATAACATAACACGTGAGCAAGGTAAACACTTAAGAGACCTCTAGCCCAGGAATGGCTTGCCAGGTCAACACGTCCAGAGCTAGTTTCATTTAGATTATGGATTCATCCTGGAGCCTAATATAACATCTTAAACAAGCAGTAGATAGGATATTCATACCTTGGAAGTTGGACTAACACCCCTGTATACATTCCATAGGAAAGAAGGAGACCCCCCCACCAGAAGAGAGCAAACGAGTCAGGTACCTTTCTGCTCTTTAGACAGCTGCTCTGCTTGGTCCCACACCTCAGTGGCGAACAGGAAGTTGGAGGTGACCTGGACGTAGCTGGCAGCCATCTGGTGGATGCGCTGGGGGATTGTTACAGAGGAGCTGCCGCTGGATGTGCCTGACGAGTAGCTACCAGCACTACCTGGGGACAGCTTGGGAGAGACTGGCGAGGGCATGCCTGCCGCTTTACTGGGAGACAGAGAGAGATAGATGGCTGGTAAGCGGGGGAATCGCAACCGCTCAAAACGAGATGATTCAGGATAACGTCGAGACCATTCATTGACAAGTGAAATACATTTAAGAAGACTGTTAGTCTCAAGACAGCATACAACTAATGAAATGTCTCACCTTCCCTTTCCAGGAGAGGGAGCTTGGGTGTTGCTCAAGGAATTCTGAAAAACAAATTGAAATGCAGAACAAACATTTGCCATTTGTTAAACAAATATAAGCAATGCAAATTGACTATCATTCTGCCCATCCATACAACACTTCTTTTAAGGAACACACATTTCAAGAGACAATATCACAATACCTATGAACTTGCACCAAGGAAAATAAATTACCTTCAGATGCTCTGTGAGTGTTTTAGAGTATTTCAGTGCACTCTCTTTTCTCAGCTTGAACAGTCGCAGGTAGAGGAGGGACTGGCAACGCAGGCTGGAGTGGCAGGGAGAGATGGATGAATGAGCATAAGCAGTGACTCAATGAGCAGGGGAACATCGACGCTCCAGTCCAGACACTCTAAATGGAATCTATCAAGCTATGAGTCAGGACACCTACCACAACACAGCTAGCCGTTTGTCTGCTGACGTAGCGTCTGGGGCCATGTAGCTCTTTAACTTCATAGTGTACCTGAAAACACACACACAACGAGACACCTTAAAGACTGGTTCCCAGCATTCTAATGTTTCATAATAATAATAATAATAATGTTAATACTGTAAATTCCGTGAATAATTTGTCCATTTATGCAATGCTGGGTCTATGGTGTCTAAGAAATGTAATTGCTACCATGAAGATATTTGCTATTTGATACTGAAATGATGACGTTAAAACATGTTGTAGAGAAGTTTGTTCTTACTTGATGAGCTCCACGGTCTCGGCATACATGGGGAAGGGGGACTTAGCCTCCTGGGCACTCTTCTCCAGTGCATTTCCACACTCAATAAAGGACACCACAGCATCCAGGTAGTACACAGCCTTCTCAAACCGGTCCATCTGCACACAGGAACACCACACATTATGAAAACTGGCTCTTAAGCAACTGATTCTCTCTCACTCAAATTTGGGACAGTTAGTAGCAAGGGGAATGCTTCATGACCAGTGCTTGTGATGAAATTAAAATGTTGGTTGTCTTGAAATGTCATTATGTAGATTTCAAACATGGTTAATGGGTTCCCTGGATAGTGTAGAATAGGACGAGACCGCATCCAGTCCCCCAATAAGGGCAGTGAGATGCACTTAGGCATCTGATGATAATCCCCAGGGTGCACTATTGATACCAAGTGTGGACAATTATAACTACTCTAGCTGCTCCACTTTCAGTAGCCAGAGGAGCCAATAAGATGATGTAAAAGCACTACACAGTAAAACCATTGTAACTGTTCCGATTTCAGAGCGTGTGCAAAATAATGACTAAATTCCCAAGCTTTTCATGGAAAAACAGTAAGCATACTCTTGGTTTCACATAACAGCTAACATACTGTATACGTATGCAATTATTTCTTACCAGAGCATCTGCGTTGTGTTTCAGTTTCTTGGCCTCTTGTAAATAGTGATCGGCAGAGTGAATCCTGAAACAAAACAGGTTCGCCCGTCAGCTTTTGCAATTATTTCCTGTACTTCGAAAAATGACATAAAAATGAAGTACTTTCCCCCCCTAACTATTCCAATAGACTCTACGAACTACACAGCAATATATAGGCGGGGGGGGGGGTGAAGATACTAGGCCATGTTAAGCGGCCTGTTTTATTTACACAGGCACATCCCAGGGGCTTCACATCAAAGGCAACCCTATAACTACAGCTCTACACACTGGCTAACAGCAGGTTATCCACAGTGGAGAGGAGGTGGCTCTTCTTACCTGTCCTCAAACACCAATTTTGACCTCAGGGACTTTGAGCCGTCCGAGGAGAGTGGTGGCACAGCAACCTGGTTATCAGAGCCCTTTGACGATTTCTCCTGCAGAGACAACAAAAAAAGTTTATAATCCTATAAGGGATATTTTATATGACCATATAACAAATCACGCAGTGGTGAAAGTGGTGAGCTATAAATGTCATATTTGTGTCCTTCCCAAATGTATTTGGAGGGCATGGCAGTGGGTGGACATTTTGTGCGAGATTTGAGCCAGCTTAATACTCAGTTCAGCTGGTAACGGGCACTCCAGTGACATGTACGCACGTTTGTATAAAATTGTGTCTAGTAGAGCAAGACAGTGGGACAGACAGCTAGACTAGACTGACACACACAGACCTTTCCCTCCCGGGTGCTCCTGGCCTGCTTGTCCCCGCCTTTTGTGTGTTTGGAAGTGGAGCTGCTCTTGGTGCTGTGGCCTCCCTCCTTGCCGCTGCTGGCCCCGCTGGACAGGGAGGTGGATGACTGGCTGACCGTCCGCTTGCGGCTCTGATGCTCTGCCTTGGGCGTCCTCTGCAGCCCTCCTGACCCTGATATGGAGGGAGAGGGCACTGGCTCCTCCTTCACCTTGGCGTCCATGACCCTCTTAGACCTGGTGTGGGTGTTTATCAATGATACCATTCAATGATACCATTCAATGTTCACAATGTTGGAGTTTAAAAGTTAACAACGTGATGTTTTGTTTGGATGAAAATACTCACTCTTTGCTGCTGGTCTTGTGGTGAGATGAGGATTTGTCTTCAAGTCTGGACTTCTTGCTATCAGACTTGGTGTTCTCGTCTTCATTCTAAGTTGATTAACAAAGGAGAGGAAAGGATGATTTATTGTGGGTGCATTTGAAAGGCTGTAAAATAGATAGATATGGTACTAGACTGGGTATCAGCTGAACATGTAATATCACATCACTCTTCAAACTGTAGCTTATAAACTGCAGGAAGACGGCCAAAAGTAATTGACATTCAAGCTTAACGTACCCTGTCATAGCAATCTTTTTCACCAATTTGCATAGTAAACCAAAGTCAAGTCCAAACATGACATGAATAGCGTGTGCTGTGGCAGGACATACCTTGTGTTTCCTCTTGCCCTTACTAGAGATCCTCTCAGAGGGCATCTTCTGGAAGTCCTTGCTGTCTCTGTCCACGGAGCGGTCCCTCTCTACTTTGGGCTCTACTAGGTCTTTGTAAGGCCGTCCAGGGACACGGGAGAGCAGGGTCAAGTCAATCTTCACCATGAGCCCCTGCTGCTGCCTGACGGGGAAGCGGTCGTCTGGGTCGCTGAGAGGAGAGAGCAGCTCTTTCTCTTCCATAGGCGAGAACACACACACTGGAGTCCTGATGCTCTCTGTGTACTTGGGGGTCTGCGACAACGAAGGAATGCTGTCGTTCTCCTCTGATTCTGAGGAGGAAGAGTCCGTGTCCACAAACTTCCTGGACTTCTTGATGGGCGCCTTGCTCTTGCGCTTGTCAACAGCCGGTCTGGGCGAGGACTTGGGCTCCTTCTTGATGTTGGGTTTGCGGGAGCCTTTAGTGGCGGCTTTGGGCCGATGGGGAGGGATCTCTGGAGCAGGTTCACTCTCCACCCTTAGCCCCCCTTTAGGCTCCTCCACCACAGGGGGCTTCTCAGACTTTTTGGGCTGTTTTTTACCCACCGTCCTGCGCTGGCCTGCGCCACCCTCGCTCTGAGCCGGGGATTTCTGCCGGCCACGGCCGCTCTCGGAACCCTTCTGTGCTGCTCTTAGGTCTCTGCTAGGTGTGGGCACCCCTGAGTCCTTAGACCCTCCCTGCCCGCTGTATCCCCGGCCTGAGCTCTGGTCCCGCCCCTCCTTTTTGTACTTGGTGGGTACATTATTGTCCACTGGGGAGGCCGGAGAGAACTGCTTAGCTTTCTTGAACCAGTTGTCCAACTGCCATTTATTGGCGGTGGCTGGTTCAGGCTGTGAGGAGAAGTGTGGAGATAAGACTGGGATCTACAAAAGCATATTCTGCACTCGTCAACAGGTCAGCTGCAAGAAGATAATTGTACTGAGCAGGAACAATTGTCATTGGTTATTATTATTAATAATGATAGGTCAAAGGGAAGAGATTAGTTAAAGGTCTGAGCAGGCTTACCTCTGGTGATGCAGGGCGAGGTGGCTCATTGGCCTCGCTGTCCGTGGAACTGCTCTCGCTCTCACTGTCTGATCCAGAGCTGCTCTCTGAGCCACTGTGACTGCTCGAGTCGTCCCGCGAGTGCTCTGCTCCTTCACTGTTATTACTGTTGTTACTGTGGAACAGAGACACGCAGTTAGTTAGTGGACAGCAAGCTGGGGCTGTTCTTCATCATCAGTTAGTAGTTACACATTAAAATAGTTAGCTATTCTTCTAGCATTTCTTTTCAGTTCTGAGTAGGGAGAATCATATCAACAATGTGAGATCCAATGGGTCTCAGTCTGAGAAGCCACTACCTTGCCGATGCGTTTCTGGAAGCGTTTTTGGCCGAGTCATGTTCTCCATCACTGTCCTCATCACTGCTGAGCTTCAGGTCATCCTCCAGCAGAACATTACTGGAACATTACAAGGCCGTGTATGTTACACATTAACACCAAGTATGGCTTCTTTATCACACAAACAACTATTGGGAGAACTAAGCAATAAGGCTCCTATTCTGTGTCCCTCAATGCTTGCGAGTCTATGTCAAAGCCATGAAAAGACAAAGTGCTTGGAGAGAGAAACTGTGTCACCTGTCTGGATCATTAAGCAGCTGGCAGCTAACCATAATGTTCAAGGAGAAGGGGAGGGACACTCACTTGGCCTGATCCCCGTCGCATGGTGCTGCCTTGGACTGGTGGATGCTCAACGTTTTGGTTTGTCTCTCTGGAGGTGAGGAAGGGTGAGATGAGAACTCTTGAGCATTACGACAATGGTGAATTCAACCTGTATCCAGAGGTTCAAGATGCGAGAGACTTATCTTGTATGTAAAGTCCTGGGCAATACTTACTGTGTGCACCTGGAAAACTTGCATGCTGAGTGTCCTAAATGTGAGACATGGTCAAGAAATGTTTAGATTATACAGAGACACTATAAGTCAAATAAACTACACTGCTCAATTATATTACAAAACAGCGGTTTATTGATTGTGCTATAGTGTTAAACTATTTACCATTTATATATAGAGCATTCCAATATACACCCCCCCCCCCGCCCAAAACAAATCCATGAAAAAATAGATTTGACATATTGTACCAATGACTAGGGCAAAAATAGTGCTGGCTGAATTCAGATCTTTGCAAGAGATGGAAATTCTCATATTTGAATAATCCTCAACCTCTGTACGTCACTAAGGCCTGCTCTGCAGTCTGACCTTGGAAGGGAATGAAAACTTTGAAGGCTCCGTTTTACAGGGGGTGTGGATGGCTGTCAAAGGAGGGGGCCAGGACTGAGTCATTTCCTGGAGGTAAAAATAGAAAAGGTAAAAGTGAAGACCTTAATGACTGGGTGAAAAAAAAACGTGCATTTCTTACAATACATGTTATCATCTGAAAAACATACTTACCTTTAAAATCTCATCAACACAATTAGCATCCCCAGTCATGGGACCCTACAAATAACAAAGATCATACCACTGTAAGAAAAGTTTTTAAAAAATGGCTTGTAAAACAACAACTATTAGTGTGTCATCTTTCATCTTGTAAATTATTACGTGGCATGCTAACATAATTACATTGTAATGAAACAAGTTTTATTCTGTAGAATGTTCTACTCAGTCTAGTTCTGTGTTTTTACCTCAACAGGCTGCGAGGGGATCTTGAGCTTGGAGAGCGAAGCCTTGCCGTTAGACTTCATCTCCCCCATGGTGCTGCTGTGGGACTGGCCACTGTACATCTCTGACGAGGTCTTGGGCTCCACCGTCTCCTGGCCATCCATGGGACGCACATAGGCTGTGGGCTTCTGTAGCATGGAGCTGGGCTTGGACATAAGCGAAGGGGGGAAGGCCTGGCTGGAGTGTGGGCCGCTGGGGAAGGACGTGTGCACACGCGATGGGGAGTCCCAGTTGGCCTCGCGCTCGCGCGGGGACTTGGAGCGGTAGCGCTCTTTGCCGTGGTGCTCAGCGCCCAGTGAACGGGAGTGACTGGAGCTCAGGGAGCCCTTGGCTGGGCTGGACGTGTGGGACTTGGAGTGTTCTGAGCCATGCTTACTGGTCTTCTTGTGTTCCCGCTCGTGTCTTTGGCTACTCCTGCTACCGCTGTGGCTGCCCTGGAGGCTGGATCTCTTGGAGGACTGGGAGGACGAGGTGCTGGCCGCTGGGCCTACTGGAGTCCATTTACTGTTCTGGCCGCTGCCTCGCTGCTCCCCAAATAGAGACTGGCCCGACTTCTCCTCGGAGGATGAGCCTGAGGGTTTGCCACCGAGTTTTGGAATTGTGTCTCCGATAGGTTCCTTCATCTCGTCGTAGTTTCCAAGCATACTCTGGATACGACTGGACAGTTTATCTTCTTTGCTGGACTGCACAGACAAAAACAGAGAGAGAAAGAGAGAGGATCACCTTCAGGACAGCAGTTAAGGCCTTGAATTAATTTACGTAGTCAAATACAGTGCCTTTGGAAAGTATTCAGACCCTTTGACTTTTCCACATTTTGTTAGATTACAGCCTTATTCTAAAATGTATTAATTTGTTGTTTCTCCTCATCAGGCTACACACACACACAACACCCAATAATGACAAAGCAAAAACAGGTTTAGACATTTTTTTGCTAATTTATATAAAAATATCACATTTACCTAAGTATTCAGACCCTTTACTCAGTACTTTGTTGAAGTACCTTTGGCAGCGATTATAGCCACGAGGCTTCTTGGGTATGACGCTATAAGCTTGGCACACCTGTATTTGGCAAGTGTCTTCCATTCTTCTCTGAAAATCCTCTCAAGCTCTGTCAAGTTGGATGGGGAGTGTTGCTCCACAGCTATTTTCAGGTCTCTTCAGAGACGTTCGATCGGGTCAAGTTTGGGCTCTGGCTGGGCCGCTCAAGGACATTGAGGCTTGTCCCGAAGCCTCTCCTGAGTTGCCTTGGCTGTGTGCTTAGGGTCATTGTTCTGTTGAAAGGTGAACCTTCGCCCCAGTCAGATATTGTGCGCTCTGGAGCAGGTTATCACCAAGGATCTTGCTTCGTTCATCTTTGCCTCCCTGCTGCTGAAAAACATCCCCACAACATGATTCTGCCACCACCATGCTCCACCGTAGGGATGGTGTCAGGTTTCCTCCAGACGTGACGCTTGGCATTCAGGCCAAATAGTTCAATGTTGGTTTCATCAGACCAGAGAATCTTGTTTCTCATGGTCTACAAGTCTTTAGGTGCCTTTTGGCAAACTCCAAGCGGGCTGTCAGGTGCCTTTTTACTGAAGAATGGCTTTCGTCTGGCCACTACCATAAAGGCCTGATTGGTGGAGTGCAGGAGATGGTTGTCCTTCTGGAAGGTTCTCCAATCTCTGCAGAGGAACTCTAGAGCTCTGTCAGAGTGACCATCAGGCTCAGCTCTAGGAAGTGTCTTGGTGGTTCCAAACTTCTTCCATTTAAGAATGGAGGCCACTGTGTTCTTGGGGACCTTCAATGCTGCAGACATTTTTTGGTACCCTTCCCCAGATCTGGGAATCCAATCAAGTTGTGGAAACATCTCAAAGATGTAAGGCTATATAAATACATTTGATTTGATGATCAATGGAAACAGGGTGCACCAGAGCTCAATTTTGAGTCTCATTCAAAGGGTCTGAATAGTTATGCAAATAAAGCATCTGTTTTTTATTTTTAATACATTTGCAAAAATGTCTAATAAACAGTTTTTGCTTTGTCATTAAGAGGGATGCGTGTAGATTGCTGAGGATTTATTTGTATTTAATACATTTTAGAATAAGGCTTTAACAAAATGTGGAAAAAGTCAAGGGGTCTGAATACTTTCCGAAGGCACTGCACATGAATGAAATATGCTACCCAAACGTATTTATTGTGACAAAACAAATTACGAATAACCCTTTTTTTCTTTTGAGGCAAGAGATCCTTCAATGTTTCTTATAACATAAAAAAAACTATTAGCCCTCTAAAAGCTTAATCAATATTGAAGAGAGCCCTATCAACTAATCAGGGATGATTGGCTTATTCAGTCGCCTCACGACCATTGGGGTCCATCTGCATAGAGAGATAAGTCCCTTCCATGGCTACACTAGAGGTTAATCAATCACTCCCACTACAGATGACAAGAGGTAAACCACAGAGTGTGGCGCATATCCAATTTCATATGGGGGCCCCAAACCAATTCTTTCTGACACATACAAGCTGTGGGGTGAGAAAAACAAGCCAATATCTGTAACAGGAAATGTAAGAACATGTGCATCACAGAGCTTGTCTGACATGGATGGAAAGACAGCACTTGTGAGGAAAGGAGAAAAGATCCCATTCACACTAGTGATTGGGGGTTGCCTTGCAATATGTTGTTTGTGTACAATGCCTAAGTGTGACACCATGCAAGGCCTACACTTTGATAGAAGGGCTTTTGGTAGCAAACAAGAAAGCAAAAAAGGTCACATCTAACCTTATCTTTTACAATTCATGCACCAGTTTTAAAACAACATTTACAAAGTGCTCAGGAGAACACTTCAAAAATGATATCATCAGAGAGCAATATACTTCAAAGAGAAAAACAACAGGCCTAAAGTAATTCTACAATGACATTTAAGATCAGCATTTTTCTTCTGACTGGGGAAAGCTGAGCTGCATCTGTTCTAGCAGTGTAAAAATGTAAAACTTCAATGGCAGCTTTGTTAAATGGATCTTTAAAGTAAGAGCCATGGAATTTAGAGGAGGACAAAGTAAACTAATTTTACTTGACCATGAATACTACTGGTCACGACTCGTGTCACTTAACTCTCTAGAAAATATCACAAAGCAGCATTCTACTGCCCAGATGAGAAGATGGGAGTTTAAGTTAGCCAGTTGATGTTTCCCATTTCTACATTAAATACCTCATTTTGTAACGGCATGGGTAAACAGTGAACCCAGGGCTCTAAAAACTGCTGAACACAACACGGCTGCCATGGTTGTCTATGGATGACGGTGGGAGAGCCACTTCCCTGGGTCCTATTCTTAAATCGGCAAATCGGCTGCTTACCTTTCACTATGTGGGGGCAAAAGACTTGGCTTTCCAGGTAGGACTCACCTTTCCATTTGCTACCTGTCAGGATGCATTCCAAGCCGTCCTTCATGGGTCCTCTAGCTAAGAGAGGAGCCACTAATCTCTGTTTAAATCTGGTTAGTGGCAAAGATTAGACTCAGCCAGAGGCTGAAATAATTGAGTTGGCGGGTTGAGAGCTCCGGCCCACATCAGTGCTCATGGTGAACGTGCATCCCTAAACCAACGTTACTGTTGTTTAGTTCAGTGGTTCCCAACCAGGGGTACTAGGTCCCCTGGGGATACTTGGGAAGAATCATGACACCATAGGCTTACTGGTCAAAATGCACATTGGGGGGGGGGGGGGGGGTCTTCAGGGGTACTATGGACAGAACAAAATTAGGTTGGTGTTACAGTAACCGAAAAAGGTTGGGAACCAGTGGTTTAGTTGACTACAGAGGCCTGGTAAGCATCAACATCAATAAGTGTTTGATCTACTACTGAACCGCGATATGATAGGGCACTGTGCCATACACGCATCCTACAGATATCAGTATGCAGGTCTCCTTTACATGTGGACTGTTTATTGCCCACAATGACCTAGCAATTTGATGGGACAAAAGGGGCCAGGGGGTTTATGCACTTACCTCAGGCTCTTTTGTGAGGAGGAGTAAGGAAGGAAAGATGAACTAAAAGGGCCTTAGCCAGCGAAGGCAGGACACCTCAGCCAGCGACACCTCAGCCAGCGAGGGCTGGAGGGCTCAGCCAGCGACACCTCAGCCAGCGAGGGCAGGACACCTCAGCCAGCGAGGGCAGGACACCTCAGCCAGCGAGGGCTGGAGGGCTCAGCCAGCGACACCTCAGCCAGCGAGGGCAGGACACCTCAGCCAGCGAGGGCTGGAGGGCTCAGCCAGCGAGGGCAGGACACCTCAGCCAGCGAGGGCTGGAGGGCTCAGCCAGCGACACCTCAGCCAGCGAGGGCAGGACACCTCAGCCAGCGAGGGCAGGACACCTCAGCCAGCGAGGGCAGGACACCTCAGCCAGCGAGGGCAGGACACCTCAGCCAGCGAGGGCAGGACACCTCAGCCAGCGAGGGCAGGACACCTCAGCCAGCGAGGGCAGGACACCTCAGCCAGCGAGGGCAGGACACCTCAGCCAGCGAGGGCAGGACACCTCAGCCAGCGAGGGCAGGACACCTCAGCCAGCGAGGGCAGGACACCTCAGCCAGCGAGGCCTGGGCCTTAAATTCCCCCTGAGCAGCAAGCAACAGCCCTGGGCCCACATTACCTGCAGCTGATGCAGTTCCCCCAAACAATGCACTTACCTCACTCTCTCCCTGCCACTGTTCAGATATAAAAACAAGTAAGGTCTTCTCTGTTTTAAAAAGAGTTATCAATCAATGAATCCTGCAAATCAATCATAGAAAAGGGAATACTTAAGACTATAGGAGAAACAAAAGTCTGAACTCCAATAGTTAACTAAATGACAGAAGCAAAACAAAATGAATAACAAAATAAACTTACAACTTTATAAGGTTCAGGAAAGAGAGGGGAGTGAGCTGGAAAGGCCTCTCCTCCCTGCTGGATTTCTTGATTTCGCCTTTCTCTTTCTTTCATACGGAGCACATTCCGGTCTTCACGGTTCATGTTGCTAACAACAGAGACACAGTCACTAAGCGTGGAGAAGAGAAAATGGCAGCTTCCAAATACTTCTGTCTACATGAAAAAACACCAAGTGACACTGCAGAGTACACAAAGAAATACTGATACAACAACTTAGGGGAAGGGCATGTTCCAAATGGCTTAAAAGGGGACTAGAACATCTAAACAAGTCTATAGAGTTATTACAATGATTCATGGTGATCAAAATTATACCATTTGTTATGGTATATGTTGGAACAACTGTGGGACAGAGATAACACAGTTAAGTCAATAGAATGAAATTAGCATTTGAACAGCTAGGCTATCTGCGTACACTGCTTCTTAACTACCCACTTCAATTTTCTACAGTACATAACCCACCCTCCAATATATCAAGCCAATAAAAATATACAACAAATCATAATTTCATGTTGTTCGTCATTTGTCTTCATCTATAGCAGTATAGTAGATAATATTTCTGATGGCATGTGAAAACAAGCTTTTGGCCATTATACGCAGCAGGTAGCCTTGCGGTTAAGAGTATTGGGCCAGTAACCGAAAGGTCTCTTGTTCGAATCCCTGAGCTGACTAGGTGAAAAATCTGTTGATGTGCCCTTGAGCAAGGCACTTAACCCTAATCGCTTTGGATAAGAGCGTCTGCTAAATGAAAAAAAAAAATGTACAATGTATATGGCCAAAAGACATTCTGCCAACAGGACCATCAACATAATTTCTACTAACGGCTGGTAAATCATCACTGCAAGAATCCCAGGGAAAACGTGTACACATTAGAATCCAGAGTTCTATTATTGTGGTTTTAATAAAATCCTCCCACGAGAGATAAGGGGTGGCAGGCATCACCTGAACAGTGGGATCTATTAGAGATCTCCATGAAGTTAACTTTAAGGTTCGTTTGTAGTTTCCCAAAAATATGCCCACACTTTGACATACGCAGGCCTACCCTGGCCTCTCTGTTGCAGTGAAGAGCAGAACAATGATTTAAGGAGTGATGACAGTAAGATAACCCTGTCCCCCACCTCCACTCAAAACACAGCATGTGTGCTGTTTTACTGTTTCCTGGTTAGACTAGGCTACATAAGGCCTATGGCAATTCGCTGACTGCTCAATACACTATACGCTACAGGGTTGAGTCATCACTGAAAGCAGATGGTTTTATACCTTCCATTAACCATACATGTCAGGAACGGGAAGTGTCAAAAGTCATAACTGGTACTGTCATTAAACTGCTTCTTTACAATGGCCACCATTAAAACAAAATGTATACCATTCAGTATCATCAACACATTCGACCCCATCACGTGGCCTTTTAGCGTATGGTCCGAATAATGAGGAACAGGAGATAGGTAAATCAAAACCTACCAACGTTTTCCCAAAGACCTTCAGATAAGGAGCAGGTGTTGCCTAACTAAAAGGATTCAGAAAAGGATTAGGGAATGCTGTCATTAGTATTTATAGATGCATACTACTCATTTACTCAGTGGGACAAAGCTGACTGATCAGATATACAAATGTCCTGGCCCTCAGTAAAAGCTCCCCTCAATATTCATCCCATTAAATGACCTGCTGTATATTTTGAGGCAAGTGGGGGCTTAAAGAAAATTATCTGGAGAGCATTAACAACCCTACTACGGGTTTCAATGGCACCTGTGCATTCCTGTGTGCCGGCTAAGTACCCCAAGGCTCAATCCTATGCCCCAAGCTCGTCTCAATTTACATCAACAACATAGCTCAGGCAGTAGGAAGCTCTCATCCGTTTATATGCAGATACAGTCTCATACTCAGCTGGCCCCTCCACGGATTTTGTGTTAAACGTATCCCACAAGCTTTCTCTGGCCTTAACCTTGTTCTGGACACCTCCAAAACAAAGATCATGCGGTTTGGTAAGAAGAATGCCCCTCAGAGGTAGTAATCACAGGTGTGATTACTACCTCTGAGGGTTTAGAGCCTGAGGTAGTCACCTCATACAAGTACTTGGGAGTATGGCTAGATGGTACACTGTCCTTCACTCAGCACATATCAAAGCTGCAGGCTAAGGTTAAATCTAGACTTGGTTTCCTCTATCGTGATCACTCCTCATTCACCCCAGCTGTCAAACTAACCCTGATTCAGATGACCATCCTACCCATGCTCGATTACAGATATGTAATTTATAGATCGGCAGGTCAGGGTGCTCTCGAGCGGCTAGATGTTCTTTACCATTTGGCCATCAGATTTGCCATCAAAGCTCCTTATAGGACACATCACTGAACTCTATACTCCTCTGTAAACTGGTCATCTCTGTATACCAGTCGCAAGACCCAGTGGTTGTTTATAAAACCCTCTTAGGCCTCACTCCTCCAGATCTGAGATATCTACTGCAGCCCTCATCCTCCACATACAACATCCGTTCTGCCAGTCACATTCTGTTAAAGGTCCACAAAGCACACACATCTCTGGGTCGCTCCTCTTCAGTTCACTGCAGCTAGCGACTGGAACGAGCTGCAACAAACACTCAAACTAGACAGTTTTATCTCAATCTCTTCATTCAAAGACTAAAATCATGGACACTCTTAATGACAGTCGTGGCTGCTTCACGTGATGTATTGTTGTCTCTAGCTTCTTGCTTTTTTCTGTTCCCAATAATGTTTATACCATGTTTTGTGCTGCTGCCATGCTGTTGTTGTCTTAGGTCTCTACGTAGTGTTGTGGTGTCTCTCGTCGTGATGTGTGTTTAATCCCAGCCCCCATCCCCGCAGGACGCCTTTTGGTAGGCCGTCCTTTTTTCTTAACTGACTTGCCTAGTTAAAGATTAAATTAAAAAAATCAATTAAATACCGGTAATCAACAAGCCAATAAAATACATGACACTGGAATGAGGCCTTACACTTAACTTTGACTTATGTTTGGCATGTCAGTTGTCAAGTTTCAAGATATTGGACTTTCAAAAAGCAGTGTTGATGAGGTGGCAAGTGACACTTCGCTTCTTGAAAGTCTAATATCTTGAAAACTTCACTGCTGACATGCCAAACACTTTGGGACCGTATCAACAGTGAAACAAAAACAGAAATATAGTTTGAGTGGATTTTTCCTTTAAATTGAAACTGGGCCAGTAGAGGCTGCTGAGGGGAGGACAGCTCATAGTAATGGCTCGAATGGAGTCAATGGAATGGTATAAAACACATCAAAAACATGGTTTCCATGTGGTTGATACCAGTCCGTTGACTCCATTCCAGCCATTATTATGAGCCGTCCTCCCCTCAGCCGCCTCCACTAAACAACACACTGTAGCAACACGTGGACCAGCTTAATCTGATCTATACTGAACAAAAATACAAAACGCAACATGTAAAGTGTTGGTCCCATGTCTCATGGGCTGAAATAAAACATCCCAGAAATGTTCCATAAGCACAAAAAGCTTTTTTCTCTCAAATTACAGGCACACGTGTTTACATCCCTTTTAGTGAGCATTTCTCCTTTGCCAAGATATTCCATCCACCTGACAGGTGTAGCATATCAAGAAGCTGATTAAACAGCATGATCATTACACAGGTGCACCTTGTGCTGGGGGCAATAAAAGGCTACTTTAAAATGTGCCGTTTTGTCACACAACACCACAGATGTCTCAAGTTGAGGGAGTGTGCAATTGGGATGCTGACTGCAGGAATGTCCACTAGAGCGGTTGCCAGAGAATGTAATGTTAATTTCTCTACCATAAGCCGCCTCCAACGTGGTTTTAGATTATTTGGCAGTACATCCAACCGGCCTAACAACCGCAGACCACATGTATGGCATCGTGTGGGTGAGCAGTTTTCTGATGTCAACGTTATGAACAGAGTGCCCCATGGTGGCGGTGGGGTTATGGTATGGGCAGGCAAAAGCTAGAGACAACGAACACTATTTTATTTTATCGATGGCAATATGAATGCACAGAGATACCGTAGCAAGATCCTGAGGTCCATTGTCGTGCCCTTCATCTGCCGCCATCACCTCATGTTTCACCATGATAACGCACAGGACCATGTCACAATTCTGGTTCTGTATACAATTCCTGGAAGCTGAAAATGTTCCAGTTCTTCCATGGCCTGCATACTCAGACATTACACCCATTGAGCATGTTTGGGGTGTTCAAGCTCAACATTTACAACAGCGTGTTCCAGTTCCTGCCAATATCCAGCAACTTCGCACAGCCATTGAAGAGGAGTTGGACAACATTCCACAGGCCACAATCAAAAGCCAACTCTATGCGACAGAGATGAGTCTCCCTACATAAGGCAAATTGTGGTTACGCCAGATACTGACTGGTTTTATACTTATACATACCTTTTTTTTAAGGTATCTGTGTTCCTAGTCATGTGAAGATTAGGGCCTAATGAATTCATTTCAATTGACTGATTTCCTTATATGAACTGTAACACAGCAAAATCTTTGAAATTGTTGCATGTTGCGCTTATATTTTTGTTCAGTATATATTACTAATACTGAAGACACTGCTACCAAACATGAAAGACTATACCTGTGTGTAATGTGTTACCTTGAAAAGGTTCCTTTTACTCATATTTTAGTACTGATAAAAAAAAGATTAAAAGCTGTGCTACCAAAGAAGACCTACTGTACTGGTAATAAGGCTTCCTGAACTCACTTCTATATGACAAACCGATACACTAACATGAGTTTAGGGCCATGCTTCTTTGAGAAACTGACAATTCCACCCTTCATATCGCCAACTATCACAATTTGATAATGAAGTTTGGTGACAGTCTGACTAGCACAACAGCTAGACAAACTCTCTTCACAGGAAATGTAGATGGAAAACCAACAAGAGAAACCAACTAGTTGTGTTGCTTACCCTGACAGAGGCAACAGGGCACAAACCACTGAAACATTAGAAAGGGGATTTAGTGAAACTCCAGGGGATTCAGAAGTGTTGTCATGCTCTGCCAGTCTGCTCTTTGGTAGTATTCCTTTAACGAGGAGACGTTCTCAAAACTGGGTTTCCTGATCTACAGCGGACATTACAGTAATTCCTTGGAGTAGAGATAAATCTGACTCAGGGAGAGGGAGGTTACTGCTAGTTCACGGGAGATACCACCCTGCCGAACAGCGGGTGTGCCAAAGGCAGGGGACAATAGGTGAAGTTGAAAGGAGGCTCTGTGTGTGAGAGAGATGGGGGGGGGGGGGGTTGCCTGCATGAGTGCACAATGTGTCATACACTCTTGTAGGCGTTTGAGATATATAATTGGGATAAATTAGTTGTAATGCAGTAACGCAAAATAGTACTGACAAGAGGTTACGGGTCTTTGTAAATGTTAATTAAGGAAATACTTTTAACAGAGAATAATTCTTACAAGATGGAATGACATGCCTATCACTGTGCTAGGACAAGATCATCAAGTGTGCCTTTACATCACAAGCCCAGCAGTAGACCAGAAGAAAAAAAACAGCCCTTCTAAACTAATTCATCTACTCTAAACAAAATCAATAGAGTAAAAAGACAATCAAAGGAAGATGAATAGACAGGAGCAAAACATACGCCTGGGTCTAAAATAGTGGAACAATCACGTTAGTAAATGTCTTAGCCTACACTTTAGGAGGAAAAATATGGAAAGTGTCAACAACCTCTTCCTGGAAAATGGAACAGTCCATTTAGTTCCATAAAAGGATATGTTATGCCATTGAGCCTCACCTCTTTGTGATGTCATGACTGAGGATGCCAAAGCCAACCAAAGTCTTCATGACTGAGGATGCCAAAGCCAACCAAAGTCTGTTTTCCCATCAACAAACTCCCTCCCCCAATATGCCCTGGAGCACTGGGTAAACTAGCAGCAATGTGTTTAAAGTAGGGCCCATTATCTACTAGTAGATGGGTCAGCCCTGCTCAAAACACACTTCAGACATTTTTTATCAGCAATATGACGACACAGGCCTAAAAAAAAAAATTGTTCACCTTTATTTAACCAGGTAAGCTAATTGAGAACAAGTTCTCATTTGCAACTGCGACCTGGCCAAGATAAAGTATAGCAGTTCGACACATACAACAACAGAGTTACACGTGGACTGAACAAAACATAGTCAATAATACAGTAGAAACAAAAGAAAAAACAAAGTCTATATACAGTGAGTGCAAATAAGGTCAAATAAGAGAGTTAAAACATCTAGTGACTCCCCATCCCGCATGCAAGAGTGTAATCATCGCCTGACACTAAATAGCATAACGCAACGGACATAAATATCCCTAGAAAATATTCCTATTCATGAAAATCACAAATTAAATATATTGAGACACAGCTTAGCCTTTTGTTAATCACCCTGTCATCTCAGATTTTCAAAATATGCTTTACAGCCAAAGCTAGACAAGCATTTGTGTAAGTTTATCGATAGCCTAGCATTGCATTTTGTCCAGCAGGTAACTTGGTCACGGAAATCAGAAAAGCAATCAAATTAAATCGTTTACCTTTGATGAGATTCGGATGTTTTCACTCACGAGACTCCCAGTTAGATAGCAAATGTTCCTTTTTTCCAAAAAATTATTTTTGTAGGCGAAATAGCTCCGTTTGTTCTTCACGTTTGGCTGAGAAATAACCCGGAAATTGCAGTCACGAAAACGGCGAAAAATATTCCAAATTAGCTCCATAATACCAACAGAAACATGGCAAACGTTGTTTATAATCAATCCTCAAGGTGTTTTTAAAATATCTATTCGATAATATATCCATCGGGACAATTCGTTTTTCAGTAGGACCGATTGGAGTAATGGCTATTTTATGCGAGAATCTCTCTGGGAGCATCAGGTGACCACTTGCGCAATGTAGCCGCTTACGGGTATTCTTCAACATGAATGCGTAAAACTACGTCACAATGCTGTAGACACCTTCGGGAATACGGAGAAAGAGTAATCTGGTTGATAGTCCATTCACTGCTCAATAGTGACTCATTGGAACGCAGCGCTTTCAAAAAGGAGGCAGGAGGCACTTCCCGGATTGGATTTTTCTCAGGCTTTCGCCTGCAACATCAGTTCTGTTATACTCACAGACAATATTTTTACAGTTTTGGAAACGTTAGAGTGTGTTCTATCCTAAGCTGTCAATTCATCTTGTCCTGACAAAATATCCCGTTTAAAACGGGAACGTTTTTTTTCTTCAAAAATGAAAATACTGCCCCCTAGTCACAACAGGTTTTTAGGCAATGAATAGGCCATGGTGGCGAAGTAATTACAATATGGCAATTAAACACTTGAATGGTAGATGTGCAAAAGATGGACGTGCAAGTAGAGATACTGTGGTGCAAAAGGAGCTAAATAAATAAATACCAGTATGGGGATGAGGTAGGTAGATAGATGGGCTGTATACAGATGGGCTATGAAAAGGTGCAGTGATCTGTGAGCTGCTCTGACAGCTGGTTCTTAAAGCAAGTGAGGGAGATGGGAATCTCCAGCTTCAGTGATTTTTGCAGTTCGTTCCAGTCAGTGGCAGTAGAGAACTGGAAGGAAAGGCAACCAAAGGAGGAATTGGCTTTGGTGGTGACCAGTGAGATATACCTGCTGGAGCGTGTGCTACGAGTGGGTGCTGCTATGGTGACCAGTGAGCTGAGATAAGGAGGGGCTTTACCTAGCAGAGACTTGTAGATAACCTGTAGCCAGTGGGTTTGGCGACGAGTATGAAGCGAGGGCCAGCCAACGAGAGCGTACAGGTCGCACTATATGGGGCTTTGGTGACAAAACGGATGGCACTGTGATAGACTACATCAGTTTGTTGAGTAGAGTGTTGGAGGCTATTTTATAGATGATGAAGTCAAGGATCGGTAGGATGGTCAGTTTTACGAGGGTATGTTTGGCAGCACGAGTGAAGGAAGCTTTGTTGCGAAATAGGAAGCCGGTTCTAGATTTAATTTTTGATTGGATATGCTTAATGTGAGTCTGGAAGGAGAGTTTACAGTCTAGCCAGACACCTAGGTATTTGTAGTTATCCACGTATTCTAAGTCAGAGCCGTCCAGAGTAGTGATGCTGGATGGGCGGGTAGGTGCGGGCAATGATCGGTTGAATAGCATGCATTTAGTTTTATTTGCGTTTAAGAGCAGTTGGAGGCCACGGAAGGAGAGTCGTATGGCATTGAAGCTTGTCTGGATGTTAGTTAACACAGTGTCCAAAGAAGGGCCAGAAGTATACAGAATGGTGTCGTCTGCATAGAGGTGGTAATAACTAGACCTACATGAGTGGAAGTGGAAGAAACCAGAACCTAGCCTAATTCAAAGGCCCTAACCAATAAATAGCCCTATCAAATCAGATTTTTTTTTAATAATTGTCTATGACCAGTAGGCTAATTGAATGCAATGAGAGTTTTAGACCAATAGACCACTTTCTGTGCTTAGAAACATTGCAGCACAAGGGCGATGCACGCATGTTGGTGGCAGAAGGGTGAGTTCTTATATATAAAAAGCTTCTACGTAGGAGTGCATTTCAAACTAATTCTGGATTATAATTGGATTTTAAGGCTCTTATGAATGTCCTGCTTAATATGTTTGTGTCAACATTGCAAATCAACCGCATTATACTTTTAAAAAACACTTCAACCAGTAAAATGGCTCTTTGGCTAGCTTTCGCTACAGCCTATATCAGTGAGCGTTAGCATACTAGCTAACTGCAGCTGCATCCAAAACAGTTATTTTGCAAAGATCACAATCAAATATAATCTTAGCGACGTTCAAGAAAGAATCAAAACATAATTGTAAGTGTATGAGAACCCCCAAAAAGTTTTTGTTTAGAAGTATCAAAAATGTAAATCTAGGCTGTTGAATGGGCGCAAATGGCGATGGCTTTATATTTGACATTTTAGTAATTTAGCAGACTCTCCTATCCAGAGCGAATTAAGAGGAGCAATTAGGGTTGAGTGCCTTGCTCAAGGACTCTTAAACGCTAGGCTACCTGCCGCCTTCTTACTGCCGCCAAGAATCACTTGCATCTGTGTCTCGTGTACGTGAAAAGGGTCTATAGCCGACACCTAGTCAACTTTAGCCTGATCCCAGTTCTGTTTGTTTTTGCCCACTCCATTGCTCATTGTCAAGCCAAGGCAGCCTGAAAATGAAATTCCTGGAAAACCGTTAGAGACGACAACGGCTGAAATCTGAGGATACCACTCAACTGCGCGCAGCAGGATGTGTGCCACTCTCCGAATGGAAACACTAGGCCTAAGTGGACATTAATGACTTGAGCAAATCCATTAACACAGCTTGAGAAATACTATTTCCGATGCTTTAAATATAAAAATTAAGGTGGACAGTCAGAAGCAGTTTGGGAGAGTGAATTGTTCGCAGGACTTTATCCTGCTAACTGTTCCAAATGTCCGAACAGAATTTGGTAAAAGGGTTTTTATGTACTCTGCGCCACTGGCTTGGAACGCCTTAACAAATACTTTTAAACTGGAAGAACTTGTCCCGATTGTTTTTAAAATCATTGATGAAGGATTGAGGCTGATTCCCTGACCTGTCAATGGTTCTTAATTAGCTGTTTTATGATTTTTTTATACTCTTGTGAATTTAATGTTTTTTTACTCGATGACCTGTAGTTTTTCATGTTGTTCATCTGTAATTGTGTAATGACTTGGTGCTGCCCATCTTGTCCAGGACGCTCTTGAAAAAGAGATTTCAAATCTCAATGAGCCCTTCCTGGTTAAATATAATGGTAAATAAAAATATGCTTATACATTCAATGGATTTTAAAAAATAAATAAGATTGGCCCATTTCAAAATGGTAAAGGGGAAGTAAGATCATTATTAACCCTTCAAATAATGCCAAGCTCTTTCTTACTAACATATTGATAAAAGCTATCCTAGTTTTAAGTCGATTATGTAAGTAACGCAGTCTTAAATGTAGCTGAGAGTTCATGGCAATTTGTTTTAGAAGACCCTCAAACTTTTACAGATGCAAGCTGACTGTAGGTTTTTGAATATCTAAAATATTAGCAAATGTTAGACAAAGACAACCAGAGAAACTTACAGCAGGGAGTTCCAATATGATCAGAAAACTAGACAAGTTATATACACTGCTCAAAAAAATAAAGGGAAGAATTAAATAACACGATGTAACTCCAAGTCAATCACACTTCTGTGAAATCAAACTGTCCACTTAGGAAGCAACACTGATTGACAATAAATTTCACATGCTGTTGTGCAAATGGAATAGACAACAGGTGGATATTATAGGCAATTAGCAAGACACCCCCAATAAAGGAGTGGTTCTGCAGGTGGTGACCACAGACCACTTCTCAGTTCCTATGCTTCCTGGTTGATGTTTTGGTCACTTTTGAATGCTGGCGGTGCTTTCACTCTAGTGGTAGCATGAGACGGAGTCTACAACCCACACAAGTGCCTCAGGTAGTGCAGCTCATCCAGGATGGAACATGAATGCGAGCTGTGGCAAGACGGTTTGCTGTGTCTGTCAGCGGTGTCCAGAGCATGGAGGCGCTACCAGGAGACAGGCCAGTACATCAGGAGACGTGGAGAAGGCCGTAGAAGGGCAACAACCCAGCAGAAGGACCGCCACTTCCGCCTTTGTGCAAGGAGGAGCAGGAGGAGCACTGCCAGAGCCCTGCAACATGACCTCCAGCAGGCCACAAATGTGCATGTGTCTGCTCAAACGGTCAGAAACAGACTCCATGAGGGCCCGACGTCCACAGGTGGGGGTTGTGCTTACAGTATTTCCATTGATAATTTGTGTGATTTTGTTGTCAGCACATTCAACTATGTAAAGAAAAAAGTATTTAAGAATTTCATTCATTCAGATCTAGGATGTGTTATTAGTGTCCCCTTTATTTTTTTGAGCAGTGTAGATAGATAGCTAGCTGAAAACGACTGGCCAGAATTCATTTTATTAGTCACCTCAGGGATCCTACATGAAAACATCACAGATCAGCCATTTCCAGTTTTGCTAATCGCTCATCAGTCAATAGACATGAAATCACACAATTACACTAAAACTGTGTAGGACATCAAATACTTCATAATAACAACCCAAATGTTACGTGGCAAAGTTGCCCTTTAACAAAACCCACCTCTGATTGTTCTTGTCATTTCACTAAACAGACAGCTCAAACAAGCCTTATCTAGCCAGAGACAACATGTCACATTTGAACATAAAGTAGTAGGCCTAGACTTTATGATGTAGCTTGCATGATATGCTGTCATACAACTTTATTGTATCCAGAGTCCAAAGGAACAAATGCTGCATCATGGGCTGGTGAGCTCATGAAGCAATGAGCAGCATATGTTTTGCTGTGACCGGAAAAGCCCTTATGAAGCAGCTGATGGCTTATTAGTTTAACCAAGAGCTTGCCATTGGTGATGTAAGGGCCTCAAACTACTATCCTATGACTAGCCTACAGTATGCAGCATAAAACCAATTGACAAGGCTTGATTGTTCGTAAAATGCACAGTGTAGAAAACATTGTTCCAAGGCCGTCATTGAAAATAAGAATTTGTTTTTAACTGACTTGCCTAGTTAAATAAAAGGTAAATAATTAGAAACAACTTCTTAATATTGAGTTGCATCCCACCCTTTTGCCCTCAGAACAGCCTCAACTACTCTAGGCATGGACTCCACAAGGTGTCAAAAGCGTTCCACAGGGATGCTGGCACATGTTGACTACAATTCTTCCCACAGTTGTGTCAAGTTAGCTGGATGTCCTTTGGGTGGTGGACCATTTCTGATGCACATGAGAAACTGTTGAGCATGAAAAACCCAACAACTTTGCATATCTTGACACCTGGCACCAACTACAATAACCCGTTCAAAAGACACTTCAATATTTTGTCTTGCCCATTCACCCTCTGAATCGCATAAACACACAATCCATGTCTCAATTGTCTCAAGGCTTAACACTCCTCCTTTAACCACTCTTCTCCCCTTCAGTGACATCAATAAGGGATCATAGACTAACCAGGTGAATGCTGTAATGGAAAGAGCAGGTGTTCCTAATGATTTGTACATCAAGCGTATATACGAATATAATCTAGTCTGAATAAAAATAAAGAAGCCTATGCACAGCAATGCATCTAGGTTGAGGTGATGGTTTTGGTAGGAATATATATATAATTTTTTTTAAAGAGTCTGACTAATAGTCTAGTCTGAATACTTTAGAGACGGGGGTTTGAAGCTGCTTTTTTGCTGCCACCCGGTAGGCCAAATCTGCAGTTTCATCAACCCTTGACTGCAATCAAATCGAATCTGACAGGTGTAGACTAACATGATGACCAAGCCAGCTCTGCATGTGTGCATGTGGAATTTGTCTATATGCACCAGACGCGATCAGGACACGCTGGTTGAAATACCAAAACAAACTCTGAACCAACTATATTTAATTTGGGGACAGGCCATAACACATAAACATTAATGGACATTTAGCTAGCTGTTGCTATCTTATTTGTCCTAAGAACCATTGAGTTGTTATTTTACCTGAAGTGTACAAGGTCTTTTTTTTCTGGACCTTTGACAAATATCAACCCATTGAGTCACAAAGTCATGTGTTCTCTACTTTGAACATTAATCCACAGAAAAGGGGAAACCTAGTTAGTTTCTATTAATCTCTCCTAATTCAGTCATCTGTGAATTGTATATGGTGGTTGGCAACCAACTTTAAAGTGCATTACTGCAACCAACTGGACTGAAGCGTGGACCTCGTTCATCTTTCAATCACCCATGTGGGTATATGCTCCTAAAAACCAATAAGGAGATGGGAGAGGAAGGACTACTACTGTGATTATTATTATTTGACCATGCTGGTCATTTATGAATATTTGAACATCTTGGCCATGTTCTGTTATAATCGCCACACGGCACAGCCAGAAGAGGACTGGCCATCCCCTCATAGCCTGGTTCCTCTCTAGGTTTCTTCCTAGGTTTTGGCCTTTCTAGGGAGTTTTTCCGAGCCACCGTGCTTCTACACCTGCATTGCTTGCTGTTTGGGGTTTTAGGCTGGGTTTCTGTACAGCACTTTGAGATATCAGCTGATGTACGAAGGGCTATATAAATCAATTTGATTTGACTAGCAGCACGCCAAGCATCTAAAATAGAACCAAGACGCTTGTTGACGCGCACGAGCAGTTTGGAAGACTTGATTTAATAACATGTGTACAATTCTTTAGCAACACAGCCGGTGTGTTCAGCATGTAACAGTGACATACTTACTTGCGGGCCGGGCCCTTCCCAACAACGCAGAGAGAAAAATAACAATATTATTTCCAACCTGAAACCCGTCATTTAAGCTTACAGATGTAAAAACAAATAACTATAGCAAAAACTTAGACAAACCTATGTTTAGGCTATCTTGGATGGATGACTTGCCCTGTGCATTCTTGCAAAAAAAAAAAAAACACATTTAGACTACATTCACTCACTGACAGACCATCTGCTGGTATGACATTTGTTAAAACAAACTCTACAAGGATTGAATAATCCTTAACTCACCACCAGATAAAACAATACCCTAAAAATGTCTGTCATAACTCAGCTGTAAAGGCACACTTGAGAAGCTCACACTTGGCCTCAAAACAGTTAGGTTAGCTGACACCACTGAGCAAACTTAAAACGGTGTACATATCACCAACAAACTGAAATGGTCCACGCACACAGACAGTGTGATGAAGAAGGCGCAATAGCACCTCTTCAACCTCAGGAGGCTGAAGAAATTTGGCTTCTCACCGAAAACCCTAACTTTTACAGGTGCACAATCAAGAGCATCCTGTCAGGCTATATCACCGCCTGGTACGGCAACTGCACCACCCACAACCACAGGGCACAATGCATCACCGGGGGGGGGGGGGGGGGGGGGGGGAACTACCTGCCCTCCAGGACACCTACAACACCCAATGCCACAGGAAGGTAAAAAATATCATCACATACAATAACCACCCGAGCCACAGCCTGTTCACCCATCTAGAAGGCGAGGTCAGTACACGTGCATCAAAGCTGGCACAGAGATAGAAGCTGTTTTTCAATCTCATGGCCATCAGATTGTTAAACAGCCATCATAAGCACAGAGAGGCAGCTGCCTAACTACAGACTTGAAATCAGTAGCCACTTTAATAAATGGAACACTAGTCACTTTAATAATGCCACTTTAAGAATGTTTACATATTTCACATTTCTTCTCATATGTATATACTGTATTATACACCATCTATTCTATACTATCTATTGCATTTTGTTGATAAACAGAAAACTGCCCCACTTATTTACATTGAAACAAGAAAAACGATTAAAACTTACTGTCTACTGTACCAAGAATTATGCTTGCCACCAGAGGGCATGTCTCAGTGAAATGTGTAATTATGTAGCAACTATTAAAACTTGAGGCTGCCCTTCCCCCACCGTAACACTTAAAATGGCTTCCTAGACCCAGAAAGTCAACAGTCGTTGGAGAAAAATTAAGATATTTAGCTCCGTTTTGCTTTTTTTTTATTTATTAAATGGGACATAAGTGAAGACACTGGGGTTCACATTGAAGAAAGTATAACTAAACACATGATTATTGTTACAGCAGTGCTCATGTAAAGGGCAACCCCAAAAACATTTTTTTAAGAGTATAGTACTACATGACCACTAAGCCAGGGATGCATGTAATGCCATCATGCATTGGTCTGGTTTGATATAAAAATCAGAGAAAAATAACTTCAAAGAAAAATTGATTCGTTTGTGTATCAACACCCAGTGAGTGGGTCATTTAGGCAGAGAGGGTTCTCAATCCTTTTTTTTTACAGGCAAAGGCTGATGAGTGCCTTGATAGATTTTTATATTGTTTTTTGTTGCAATGACAGATTCAAAGTATTGACTTTTATTAGTTGTAAACATTACAACAAAAAAATACTAATTTACTTCGGACACATTCCTGTCTAACTTGTTTGCTGTAATAAAACAAGTGAATTTATTTAATCACATGTTCAACGACTAACAAATAAAAATGACCAGAGATTATCGCTGAATGTCTGACTCGCGGCTTCAGACAGTTGACAAAACACTCATGAACGATACCGTTAGCCAACTTGCTAGTTGTCCCAAGCTTCCATGCAAACTTACATATCAACTAGTTAACTACAGTAACCACAAGTGCAAATTAAATATTTGCCCCTTAAAAAGTCGGAAAAAGACTTGATTCTGTCAACAAATGTTAACATTTGAATAACATTGTCAACGGTACGAAAACTTTCAATGGGACGTGACCATGGATTGGTAATTAGCTTGCTAGCATTGGCTAACGACGTACAACGTAAACTAGATATATCCTGTTGCTCGCTAATAGTAACTACCACTTGCTCGATATTACTGGCAACCTAGCCACCTTTCATATACACACAATAGCTAAATTGCAATGCAAATAAATTGTTACCATAACAGCTAACTAGTATATAACAGTAAACATTTTAACTAATGTTAGTTGTTTATTACCTCTTGTCTTCTTTTTAGGCCCAAACCATTATAGCTATTGGAAAGCCCTTTCTCTTTGTCTTTTCCACTTTCCAGTTAACGAAATGGACCCGACAAAAATTTAACAATAATAGTAAAAACACTCAAAACGTGTGAACAGGCTACATCCTCTATCAAGTATTGCTGTGATAACAGCAAAAATAATTAGTCATTATTTTTTCTATCCATTTTTGTAACAAAAGCTAGCAAGGTGCCTAACTAGGCAGCGATGAGTAGATGCATGAAAGCCAGCAGCTGGGATGAATTCGGTTCCCTAAACTTGATCACGTGATCATGGCGTATTCTCAGGATTCGGATCATGAATACTATTTTTAGAAAGTCATATTGTTATTGTGTTTTTAATAGATACATCAATGAATTAATTAATCAGACAATAAAATTGCTAAAAGGAAGTTATTCTGAATGCGTTCAACGAATTTAATCATTTGACCCAGGCGTCTTCTTCTTCTTCAAATGTCTGTTGTCGGGTCGCAACCAACTGAAAGGTGTTGCATACACCGCTTCCTACTGTACTGGAGTATGATTGGTGAGTTGCCCTACCAACTAACCCTACACTCATTTTTTTTAAACTCACCACTATTCCCCTACTTAGCCCTATTTGACCGGACAAAATCGTTCAAAACACCCTGTAACCCATCTACAGTAAAATCTCATACACCCAAGTACTTCTCTGCAGCTGCCACCACATCTGTTTTCTGTGATTGACGTTCCATTTCTGTGGTACAGCTGATAACCATGGCTATAAAAGCTCAGAAACCAACCTTACTGAAGCACACATTATTCCTATCACTCTCTTTTGGCCTCAAACAGGTCATAGGCTTCATTATGTTTTGCAACTTGTGTTATGTTTTCTGACCTTTAGGCCCATTGGAATGCCATCCCACCGATCAGGACTCATACTCAGATCACAGATTAAAAGTATATTTACCCAGGGGTGGCCTGATCAGGACTGATCACTCCAACACATTACTGCAGTTCCCCAACTCCTCAAATACCCCCAACAGCACATATTTGTGTTGTAGCCCCAGACAAGCACACCTCGTTCAACTTGTCAACTAATCATCAAGCCCTAAATGAGTTGAATCAGTTGTGCTGTTGGGGGTACTCGAGGACCGGAGTTGGGAAACACTGCCTTACGGAATTGTAGCCATTTTATTTAAGATTGCTACAACATGATATTGCAGAAAATTTGGGGGTAACAAACTGGGACTTTAACTTGGGCCCAGGGACTATCATCCCAACACCTTAGCCGTTACACCAAGAGATCCATTCACTACCCTCTACACTACCTGGCCCTTCCTTTGGGAAAACACAACCCCAGACTTCTCTATCATTAGCCCCACGCCCGGGCACACATTCGATTGCCCTACAGTGCTGCCATCCACTACGGAAAAAAATATTGCAGTCAGTTTTTTACTAGTGGTTTTGCAGTGTAACTGTAGTTACAGTGCAGTACAACTGCAGTTATCCTGCAATTACTATATCCAAAAATACCAGTTGACTGCAGTTACTGCACTTTTACTGCAGCTGCAAAACTGCAATCTTTTTTTTTTGTAAGGGTAACACCAGTGCATACAATTTACTATACTTTCCAAGGTACTCTAGTGCTATAAATGGTTGACTTTGTTCCATCTGAGAAAAAAAACAAACATGAAAAATACCAACAAGTGAAGACACTTGCAACTGCCAATTTATTCAAAAATGATTAAAGGATGTGGCACTAGGTAACAAACAAATCAAAAGCACAACTAACAGGGGGGCAGGGGGATTCATTGGCATGATCACCGTTTGGCTGTGCCAAACAGTGTCCATGCTAAATTCCTAAAATGGCAGTTTATCAACAGTCAATAACATTTTTCTGTTTATAATCATCTGGGGGTAAAACATGTTTTAATAATAAAACTAATCAATAACCAGATCCAAGTTGTACTGGGCTGGTTGTTTCGGGAATCGTACTGGGAGAAAAACAACATGAAAAGAAAACGTCTGAGCCAGTACAGTACAGTTCTGGTTAGCATGATAGTGTGAAAAGGGTCAATGCATCTAATGCTGCAGGCCCTCCAAATAATGCATTACATATCTTTCAGTAGCTACATAACTGCACATTTGAAGTGTCACTCAAAAGCAATAGAAGGAAGTACAGCAGGTTATGTAAAATGCACATTTTTAAATCTAGACCAATTATCAAACTGATTTGAAACTAAGTTGAGATATGACCACACTTCTTCACTGACTGTACAAAGGAGAAATGCAGGAGAGAGAACACATTCTGGTAAATACAAAATTCTTCACTGTTTGTCAGGGTTGGGGAGTAACAGATTACATGTAGTCGGTTAAATGCAATCTTAATTTAAAAACAATTTAACCAATCCGTTACGTTACCAGCAAACATATTGTAACCGGATTACAGATCCTTTTGAAAAACTAGATTACTTCTTGGATTACTTCTAAATTCTGAAAGGACGTTGACACCTTTCTATTCTCACTAAGCAGGTTTCCAGTAAAGTACCAAAAAAAAGTCACGACAGGCTCATGTAAACAGCAAATTTGTCAATAAACTTCCAAAATGTCAACAAAGCTAAATACGCTAGACAAGGAGGGGGTCTTTTTGGGTCTGCAAAATTCATTGTGTGAGAAATGGCGCTTTTATGTGCAACTATTGATTAATTAAGCATTATATCTAAGTAAACTTGGAGTCACGCAATGATATTGTGTGTGGTCCTCCCATTACGACTCAGGAAAACATGCAGTTTACTAGGTTACATGCAGTTTACTAGATTATTACTTTTTTTTAAATGTGTGATGAACTTCACAGGGTGGTGAAAGTACAAGGTGATAAGCCTGTTGCTCCTTTCAATAAATATCGAGGGTGTTATTCTGGTGACATGACGACCGATGTTTGATTGCCGTTTCACAAATTAAAATAATCTCGCTCTTTTGTCCATAATAGTCTCATCATATAGGCTACACCTGAACTCTATTGCAAGCTCTTGTCTAGAGCGCACATTCGCTATAGAACTCAATATTGTTTCTGACAAAACTATCAGACGAGTTGAAAATTCAACGGAAAAACATTAACTTGTATTTTCTATTCGGTACATGGGAATTTAACTGCAAGAGTAATTTATGTGCACTACGTCATCACACACAGGCTTTTATCCACAAAAAGTCCATTTGATGGAAACATTTCTGCTGAGAGAATGCAGAAATGTTATTTATGCAGCTTTTTTAATATTGGCATTAATCTGTTGCCAATTGGATGGAAACCTAACTAATGACATTCAATTTAGCATTGAAAAAAATGCACAAGTTTAAGTTTGTTCCACCTGAGCGAGTCTGGTCCTTGACTTGTGAACACTACCATGACACACGAAATGCATTTGATGGATCCCCATTTTAAATGCCTCTTAAGAAATGAATCCAAAACTAATCAGATCACATTACAGATTACAATTGGACAGGTAATTAACTAGTAACTAACGGATTACATTCAGAAAATAACCTACCCAAACCTGCTGCTTGTTCATTACAATTTACACCGTATGCTTCGTAAGACAACTCCTGAACAGCTAGAGGGTCAGAGTGGAGCTCAGGTTAATGTCATGGTGGAACACAATACATATAAATCTTTTTCATTTCTTCTTTTTCTTCTTGGGAGGACCTTGATCTGAATCACTTCCTTCTGAAGAATCAGAGGCCGAGCTGCTTGAACTGCTAGAGGAAGAGGAGCTAGAGCTGTCAGAACTGTCACTACTGCTGTCACTGTCGTCCGACGAAGAGCTTGAGGAGTCACTACTGTCAGACGATGAGTCACTGGAAGAGCTGTCAGAGTCACTGCTGCTGCTACCACCACCACTTGCATCCTTTGACCTGAAAGCAAGTGGCACAATTTACAAAACCATTATTACATAAGCAGAATATTGAATACATTACAGAAGGCATATTGCAGGCATAGCCTAGATCTCTACTGCATATTTAAGAAGTGTGTCGAGTGGACTATGCTCTACCCATTTCAGATCTAAACTCAGCAAAAAAAAGAAACGTCCTCACTCCAACTGCGTTTATTTTCAGCAAATTTAACATGTGTAAATATTTGTATGAACATAGGATTCAACAACAGACAAACTGAACAAGTTCCACAGATATGTGACTAACAGAAATGGAATAATGTGTCCCTGAACAAGGGGGGGGGGGTCAAAATTAACAGTCAGAATCTGGTGTGGCCACCAGCTGCATTAAGTAATGCAGTTTTTTTAACCTTTATTTAACTAGGCAAGTCAGTTAAGAACAAATTCTTATTTTCAAGGAACAGTGGGTTAACTGCCTTGTTCAGGGGCAGAACGACAGATTTTTTTTTACCATGTCAGCTCGGGGATTCGATCTTGCAACCTTTCGGTTACAAGTCCACCGCTCGAACCATAAGGCTACCTGACGCCCCGCAGTGCATCTCCTCCTCATGGACTGCACCAGATTTGTCAGTTCTTGCTGTGAGATGTTACCCCACTCTTCCACCAAGGCAAGTTCCCGGACATTTCTGGGGGTGGGGGTGGACCTAGCCCTCACCCTCTGATCCAACAGGTCCCAGACGTGCTCAATGGGATCGAGATCCGGGCTCGTCGCTGGCCATGGCAGAACACTGACATTCCTGTCTTGCAGGAAATCACGCACAGAACAAGCAGTATGACTGGTGGCATTGTCATGCTGGAGGGTCGTGTCAAGATGAGCCTGCAGGAAAGGTACCACATGAGGGAGGAGGATGTCTTCCCTGTAACGCACAGTGTTGAGATTGCCTGCAATGACAACAAGATCAGTCCGATGATGCTGTGACACACCGCCCCAGACCATGACAGACCCTCCACCACCAAATTGATCCCACTCCAGAGTACAGTGTAACGCTCATTCCTTTGACGATAAAAGCAAATCCAACCATCACCCCTGGTGAGACAAAACCATGACTCGTCAGTGAAGAGCACTTTTTGCCAGTCCTGTCTGGTCCAGCGACAGTGGGTTTGTGCCCATAGGCGATGTTGTTGCCGGTGATGTCTGGTGAGGACCTGCCTTACAACAGGCCGACAAGCCCTCTCTCAGCATATTGAGGACAGTCTGAGCACTGATGGAGGGATTGTGCGTTCCTGGTATAACTCGGGCAGTTGTTGTTGCCATCCTGTACCTGTCCCGCAGGTGTGATGCTCAGATGTACCAATCTTGTGTCAGTAGAAAGGCCTCTTTAAAGTCCTAATTTTCATAACTCTGACCTTAATTGCCTACCGTCTGTAAGCTGTTAGTGTCTTAACGACCGTTCCACAGGTGCATGTTCATTAGTTGTTTATGGTTCATTGAACAAGCATGGGAAACAGTGTTTAAACACTTTACAATGAAGAGCTGTAAAGTTACTTGTATTTTTACAAATTCACTTTGAAAGACAGGGCCCTGAAAAATGTCTGTTTTCTTTTTTCGCTAAGTGTATCTACAACAGTCATAATGTTGGAACAATTATGGGGTTTAGAGCTAAAAAGGTGACGCTGTGACAATTACCTTTTCTTCTTAGTTTTTTTCTCATTGGAGCTTTCCTTTCCTGGTCTGAATAGTGAATAGAGATTGAGTTAGTTACAACATGCCATGGCTGAAAAAATTCCAAAGATTATTCTAAACCAACCAAGGGGAAAATAAAAGTGAAGAGAGACTTGGCAACACTTATGAATCATTGTACAGAGGAAATGAACTCCCGATGACGTTATACTGCATCTCCTCTAGATAGCAGTACTAGACAGTTGAGGCTGGGTTACAGTAATAGCCTTGTAAATACTGTCACAGACTAATTACCGCTGTAACCAAACAGCAAACCATCTGTAAGCTCAGGCTATTGCAGTAGACTGTAGCCACAAAATACAGATTTGAAGTCATCAAAATCATGACTATGCAGCCTATTCAAAAGTCACATCAAATGGTAGACACCAGGGTCACGTTCATTAGGGTAAATGTTTTTGCAATAGAAAATAAATGTTTCTTATTGGAAATGCTCAAGTAGTAGGCCTACCTCTCCATTTCCAAAAAAATGTCTCCCTAATAGACACGACCAAGGTGACTTTCCACAGTGTTAACATCTTCCGAACTCAAAAGTGATCTTCTATCAAGCTGACTTATTAGTTAGACAGCAGTCACCCAGTACATACTTGTGGCTGACTTACCCTGTGGCATTGACCTGTTTATTTGTATTTTCTTTCAGTTTATTTTTCATTTCTGTTGTCCTTGATGGCCTGTGAAGGTATTTTCGTTTGCCAGTACACTCATATGTCCAGTGTCCAAACTCCAAACACTTCTGACACCGAACATGTTGTTTATTTGCCTCCCTGTTTGAAAAAGAGACATGAGTAAGAGTTATTTATAACTGTAGGTAGACTTTAACATAGTGTACACCCCACCCCCTCCCTATGTTAATGGAACCTGGGCACTCACTACAATGGTAGCAAAAGTTGGATAATCACTGCAGTTGCTTGGGCCAAATCAGAATAAGTGGAGTCGGGACACTTTTTCAGAAGAATTGAGTAGCTTCCCTGACTCTCTAAAGCCTTTGTTAAGAGATCTTGAGACCAATGTAGCACAGGTAGTTGCTGGCTCAAGCACTATGCCTGTTCCCCAGTCACTAGTGTTGTACTTGAGTTTTTAGGAAAAGGCTATACGGAAAGGGCTATTGACTTGCAAACCAGGGTTAGCCTCAGGATTTGAGCGTGAAAGGCTTACACTCTTGTCTCTAACATGTAGGCTCAGCATTTTTACGAACAGCCCCATTACAAGTCATTGTTGAACTAACTAGATGTCAACTTATTTTTCACAGGGAAGCGTTATTGACCCGACCTTAAGAATGCTGGTCTGTATATATTTTTCCTCACACGCAACAAACAATATGGCCGAGCCTACCCGAACTACAGACCAAATGTTGTCCCAAGCAATCAGTGTAAATATTGTATTCAACATACTGGTTTGAAGAGACTTGCATCTTTTTAAGGCACACTTCTTTCAAACTAAATTTCCATGGGGTAACCATGGTAACGGGCTGATGTTTAGTCAAGGTCAAGTTCTGTTTTAGATTTTGGCTAGTTGTTTTGCAAGTCAGCAGTGTCCTTGTAGTCTCTTCCGAGTAGTTTGTTAGCTGGGTGTAATAAACAAATGAACACCTGAGCTCAATTTCAAGTCACACAGCAGAGTCTGAATACTTTTGTAAATAAGGTTTGTTTTTTAAAACATTTGCAGAAATTTCTAAAAACCTGTTTTCGCTTTGTCATTATTGGGTATTGTGTGTAGATTGCAGAGACATGTTATTTTTTTTATGCATTTTCAAATAAGGCTGTAATGTAACATGTGGAAAAAGTCAAAGGGTCTGAATACTTTCTGAATACACTGTATATGGTTTGGTGCACCGTATATGGTTTGGTACTGAAGTAAAGTTAGTTTTACATTGAAAATTCAGTTCTCTCGCCAATAGCTATTGAACAAAGCACACCATGACAATTGTATATCCTAAATCACCAGAGGATGGACATCTTTGTGTGAATTGTTTTATTTATTCAGATTTCAAATGGATTGTTCTCCATCAGAGAATAGTCAGGTGAACAATACTTTCATGTGGATATTTTGTCTCAGACTTTTAGTTACCTAGCAAGCAAGTTAGCTAGATAGTTAATGTTAGTATGCGGATGCCTTAACTATGTTCGGTTTGCTCCTAGCAGAACATGGCTAGGTAAAGTGAACGTCTGACTCGCACACTCCTTCAAGACATTCACTTGAAAAATGGGAAAAAAGCTTCAATATTACTGTGTCACTCTTGAGACGCCGTAGCCAGTATACGCTTCCTCAAAATAGATTTTAAAAGTTATATATTTCTTTAGTTCTGGTTTTGCCGAGCAGTTCTTTGTCACACAATTTTACATCTAAGATGTTTGGTGCAGGATTTCTCAAGCAAAAAAAGTTGTATAAAAATCCCTAATATTGACAAAGGGGCGCAGGTTTTGGCTACCAAACTTCAGCTTGCCTAAAGAAAGTGCACAAACCAGTAGGGTCCATCTGCTGACCAAGTATTACATTCTGCGCCCACTACGCATAACTTATACATGTCGTGCTCACCGCTGTGTACCAGTGTTCTATTTTTTTTATTTAACTCGGCAAGTCAGTTAAGAACAAATTCTTATTTACCATTAGGTCTACTGGGGAACAGTGCCTTGTTCAGGGGCAGAATGACAGATTTTTACCTTGTCAGCTTGTGGATTCGATCCAGCAACCTTTCGGTTACCGGCCCAACGCTCTACCAACCTTACTGCGAGGGAAGTTGCTAACAGAACCGCAGGAAAGCGAGTTGGTGCTCGATAATAATAACTAATAGGAGTTGGCAGGGTGAAAAATGCGGCCTGTTTTTTCATGATTACTTCAAAACTACAGCAAGCAGATGGGCCATATGGTATATGAAACTGGGCTCCACAGCAGATGGAGGGGGCGGCAGGGTAGCCTAGTGGTTAGAGCGTTGGACTAGTAACCGGAAGGTTGCAAGCTCAAACCCCCGAGCTGACAAGGTACAAATCTGTCATTCTGCCCCTGAACAGGCAGTTAACCCACTGTTCCTAGGCCGTCATTGAAAATAAGAATTTGTTCTTAACTGACTTGCCTAGTTAAATAAAGGTAAAAAAAAATATGTAAAAAGATGCAATTAACTAGTTTTTAAATCAGAAAAAGCATTACTAAAAATGTCATAGTTCCTGCCTAACATTGTGCATTAGCGCCACCTACTGTACTGGAGCACCCACACCTGTCCTAGCTTAAACATTCACCCAGATATAATGGGGATTCCAAACGCCCCAAATTGCAAGCCGCAATTACACCCTTCTACGAACAGCCAGAAAAAAACCTTTGCTTAAACCAAAACGTTACAATTTAGTCATAAATACACGACCCTTTCGGATGCGAAGCATAAGGACGCTTTTACCCAGCTAACGTTAGCGCTAGCTAACTTATGTGTCGGCTATCCAACGTGCAGACAGTATATCTATACTTGTTAGCCAAATAAACATATACTATTTATTAAATGTAACCATTTAATAAGTTAACTTTGTACATCATTATTGCCCACATCTCAAACAACGTTGTAGGTAACGTTACAGTAGCTAGTTAACGTTGGCTAACTAGCGTTCAGTAATAATATTATTGTTAACTAATTAGCCATATATTCGCACCTCAACATTACTTATTGCTCCAAGTAAACACGGTGATCACAAAATATGCTGAATCGAGTAAGAACACCAAAATTCTTAAGCATTTTAGTAATAACCAAACTTACGCTTGCCGACGGGCAATAATTCTGTGCATGGGTGTCGCCATGTTGCAATTTGGTTGAAATGTAGCTACTTCCGGGAGGGCGAAACAAAAAGATTCCGATTGGGCGACATGAGGACACCGCCAACCAATCAAAAGCCTATGGTTGATGCCAACGATGTGTAGAAACCCTGGATGACGTACAGGGGAGCTGTATTGAAGCCACCACGAAACCATCTTGGTACTCCTCATTTGTAAAAAATATTTTGGAATCTATAGTTTGGAAGATATAGAAATGTATTCAATAATGTCAACATTCGTTTTTGACACGTTTATTTATTCTATTACAGACACAATGCATACGTTTACATTAAATTATGTGAGCTACACACACATATAAATATAAATATTAGAGAGTACCCTTTGTTACTGTCCCCACTACAACAGAAAAAAATACTTAAATATATGTACTTTTGTCCTTGAAACACTTAAGTGAATTACTGTAGAATTCCATTCATTCCTATGGAGAACTGCTCCTACTAGGGAGTGCCAATATGGCCGACCGGTGGCTTCAAAGCCACTCAATGGCCAATAGACAGCATTAGCAATTCAGGGTTTATTATAATTATTTTACCAGGTAAGATTTTACCAGGTAAGTTGACTATGAACACATTCTCATTTTACAGCAACAACCTGAGCAATAGTTACAGGTGAGAGGAGAGGGGATGAATGAGCAAATTGGAAGCTGGGGATGATTATGTGGCCTTGTTAACACCCCAACTCTTACAATAAGTGCCATGGGATCTTTAGTGACCACAGAGTCAGGACACCCAGTTAACATCCCACCCAAAATATAGTACCCTACACAGGGCATTGTCCTTGATCACTGCCCTGGAATATTTCTATTTTTAAATCGGAGGAAAGAGTGCCTCCTACTGGCCTTCCATCACCACTTCCAGCAGCATTTGGTCTCCCATCCAGGACCATCGCTGCTTAGCTTCAGAGGTAAGCCAGCTGCGGGAGACAGAATAGTATGCAGCTTGTTGCTCTTCTATGTTGAATAGTTATCCCAACAAGACATCTCATCTACTGACTTGTTGGTAAAAGTGGATAAATATTTAACTTCAAAAGGTCTATTTGATAAAAAAAAAATATTTTCATTCATCCTTGACTATTAGAATATATGTCAAATAGTCATCAAGTCCCAAATCGCCATTTCTCCTTCTCCCAAATCCGTTCAGCTGATGTTCTGAATGAGCTGCAAAATCTGGACCCTTACAAATCAGCCGGGCTAGACAATCTGGACCCTTTCTTTCTAAAATTATCTGCCGAAATTGTTGCCACCCCTATTACTAGCCTGTTCAACCTCTCTTTCGTGTCGTCTGAGATTCCCAAAGATTGGAAAGCAGCTGCGGTCATCCCCCTCTTCAAAGGGGGGGACACTCTTGACCCAAACTGCTACAGACCTATATCTATCCTACCGTGCCTTTCTAAGGTTTTTTATTTTATTTTTTATTTCACCTTTATTTAACCAGGTAGGCTAGTTGAGAACAAGTTCTCATTTGCAACTGCGACCTGGCCAAGATAAAGCATAGCAGTGTGAGCATACAACAAAGAGTTACACATGGAGTAAACAATTAACAAGTCAATAACACAGTAGAAAACAAAGGGGGGGTCTATATACAATGTGTGCAAAAGGCATGAGGAGGTAGGCAAATAATTACAATTTTGCAGATTAACACTGGAGTGATAAAAGATCAGATGGTCATGTACAGGTAGAGATATTGGTGTGCAGAAGAGCAGAAAAGTAAATAAATAAAAACAGTATGGGGATGAGGTAGGTGAAAAGGGTGGGCTATTTACCAATAGACTATGTACAGCTGCAGCGATCGGTTAGCTGCTCAGATAGCTGATGTTTGAAGTTGGTGAGGGAGATAAAAGTCTCCAACTTCAGCGATTTTTGCAATTCGTTCCAGTCACAGGCAGCAGAGTACTGGAACGAAAGGCGGCCAAGGTCTTCGAAAGCCAAGTCAACAAACAGATTACCGACCATTTCGAATCTCACCATACCTTCTCTGCTATGCAATCTGGTTTCAGAGCTGGTCATGGGTGCACCTCAGCCCCGCTCAAGGTCCTAAACGATATCTTAACCGCCATCGATAAGAAACATTACTGTGCAGCCGTATTCATTGATCTGGCCAAGGCTTTCGACTCTGTCAATCACCACATCCTCATCGGCAGACTCGACAGCCTTGGTTTCTCAAATGATTGCCTCGCCTGGTTCACCAACTACTTCTCTGATAGAGTTCAGTGTGTCAAATCGGAGGGTCTGCTGTCCGGACCTCTGTCAGTCTCTATGGGGGTGCCACAGGGTTCAATTCTTGGACTGACTCTCTTCTCTGTATACATCAATGAGGTCACTCTTGCTGCTGGTGAGTCTCTGATCCACCTCTACGCAGACGACACCATTCTGTATACTTCTGGCCCTTCTTTGGACACTGTGTTAACAACCCTCCAGGCAAGCTTCAATGCCATACAACTCTCCTTCCGTGGCCTCCAATTGCTCTTAAATACAAGTAAAACTAAATGCATGCTCTTCAACCGATCGCTACCTGCACCTACCCGCCTGTCCAACATCACTACTCTGGAGGGCTCTGACTTAGAATACGTGGACAACTACAAATACTTAGGTGTCTGGTTAGACTGTAAACTCTCCTTCCAGACCCATATCAAACACCTCCAATCCAAAGTTAAATCTAGAATTGGCTTCCTATTTCGCAACAAAGCATCCTTCACTCATGCTGCCAAACATACCCTTGTAAAACTGACCATCCTACCAATCCTCGACTTTGGCGATGTCATTTACAAAATAGCCTCCAATACCCTACTCAACAAATTGGATGCAGTCTATCACAGTGCAATCCGTTTTGTCACCAAAGCCCCATATACTACCCACCTTTGCGACCTGTACGCTCTCGTTGGCTGGCCCTCGCTTCATACTCGTCGCCAAACCCACTGGCTCCATGTCATCTACAAGACCCTGCTAGGTAAAGTCCCCCCTTATCTCAGCTCGCTGGTCACCATAGCATCTCCCACCTGAAGCACACGCTCCAGCAGGTATATCTCTCTAGTCACCCCCAAAACCAATTCTTTCTTTGGCCGCCTCTCCTTCCAGTTCTCTGCTGCCAATGACTGGAACGAACTACAAAAATCTCTGAAACTGGAAACACTTATCTCCCTCACTAGCTTTAAGCACCAACTGTCAGAGCAGCTCACAGATTACTGCACCTGTACATAGCCCACCTATAATTTAGCCCAAACAACTACCTCTTTCCCAACTGTATTTAATTTATTTATTTTGCTCCTTTGCACCCCATTATTTTTATTTCTACTTTGCCTATTCTTCCATTGCAAATCTACCATTCCAGTGTTTTACTTGCTATATTGTATTTACTTTGCCACCATGGCCTTTTTTTGCCTTTACCTCCCTTATCTCACCTCATTTGCTCACATCGTATATAGACTTGTTTATACTGTATTATTGACTGTATGTTTGTTTTACTCCAAATGTAAACAAATAAAATAACAATAACGAGCTTATATATCAATGTGCAGGGGAACAGGTTAGTCGACCTGTTCAACCTAGACTTGGCGCTCCGGTACTGCTTGCTGTGTGACAACAGAGAGAACTATTTATGACCAGGGTGGCTGAAGTCTTTGGCAATTTTTAGGGCCTTCCTCTGACACAGCCTGGTATAGATTCTGGATGGCAGGAGGCTTGGCCCCAGTGATGTACTGGGCCGTACGCACTACCCTCTGTAGCGCCTTGCGGTCAGATGCCGCGAAGTTGCCATACCAGGTGGTGATGCAACCAGTCACCATGCTCTCCATAGTGCAGCTGTAGAACATTTGGAGGATCTGAGGACCCATGCCAAATCTTTTCAGTCTCCTGAAGGGGAATAGGCATTGTCGTGCCCTCTTCACGACTGTCTTGGTGAGTTTGGACCATGATAGTTTGTTGGTGACATCAAGGAACTTGAAGCTCTCAACCTGCTCCCCTACAGCCCCGTCAATGAGAATGGGGGCATGCTCAGCCCTCCTTTTCCTGTAGTCCACGATCATCTCTTTTGTCTTGATCACGTTGAGGGAGAGGTTGTTATCCTGGCACCACACTGCCAGGTCTCTGTCTCACCTGCTCCCGATAGGCTGTCTCATCATTGTCTGCAAACTTAATGATGGTGTTGGAGTCGTGCTTGGCCATGCAGTCATGGGTGAACAGGGAGTACAGTAGGGGACTGAGCACTTACCCCTGAGGGGCCCCCGTGTTGAGGATCAACATGGCAGATGTGTTGTTACCTACCCTTAACACCTGGGGGCGGCCCGTTAGGAAGTCCAGGATTCAGTTGCAGGGGGAGGTGTTTAGTCCCAGGGTCCTTAGCTTATTGATGAGTTTTGAGGGTGCTATGGTGTTGAATGCTGAGCTGTGGTCAATTAATAGCATTCTCACATAGGTGTTACTTTTGTCCAGGTAGGAAACGGCAGTGTGAAGTGCAATAGAGATTGCGTTATCTGTGGATCTGTTGAGGCGGTAGGCAAATTGGAGTGGCTCTAGGGTTTCTGGGATAATGGTGTGGTGAGCCATGATCAGCCTTTCAAAGTACTTCATGGCCTTTCAAAGTACTTCAGTCATTCAGGCAGGTTACCTTGGTAACCTTGGTGTTCTTGGGCACAGGAACCCTGGTGGTCTGCTTGAAACATGTTGGTATTACATATTCGGTCAGGGAGAGTTTGAAAATGTCAGTGAAGAAACTTCACTGACATTTGGTCAACGCATGCTCGGAGTACACATCCTGGTAATCCGTCTGACCCTGCGGCCTTGTGAATGTTTACTTGTTTAAAGGTCTTCCTCACATCGGCTATGGACTGTGATCACACAGTCGTCTGGAACAGCATGCTTCATGCATGCTTCAGTGTTGCTTGCCTCGAAGCGTGCTTAGAAGTTATTTAGCTCATCTGGTAGGCTGGTGTCACTGGGAAGCTCGCGTCTGTGCTTCCTTTTGTAGTCCGTAATAGTTTGCATGCACTGCCACATCCAACGAGCGTCGGAGCCGGTGTAGTAGGACTCAATCTTAGTCTGTATAGATGCTTTGCATGTTTGATGGTTCGTCGGAGGGCATAGCACAATTTCTTATAAGCATCCGGGTTAGCGTCATGCTCCTTGAAAGCAGATGTTGCCTGTAATCCATGGATTCTGGTTGGGGTATGTACGTACGGTTACTGTGGGGACGACGTCAACAATGCACTTATTGATTAATCCAGTGAATTGCAAAAATCGCTGAAGTTGGAGACTTTCATCTCCCTCACCAACTTCAAACATCAGCTATCTGAGCAGCTAACCGATCGCTGCAGCTGTACATAGTCTATTGGTAAATAGCCCACCCTTTTCACCTACCTCATCCCCGTACTGTTTTTATTTATTTACTTTTCTGCTCTTCTGCACACCAATATCTCTACCTGTACATGACCATCTGATCTTTTATCACTCCAGTGTTAATCTGCAAAATTGTAATTATTTGCCTACCTCCTCATGCCTTTTGCACACATTGTATATAGACCCCCCCCTTCGTTTTCTACTGTGTTATTGACTTGTTAATTGTTTACTCCATGTGTAACTCTTTGTTGTATGCTCACACTGCTATGCTTTATCTTGGCCAGGTCGCAGTTGCAAATGAGAACTTGTTCTCAACTAGCCTACCTGGTTAAATAAAGGTGAAATAAAAAATAAATAAAATAAATGTGGTGTACTCCTCAATGCCATCGGAAGAATCCTGGAACATATTCCAGTCTTTACTAGCAAAACAGTCCTGTAGCTTAGCATCAGCGTCATCTGACCACTTCCGTATTGAGCGAGTCACTGCAACTTCCTGCTTTAATTTTTGCTTGTAAGCAGGAATCAGGAGGTCAGATTTGCCAAATGGAGGGCAGTAGCTCGTGGGAGAGGGAGTCTAACAGAAAGCGGGTGCGGGTGGGAGCGGGATGATGAAATCTGTCCCGCTCAGACCTCTACTGTGCACCATGACAGTGAAGCCTGCAATGCTAGAGAATTTTATTACTGACTGTGTCAGTGTGAAAAATGGGGAATTACCTAGGGAAACTGACAGATCAATAAAGTTACATTGCCATACTGACTAATGCAACCCACAATGCAATGAAAAAACATCAGAATATCAATCTTCAATCATTTGGCCGATGGTTTCATCATTTGATTCAAGTCTAGTTTGATTGAGGCAAAAATACTAGCTAATGTAAGCCAACTTTTGGCCAGCTCTCTCTAACGGTACATCAACTGGCGAGAGTTGATATACTTCTGAAACGGGACTAAACAAAGGCTACAAAACATGTCCATACAAACAACTGCTGTTAGATAGCGATAATAGCCACCTCATATTTTCTATCTGACAGATAACTAGAGCTAACCTGGCTGTGGTAGCTACTCACAAGCATAGTTTATTCATCCACCTCAGTCGAGAGGGGATGAAACATTAGCTAATGTTACATGTCAGTTACAATACTATCCCAGCACTGCGAATAAACACTAGTTAAAAAATGTTTCTTTTAAGTTAAACAGCAGTTACCTTGCCAGCTACATCAGTCAACTAAAGAGTAGCCAGTTTCTGTTCAGCTGCCTGTTTACAACTCGGTGAAAGAGCACAACACGGACACACTGAACCATGCTCAACTCTCCCATGCCGGTCAAGCCAGCATTCCAGAAGCTTTGCCTTCACACAGCCTGTCAGCCCGCTCTGTGGTGTCTGCTTAGTCCTAAATCCAGTAGGGTAAACACTCCAAACAGTCTACCCAACCACTCTGAGGTTTTCACATGGTCCTAAAGCACACCGGTACTGCGTTTTGTATCATATTCCAATGCTTAAACTGGGGGGGGGGGCAAAAATGCAGTTTCAGAATGCGGGGGGGACATGTCCCTGGGCAACAATTACATCTTGTCTTAAATAACAGTCCAAACAACATGTAGGCCTGTTAGAACACAACATTTATTATGAATGAAATGTACAGGCAAATCCTTACGGAATCCTAGTCCCTTAGCATGTATCTAGGGTACTAACGTTAGCAATGCTAGCTAGCTAAGTAGCTAAACCTGCGGCATCTAAAATAGTGTTTTCAATGATAACAGACAAACACACCTTCAGTGACTGTACAACCAATAACACTGGAGGCCTATATTGGAACGAATAAAACGTTTACAGTGTTCGAGAGGATCAAAACAGTAATGCATCATGGTTAAATTGTGAATGGCTGACTGATCTAGAATAATAATGAATAGTTATTTATGATGCATGTTTCTCAGTCGCCTGCAATGTTGAACAAGACCATAGGCTATTTCGAAAGCGCAAACCTGAGTGCAATTTCGGTTGGTAATGGTGGGATTGGTTTTGCCAAATGGAATCATGGGAGTTTGAGCCTTGAACAACAGAAAAATATTGACTATAAATATCAAGCTGTAGGTTTTTGAGCGTTGATTTAAAATATTTACAGATGTTATTAGACGCAGACAACCAGAGCAACACATAGCAGGGAATTCCAATATGAGCAGAAAACTCAAGACAGGTTATATACTGTAGGTAGCTGAAAATGACTATCCATAATTGATCTTTGATATTGGGGATCCGTGGGACGGCCCAACTCTGACGTTACCCCATTGAAGTTGACTTTTAAAATGTTTAAGGTAAGAGTTAAGGTTAGAGTTAGGTAAGGGTTAAGGTAAGCAAGGGGTAAGAGACTCACAGGCGGTTGGTGGCACCTTAATCGGGGAGGACGGGCTCGTGGCAAAGGTTGGAATGGTATCAAATACATCAAACCAATGGTTTCCATGTGTTTGTTGCCATTCCATTCACTCGGTTCCCGACTATTATTATGAGCCGCCCTCCCCTCATCAGCCTCCTGCAGGGGGTTAGAGTTTAGGGACATCCCAAGGATTCTGGATAGCACTAACCGTCCATCATAATTTGTAGAAGGCCAGCATCCCGGGGGTTTCCTCTTCACTGTTGGTGTTTTGCGGTTATTATTTAATTCAGCCGCCAGTTAAGGACTTGTGAGGCGTCTGTTTCTCAAACTTGATACTCTAATGTACTTGTCCTCTTGCTCAGTTGTGCACCGGGGCCTCCCGCTCCTCTTTCTATTCTGGTTGAGCCAGTTTGCACTGTTCTGTGAAGGGAGTAGTACACAGCGTTGTACGAGATCTTTAGTTTCTTGGCAATTTCTCGCATGGAATAGCCTTTATTTCGCAGAACTGATGAGTTTTCAGAAGAAAGTTCTTTGTTTCTGGCCAGTTTGAGCCTGTAATTGAACCCACAAATGCTGATGCTCCAGATACTCAACTAGTCTAAAGAAGGCCAGTTTTGTTGCTTCTTTAATCAGAACAGTTTTCATCTGTGCTAACGTAATTGCAAAAGGGTTGTCTAATGATGAATTAGCCTTTTAAAATGATAAACTAGGATTAGCTAACACAACATGCCATTGGAACACAGGAGTGATGGTTGCTGATAATGGGCCTCTATACGACCTATGTAGATATTCCATAAAAAATCTGCCGTTTCCAGCTAAAATAGTCATTTACAACATTAACAATGCATACACTGTATTTCTGATCAATTGTATGTTATTTTAATAACATAAAACAAAACATGATTTTCTTTCAAAAACAAGGACATTTCTAAGTGACCCCAAACTTTTGAACGTGTGTGTGTGAACGTGAAAGTGTGTGTGTGTGTGTGTGTGTAAATATATATATATATATATATATATATATATATATATATAAAATATATATATAATATATATATAAAATATATACGCATTTTACATGCTAACTTTGACTTAGCAGCAGTTAATATACTGCCATATGTGAGTACTACATATCATTAGTTGGAGAAAAGTAAAAAAAATGCATGGTTTAGAACGACATCTTTCTGATAGAAAGGTCCAGAGCCATCGAGAACTATTCAATTCTCGCGATATTGCATTGAGATTCCGCGTGAACTCACAAAACCACCTTGTAGTTGAAGTAGATCTTGCAATCTACCGCCCGGTGTGCACAGCTATCAGATTATTCAGTACAGTGCCGCGGATTATGAATTGAAGTACACTTCTGATTTAACAATATCCACTGACTTTTGTACGTCTTTCAAAAAATAATTCAAACACGTTTCTGTTATTTTAAGGAGTTATTGACGTCAACATTTCATACAATAGTAGAATACAGGCAAGGTAACGTTAGCGTGGAAGATGTCAGTGGTGGGAATTGATGTGGGCTTTCAAAGCTGCTATGTTGCTGTAGCTCGAGCCGGAGGAATTGAGACCGTGGCTAACGAATACAGCGACCGAAGTACACCGTAAGTAAAATATTTTAAAACTCGTTTCCCTAGTTTAGACTAGCCATATACTTGAGACAAATACAATTGGTTTGTGAGAGTGGCCAGTTTCTGTTTTTGCGGCCTGGACAACTAGCTGCTAGCTAGTTCGTTAACAGTTGTGTGTACTGGGTACTGCACGTGAATTCAGCTGCATTACGTTAGCGAGCTAGCTAACGTAATGCAGCCATGTAATCCATTTAATTTCACCATCCCGCTTTTATCAGATGGATTTATTTCACATGTGTATTGAACTAGTTAATGGTTGCTATTAAACTAGCAGTTACTTATGAGTTCGCCTGCTATCATAGTTAGCCAGTTAGCTAGCTCACCGTTTTACTGTACTGGCTCACTTGCTATGACGACATCCGTCAGTCGCCGGTAGGAATATTCTAGCAATTTTGCAGTGCGTATAACTGTGTGGTAAAGTACACCATCCAATGAATTTTTTTTTTTTTACCTTTATTTAAAATATATATATACCATATAATTAGTTTATGGCACTACTGGCCACTTACTGTCAGATTTAAGTCAATATTAACATTAACTTGTTAAGCGATTTTTATATTTTTTTTATATTTTTTTAAGAAAGTTGACAAATTACATGCGATAACTGCCTAAAACGGTAATAAATCAGGTTCCATCAAACCTATGCAAGTACATGTCGGACAAAACATGTAATGACCGGCCTGATGGCAACAGAACATTTTTCGTTAAACTTCCGGACGTCGACAAAAAAAATACACTAGACAAGTTGGTATCTTTTAGTGTCGATAAAATTAATTATGCGAGAAATTACGGTGGAATTGCTTTTATGCGCAAATATTAACATAGCCATCATATCGAAGTACACTTGGAGTCACGCGATGACATTTGTGGTCCTACCACTACTACTGAAGGGAAAACATGCAGTTTATTAGGCTACAGATAAAACCAGTTTTGATTCATTTCACAGGGTGGTGAAAGTGCAATATTCGATTCCCACGTGGGACCAGTACAAAAAACGTATGCACTCACTGCTGTAAATCGCTCTGGATAAGAGTGTCTGCCAAATGACTAAAATGTAAATGTCTTAATGCGCCTTTCCAATAAATATAGGGTCTTATTCTGGTGACATGGTACGAGGGAATTGAACGGCAAAGGGTAATTGTATGTGCACCAAGTCAACACGCACAACCTTTTTTTAGTCAATTTGATGGAAACAAATCTGCTGGAAAAATGCGCAAATTGTTGTTATGCGGATTTTAGAATATTCTAATGAAAATATGTTGCTAGTTGGAACTAAACAAAAATTTTTTTGACTTGCTACATGGTTGTAGTTATACACGTTCCGCGTTCTATCAATTAGCAAATTTACATGCCTGAGTTTGCTAGATCCGTCTAGCTTGTGAACGCAGCATTAAACCAGGGGTAAGGTACGTTTCCATTGGAGGGGGGAAACAAAAGAAACAGCTGAACGTCATGACGTCACACCTTGTCGACTTCTAGAGTCTTCTTCAGGCTGCATGGATAGAATGAAATAATTGATTGCATAACACCGGTGAAACTTGCTTTCCTATAGATAAGAAATAACTGGATGTTTAAACTTGCATGCAGTCAATCAGAAATAACAGTCGAAGCAATGCAGGCACTTTTGAAAGTCGGGACAATCCTTGTCCAGCAAATAACATTATATTTCTAGTTGTTTTTTTGTTTTTTTTCAAGCAATTGGTATTGAGATATATATTTGAGAAATTCTGTAAATTGAAAGATACTCATTTAAATGTCTTAACATTTTCAAGGATGTATAGATTTTTGTAACACAAAAACAGAAACACCGGGTTTTTACATTCAAAGACAAGAGTATCATTACCTTATTCTTACAGAGCATAGTATTCAATATGGCAAAGGAATAAGTTAAATCTACTGTAAAATATATTGAATAGGATGTTTTCTATTCATTTTATGGATGTAATATTTAGCAAGAATCATAATCGAATTCATCACATACTTTTCATTCGTGGAGGATCTTGGACAATCTAAAACAAAAAGAACATCACAAGCTTGCAGATGGATGTTGCTACCCTATATTTTACCAAGTCCAACACTGGAAAAACAAATGTTCAAGATTCTGTCCCAGATTGAAATGTATGTTTACAAGTACTTGTTGGATGTGTAATATCTGAGTTACTTTAGTGTTTCCATCACTTTGTTAGCACGTACAGTGCATGTGTGAAGTATTCAGACCCCTTGACCCTTTTCAAAACATTTTAAGTTAAAGCCTTCTAACATTAATTAGTTTTTTCCCTCCTCATCAATCTACACACAATACCCCATAATGACAAAGCAAAAACAGGTTTAAAAAGGAAATATCACATTTACATTTAACTATTCAGATCCTTTACTCTGTACTTTGTTGAAGAATCTTTGGCAGTGATTACAGCCTTGAGTCTTCTTGGGTATGATGCTACACGCTTGGCACACCTGTATTTGTGGAGTTTCTCCCATTCTTCTCTGCGGATCCTCTCAAGCTCTGTCAAGTTGGATGGGGAGCGTCGCTGCACACCTATTTTCAGGTCTAGAGATGTTCGGGTTCAAGTTTTTTAACGTGCAAAATACATTTATGCAGCAGAGATCTTGATCCAGGAGGGGATTGATTGTCTCTGCTGTAATGCTAGAAAACCAAATGCGTAGTTGGAGCCCTGAGCTGAACATAATCTATTTGGCACATATTCGATAGAAATCTTGTCAGAACTTATAAGCAGTGGCGTCGCACGCACCTTTTTGTTGTTGACAGTGTTGAAAATCATACTGTCTGTATTTCAAAATACCCTGATATACGGTAAACTGCCCAAGCTTAATGTGGGCTAAACAATTTAATGTGATGACTTGCTAAGTTATAGATTACTTTACTTCTCTCATCTCAATCTCTGAATTTTACATAGGCTAATTCACACTAAGATATGGGATGCCATAGAATCTAAAGCAGCATGCACACAAGGAAGGATCTTATCAATGATCTTGTTCACCTTTTTCAGAGCATGTGTGTCCTTTGGACCACGGAATCGTTCAGTAGGCGCGGCAGCAAAAGGCCAGGTAAGCCTTGTTTTAAGACGTATCGCTAATAAGTCATTTGTGAAAATAAAGTAGCATGTTATTTGAACATGACATTTGTTCTTTTTTCTTTTTGAAAGGTTGTAACAAATTGTAAGAACACTGTTCAAGGGTTCAAGCGATTCCATGGCAGGGCATTCTTAGACCCCTACGTCCAGTCAGCAAAATCTAGCTTGGTTTACGACCTGGCCCAGATGCCTTCTGGGATGACCGGCATCAAGGTAAATAATCAGAAGTGAGGATGCGGCTAAACAGGGAGCAGGTTTGAGATATTCATTTTTACTTCATTGCTCAATTTATCTACTAGGTGATGTACATGGAGGAGGAGAAAGTCTTCAGCATTGAACAAGTCACTGCCATGCTGCTGACCAAACTGAAGGAGACTGCTGAGACGGCAATGAAGAAACCTGTGGCTGACTGTGTCATCTCTGTAAGAAATTTTACTCTATCTTCACGCCTGTCTAAGTAGATGTATTCTTTTTGGGGTTAACAACCCCTCATGCCTACAGCGATGCCTATGCCCTATAGAAAATATGCAGTTACATGTGCGCGCACACACAGTTTAGGCAGTCACGGGCTGTTTTTTTTTGTCAACTGTCATAATTTCTCCTAATGTCCTCCAGGTCCCCAGCTTCTACACTGATGCAGAGAGGAGGTCTGTCATAGATGCAGCTCAGATTGCAGGGCTCAACTGCCTACGACTCATGAATGAGACCACTGCAGGTAATGCCATTACCATGCCAACACTGAATAATGTTATCCCATGTAAATCTTGGTCTGAACCAATTTCTCTGTCTATTCCAGTTACACTGGCATATGGGATCTATAAACAGGATCTCCCTGCCCCTGAGGAAAAACCAAGAAATGTGGTATTTGTAGATTTGGGCCACTCTGGTTATCAGGTCTCTATCTGTGCATTCAACAAAGGAAAGCTCAAGGTACGTTTTTGATATGTTCAAAGACAACGTAACACACACAAAAAAAAAGATAGAATAAGGCATTAAGTAAATTGTTTTTGTTCTCTTTCAGATGCTAGCTTCTGCGTTTGACGCAGAATTGGGTGGCAAAGACTTTGACGAGGTGTTGGTGAACCATTTCTGTGAAGAGTTTGGCAAGAAGTACAAGCTGGATGTGAAGACCAAGCCCAGAGCCCTGGTTCGTCTCTACCAGGAGTGTGAGAAGCTCAAGAAGCTGATGAGCGCAAACTCCTCTGATCTGCCACTCAACATCGAGTGCTTCATGAATGACATCGACGTGACTGGGAAACTCAACAGGTTAGTGGAGCGTAAAACAAGTCCTTTCATTTATCTCGGTACGTCTACATTACACATTTGGCCATCCACAGTGGAAAAGCCATGTTTCAGGAAGTGGTTTCATTCGGTGCATGTGTATCATCATGATACAAGCAGCTGCATGTGTGTACGGTATCTATTAATATCCCATGACCACTGTTGTTCCAGAGGCCACTTTGAGGAGATGTGTGCAGGGCTTCTGGCCAAAGTGGAAGCTCCCCTGCACAGCGTCATGGAACAAGCCAGTGAGTAGCTGTAGTAATAGTATCTGGAATATCCCTGAGCCGCGTGCACAAGCGCAGGCTGTTCATGTTCTTGCTAAGACCTGGATTGGCTGTTTAAATCTGACGACTAATATGTTTCATACATTGTCCAGAGCTGAAGAAGGAAGACATCTACGCTGTGGAAATTGTGGGCGGGGCCTCCAGGATCCCTGCCGTCAAAGAAAGGGTCAGCAAATTCTTTGGAAAAGAGCTGAGCACGACATTAAACGCAGACGAGGCTGTCGCAAGAGGATGTGCACTGCAGGTATCATGTCATGACTCACTGTCCCCAATGATTTTTTCATCAAATGGCTAAAAATGGCACGCCCATGCCTCTCACTCATGGAACTGGTCGGTATCGCTGTAGTTGTTGACCTGATGTTTACTGGCATAGCACAAACAATTAGCAGGTAATAACTTTTCCTGTTGACATACCATTAAGTACAGTTGTTAAACACTTAGCGAACATATTATAATGCAGGTAGTTTATCTCCTTAGTGTGCAATCCTGTCCCCTGCCTTCAAAGTCAGAGAGTTTTCCATCACGGATGTTGTCCACTATCCCATATCCTTGAAGTGGAACTCTGCCGCAGAGGAGGGGTTAAGGTAATGATATCTTCTTCACATTTCACATTGGCTTATTGAACTCTGACTGGCAGTGACTCACATCATCTTCTGGTCTACTCTCCTCTGTCAGTGATTGCGAGGTATTCCCAAGGAACCATGCTGCACCCTTCTCCAAAGTGTTGACATTCTACCGGAGAGAGCCCTTCTCCTTGGAGGCGTACTACAACAACCCCAAAGAGCTGCCGTACCCGGACCCCACAATAGGTACCAGAACAAACAGTCCTGAAACTTTAAATGCTTCTAATAAGCTATAAGCTTGCACCTGTTCAATTCATTTTGTACTTTTAATGGTTGTCTCTGAGGGCCAGGTTACTGGGTGTCTTTTAATACTCCACTTGTGATCTCGTCAGGTCAGTTCATCGTCCAGAAAGTGGTTCCCCAGGCAAATGGTGAAAGTTCAAAGGTCAAGGTGAAGGTCAGGGTGAATGTCCACGGGGTCTTCAGCGTGTCCAGTGCCTCTCTAGTAGAGCTCCTGAAACCTAATGAGGGAGAGGAGCCAATGGAGACAGACCCAGCCGGGAAGGAAGAGGAGGTTTGTGTGTACTGTTTTCGCACAGCGCTTACATAGGCTATGGCCTCTACCAGGCTTTCACCTCATCTTCGGTATAAAAGCCTGTGGAAGTTCCTGTCAAAGAGGCCAAAAGAAGGTGGAGGGTATCCAAGTTGTTTGCCCCTCCCAACAATTAGAATAGGCACTTTCAAACAGGCAGCGATTGGAAACCGAAAGCCAATCATTTTCTTTGTTGCCCATGTGGGGTCGTGTCATTTCAACCAAATGATAAATATTCATGGGGGAAAATGTAGTATGCTTGCATAATAATCATCTACTCACACCCAATCAGTCAGCAGCCGCTGGCAATCAGCGCTCCACTCATATCCACTTTTCCAATATGAACTTCCCCAGGCTCTGGAGAACAACTTGAGGGAGGCCTGGAAGCCTAGGCTACATCGGCAATAATGCCTATACTTTACCCACACCCAATTTATTGGACAATGAATCAACCCAGACATATTCAGTAAAAGGGCAACTAATTCATCTGTCATGTCTCAACAAGTTAAACCTGCTTCAGAAAATATATTATTGTATTGTCCTTTGCCTGCTTGTTTTTCTTGTGTTATCTGACCATCTGTGCATTGTGATGTCAAGCTAACGTTTGGTGTTAACGCCACATGAATGGAGAGCTAATACAATGTTTGTCTCTTTAGAGTAAGATGCAGACTGAACAAGATGACCAAAAAGCCAAAGGTGATGGACAGAAAGATGACGCTGACAAGAAGTCAGAGACTGAGGAAATGGAGGTGACTGACTGACTACATATTTTCAACATTCTGGGGGGATGTGTTTTGTGTGTATGTATTCATGATAAAGGTATGGGACCAGTGCACATTTACCTAAAATGTAGTGTGTGTGTATATATATATATATATATCTATATAATATGTATGTGTATCTATATTGGCTTATAAATGTGTATATATATGTGTGTGTGTGTGTTTTATTTCAGACATCGGAGGATGGAAAACAGGAGAAGAATCACGCTCCATCGGCAAAGAAACCCAAAGTGAAAACGAAGACTGTTGAACTCCCAATCGAAAACAGCCTGCCCTGGCAACTAACCAATGACCTGGTCAATCTGTTCATGGAGAATGAGGTAATGTTCTAGGACACCATAACTAGTATCAACATTAATACATTTTTTCCAGTATTATCTGATTGGCTTAGCATCACTGAGACAGGATATTTTTCTGAATTTTGTTCTCATTAGTTGAAAACCTGTCCTGTATTGATATAAACCATGTATTATTGTCTGTTATTGTTTTACAGGTATAATTTTAATATGCAACACTGTATATCATACCACTATTGTACAGTATAAAGAATTTCTCAACCTTTTTTGTCTGTAAAATTAGGTTTAATGGGTTGCTTAAGCATGTTCATCTGTGTCCACTGAGAGTTGTATAGTAGGAAGGAAAGTAACACATTTGTTTTTATTTAAATGTTACAATTTAGCAGGTGCTCTTATCCAGAGCGACTTAGTAAGTAGTAAGTGCATACAAATGTATATTTGTGTCCACATCAGGGTAAGATGATTATGCAGGACAAGCTGGAGAAGGAGAGAAACGATGCCAAGAACAATGTAGAGGAGTACGTCTATGAGATGAGGGACAAACTGCACGGAGTGTTGGAGAAGTTTGTCAGTGAATCTGTGAGTATATTCCCTCAAGCTGGCTGAGTAGAAAAGCACTAGCTAACAGCAAGGCTAAGACACATTTATTTGTATTATTCCCAGTGTATTATATACCGTAATTGCTGGACTATTAAGCGCACCTGAATATAAACCGCACCCACTGAATTATTAAAAAAGATGTATTTTGTACATAAATACACCGCACATGTCTATAAGCCGCAGGTGCCTACCGGTTCATTGAAACAAATGAACTTGGTCACTATCTTCCTCCTCCTGTGCACTGAAACCACTGAAGTCATCTCCTTCGGTGTCGGAGATGAATAGCCTCAGAATTGCTTCATCCGACGTTGGATCGTTTTCATTGTCGCTCTCGTCACTTTCATCCGGAGGCAAATACCCCGCTGAGCTCATGCTGCCCCTTCAACACGCAGCAGTCCAGGCTTTCGAAACCCGTTGATAGTGGATTTTTTTGACAATGCTCCACGCTGTCAGGACCCACTGGCAGACTTGACCATAAGTTGCTCTTCGCATGCAGCCCGTTTTAGTGAAGGATTTCTCAGTTCCTCACGCTGCTGTTTCCAACGTCTTATCATCGACTCATTAAGGCCAAGCTCCCGTGCAGCAGCTCTTTCCTTTTCCAACAGCCAGATCGATCGCCTTCAACTTGAAAGCTGCATCATATGCATTTCTCTGTGTCTTTGCCATGATGAGGGTGACAAAATTACTACCGTAATCAGAATGATGGGAAGTTTGAGCGCGCTCGATTTTGTCACATTATGTGACGGTGCTCAGTTTTTTGGCGGCATGAATCTTGTGAAAGCGGGAAAAATCCATAAATTAGCCACGTCATTGTATAAACCGCGAGGTTCAAAGCGTGGGAATAAAGTAGCGGCATATAGTCCAGCAATTACGGTAACCTTTACATGTATTGTGGAGTTACTAAAAGTTTTTACTAAATGTAGGACCGAGACACCTTTGCATTAAGACTTGAGGACACAGAGAACTGGTTGTATGATGACGGCGAGGACCAACAGAAACAAGTGTACATCGACAAACTGGCTGAATTAAAGGTAACATTGCCAGTCAATTCCTGTCTCTGATTCTAGGGTGTGTATTTTGTTATGTGACTGAACCAAATGTCCCTTCGACAGAAACTTGGGCAGCCCGTCCTGGAAAGATACATCGAGGCTGAGGAGAGACCAAAAGCATTTGATGAACTCGGAAGGCATATCCAACAGTACATGAAGATTGTAGAAGCTTACAAAACAAAGGTAACTTCTAAGATATTGTTATTGCATAGTTGTGCACATGTAGTTTTATCAACTGAGTCACTGGACATGTAATGATATCTCAATGTCTCCCAGTATTGAAATGTTCCTTATGTCTGTCTTGACACCCAGGAGGAGCAGTATGAACATTTGGACGAGTTGGAGATGTTGAAGGTGGATAAGCAGGTGAACGACGCCATGATTTGGATGAACAGCAAAATGAATGCGCAGAGCAAACAGAATTTTACCCAGGAGCCTGCCATCAAAGTCCACGAGATTCAGGCGAAAACAAAGGTTAGTGCAGACAATAGGTTTGTATAGTCTGTCAAGGACTCGGTTCTGCCTGGTGAGGTCATATGGTCGGGGACAACTCCAGGTCCTAATATGGCATATGGTCATCCAAAGTTCAGAATGTCCCTAAGCTCACTTTTTAATGTTCATATTCTGTCAACTCGTACCCAAATAATGTTGTGGACTCACTGTATACTCCTATTTGTGGCCAAAGCATAAATTGGAGAAGAAAAAAACCACTTCAAAACCCCCACCTCAAACACAGTTTCAAAAAGGTTTACTATTTCCTCATTGAGGATTCAGGTCTGGGGAACGGGCAGGCCAGTCCATTGAGGATGATTTCATCCTGAGGAAGATGAGCTGGCCATCAGTGGTCTACTCATGTGAATATTTTTGACCGGCATCCTTCTGTTGTTGGGGTATGCCCAGACCATTCCTACACAAAGCTCCTTTTTAATATACTTAATGCTGTAATATATACATTTGGGGGGGGGCGAACCTGACCACGTTCACACACATGTTAGTTGTAGATCTGTCATTCTTATTGAAAGCAAGTCTAAGAAGTTGTAGATCTCTTCTATGTGCTCTATTTCTATGCTTTTTGCTCTTACATTTTCATGTTTGCATCTTTCGGTTTTATACACCAGCTGAAAATACAATAGTTGGAGATATTGAAAATATTTTTCAAAGCGGTTTAGATAGTACAATGATTCTCTGCACTAGACATTGCACGTTTTGTCACAATTACCATGTTTTGGAAGGAAGACCATTTCACAAATATTTTATTTCATTCTAGGTAATATTTCATAAAGTTCATTTAACATCCTCTTTCCATCTGTTTAGGAGCTTTACTCAGCTTGCAACCCTATCGTCTCAAAACCCAAGCCCAAAGTGGAGATCCCCAAGGATGAGAAGGAAGAGCAGAATGGACCTATTAATGGACAGGAAGACACAGATGCCCAGCCAGGCAGCCCAGAGAAGGGTGCAGCAGGGAGCACGGTGGCTCCTGAATCTGCAGAGGGCAACAAACTGCCTGAGATGGACATTGACTAACTGCTGCAGCTGCCCCAGCCTTCTCTCCCCACCCGCCTCGCACCTCTGAGTTCTTACTGATTATAGCCTTTCTTTTGATGACACAGTCAAACTATTCCTATAAGTACTGTCAATCAGCCTTCTTGGCATGTTCCACTATTTTTTGCTGAATACAATGAATGCATATTGATCAAGCTGTTTGACATCAAATATTGTGAGTGCCGCAGGATGGAATCTTGCTTTCTGTGTATTGCTTCAATGGCCATTTAGTAAGGAATGTTCTCAGCATCTCTAGCCTATTTCCACTGAGATTGAAATATTAAGAGGTCGTAAGCAGTGAAAAAACTAGTACAGAAGTTTCGTGAAAAATGTTAACTTATGTTTGAATGGGGAAGGGGGTTGAAGCTTGAAATGTATGCTTATTCCCTGTTGGATAAATGTTGAGGACACCCTGATGGGAGAGAGATTGGATGGAATAAAGGTTAGTGTATTCAGAGATATGATAGAGGCACCAATTATCTGTCTACTATATGTTTAATTAGATTTGTCATGCAATATTTCAACATAAGGCTGTCACATTTAAAGGCAATGGTCTGTGGGTTGTTCTCTGGTATAGCCTTGTTTTGTTTTTCTACTCTGTACAATGGTGTGAATACCAATTTGGTGCTGTTACCACTCACCAAAAGCAAAATAAATACATTTGTGTATGAGAATTATGTTCAAGTGCTTAAAAGATTATTTGAAAATGCAATGAGGAACATGTTGATTTGGGTGAGAGAACACTCCAAGGGACCTGGAGTGGAACACATTGAATTCCACGAAAGGAAAAGGATTATACAAAGTTCTGGTTTGCTGTTAGTATAATGTAAAATTCACAAAGGTGGCATAAACAAAATGCAATGTTTAGATGTTCTATTGCTTTAAATCTCAAATCGGCAAATCCCTTCTATGGCCAGTGGTGGTTTTGAGGAACAAATAGGCCACTTGATAGGCATTATTTTTGGATCACCCCCTCAGCTCAGTACATAAAACCAACAGGTGTGTGCAGAGGGTGAGCCCTCATCCCCACTAGCTGGGTTTCTTTTTTTTTCTCTGTTCCAACCACCATGACCTACAGACACAGCTTCACCAGTGCTCTTCTGGATACACTGGTTAACCCTTAAAGCACCAACATGTTTTGCTGATTGCAAAAAGACTTTCAAGCAGTAGCACTATTTTATTAACCTTTTGTAACAAATCATTGGTTTAAAGTCCCAAAATTAGCATATACACTGCTCCAAAAAATAAAGGGAACACTAAAATAAAACATCCTAGATCTGAATGAATTAAATATTCTTATTAAATCCTTTTTTCTTTACATAGTTGAATGTGCTGACAACAAAATCACACAAATTATAAATGGAAATCAAATTTATCAACTCATGGAGGTCTGGATTTGGAGTCACTCAAAATTAAAGTGGAAAACCACACTACAGGCTGATCCAACTTTGATGTAATGTCCTTAAAACAAGTCAAAATGAGGCTCAGTAGTGTGTGTGGCCTCCACGTGCCTGTATGACCTCCCTACAACGCCTGGGCATGCTCCTGATGAGGTGGCGGATGGTCTCCTGAGGGATCTCCTCCCAGACCTGGACTAAAGCATCCGTCAACTCCTAGACAGTCTGTGGTGCAACGTGGCGTTGGTGGATGGAGCGAGACATGATGTCCCAGATGTGCTCAATTGGATTCAGGTCTGGGGAACGGGCAGTCCATAGCCTCAATGCCTTCCTCTTGCAGGAACTGCTGACACACTCCAGCCACATGAGGTCTAGCATTGTCTTGCATTAGGAGGAACCCAGGGCCAACCGCACCAGCATATGGTCTCACAAGCGGTCTGAGGATCTCATCTCGGTACCTAATGGCAGTCAGGCTACCTCTGGCGAGCACATGGAGGCCTGTACGGCCCCCCAAAGAAATGCCCCCCCCACACCATGACTGACCCACCGCCAAACCGGTCATGCTGGAGGATATTGCAGGCAGCAGAACCTTCTCCATGGCGTCTCCAGACTGTCACGTCTGTCACATGTGCTCAGTGTGAACCTGCTTTCATCTGAACCTGCTTTCATCAAATTTGCCAATCTTGGTGTTCTCTGGCAAATGCCAAACGTCCTGCACGGTGTTGGGCTGTAAGCACAACCCCCACCTGTGGACGTCGGGCCCTCATACCACCCTCATGGAGTATGTTTCTGACCGTTTGAGCAGACACATGCACATTTGTGGCCTGCTGGAGGTCATTTTGCAGGACTCTGGCAGTGCTCCTCCTGCTCCTCCTTGCACAAAGGCGGAGGTAGCGGTCCTGCTGCTGGGTTGTTGCCCTCCTACGGCCTCCTCCATGTCTCCTGCTGTACTGGCCTGTCTCCTGGTAGCGCCTCCATGCTCTGGACACTACGCTGACAGACACAGCAAACCTTCTTGCCACATCTCGCATTGATGTGCCATCCTGGATGAGCTGCACTACCTGAGCCACTTGTGTGGGTTGTAGACTCCGTCTCATGCTACCACTAGAGTGAAAGCACCACCAGCATTCAAAAGTGACCAAAACATCAGCCAGGAAGCATAGGAACTGAGAAGTGGTCTGTGGTCCCCACCTGCAGAACCACTCCTTTATTGGGGGTGTCTTGCTAATTGCCTATAATTTCCACCTGTTGTCTATTCCATTTGCACAACAGCATGTGAAATGTATTGTCAATCAGGGTTGCTTCCTAAGTGGACAGTTTGATTTCACAGAAGTGTGATTGACTTGGAGTTACATTGTGTTGTTTAAGTGTTCCCTTTATTTTTTTGAGCAGTGTATTTTAAAATGTTCACATTTATAGTGAAATCTGATGTTAAAAAAAATATTTTTCATGTTTTTAACAGATATTTTGATACATTTCATCCTAGCCACTTATGAGCATTTGTCTGTCACACAAATGCAACACTTTGAATGAATAACAGTCAGAGGCTGAGAAATTGGCGATTGAGCTAATGTGACATACCGGTATGACCTAAGATAGCCAACGATATGGGTGCCAGTTAGACTTTTAGCTCTAACTTTGGAAAGAAATGGGTGCCGGTGACAGACTTTTAGCTCTAACTTTGGAAAGAAATGGGCTATGAACTCAGTTCCAATTGCATCTGAAAGATGAGACTCGACTCGGTATAGAGACCTTGACTGGAAGCTAAATATATATTTACATCTTTGAGTTATTTTTTAGTTATAGTGGCTGCCACACCCATCTCTCTTTCTACATCTGTGCGAAATTTGGTGCTTTTATCACACAGTTTACTAGTGAGTCCACATTTTCAGTTTAGTGGCACCACTAATATACAAAATAGATCAATTTTAATTCCGCCATATTACTACAGAAATCATTGTAAATAATGGTTTTTTTTGTCAGTAACTAGTTGTTTGACAAAGGCCTTGAATTGCAGGATCAAAAAAAGGGTTTCGAAATTATGACGTTTGGCCACTTGGGGTCATAATTTACCCTTGGGTTAAGGCTGCACTCCACAACATGGTCACTCCGCACCGGCATCCTACGGGTCAGGCAGCCCGTGGCACCTTAATTGGGGAAGACGGCTCACAGTAATGGCACCTAACACATACATGGTGTCCATGTGTTTGATACCATTCACTCCACCCATTACCTGGCAGATCTAAGGACGCTCCATTATGTGTACCAACGAGTTTGTTTCCAGGTCGGAAATGTCCGATTTGTCTTGAACGCAGCATCATCTTCCAACGAGTTTCCAGTCGGGAGTTTCCGCATTGTCTAGAACGCAACAGAAGTATGTCATCATCCAAGAGTCTTTAGTGGGGCTGGAATATAAGGTAAATAACACATAGTTACATTACAACGATCTAAGAAAATGCTTGTAATCTACATCTTTTAACCAGTGACTGATTACTCATGACAGCTACTATAGCTAACAAATGAAGGTGTGTAGGCCAACATTTCTAGCCTAACAAACGGTAACTAGTGAGTTACCTACTAGTATGCTGTTAACATTAGTTAGCTAATTTAGCGACTATCAATACGACGATCAAGGCAGTTAGCTCTTGAGATCGTGTTAGGGACTAGGGTTGTTACTGAGCCACTCTAGAATATAGTTCTTTCTATTTGAAGCCGTGTCGGTTGCCAGCTTCCATACTTGTTAGTCAGTTAACGTTTCTAGCTAGATAACGTTAGATACGTTTTTACCCAAACTCAGTCCAGGGGTGGACGTTTTTGCTTTAGCACTACACATCGGATTCAAATAATCAAAGCTTGATGATTAGTTGTTCCTTTGAATCAGCTGTGTAGTAGGGCAAAAACCAAAACGTGCACCCCTTGGGTCCCTGGGACTGCTTTTAGGACACCCTGTGAGTTGATTCTCTTTAACAGGGAAGTCCGGAACCAATACACGCAGTCAGTCAGGAAAGCTAAGGCCAGCTTCTTCAGGCAGAAGTTTGCATCCTGTAGCTCCAACTCCAAAAAGTTCTGGGACACTGTGAAGTCCATGGAGAACAAGAGCACCTCCTCCCAGCTGCCCACTGCACTGAGGCTAGGTAACACGGTCACCACTGATAAATCCATGATTATCGAAAACTTCAATAAGCATTTCTCAACGGCTGGCCATGCCTTCCGCCTGGCTACTTCAACCTCGGCCAACAGCTCCGCCCCCCCCGCAGCTCCTCGCCCAAGCCTCTCCAGGTTCTCCTTTACCCAAATCCAGATAGCAGATGTTCTGAAAGAGCTGCAAAACCTGGACCCGTACAAATCAGCTGGGCTTGACAATATGGACCCTCTATTTCTGAAACTATCTGCCACCATTGTCGCAACCCCTATTACCAGCCTGTTCAACCTCTCTTTCATCTCGTCTGAGATCCCCAAGGATTGGAAAGCTGCCGCAGTCATCCCCCTCTTCAAAGGGGGAGACACCCTGGACCCAAACTGTTACAGACCTATATCCATCCTGCCCTGCCTATCTAAGGTCTTCGAAAGCCAAGTCAACAAACAGATCACTGACCATCTCGAATCCCACCGTACCTTCTCCGCTGTGCAATCTGGTTTCCGAGCCGGTCATGGGTGCACCTCAGCCACACTCAAGGTACTAAACGATATCATAACCGCCATCGATAAAAGACAGTACTGTGCAGCCGTCTTCATCGACCTTGCCAAGGCTTTCGACTCTGTCAATCACCATATTCTTATCGGCAGACTCAGTAGCCTCGGTTTTTCGGATGACTGCCTTGCCTGGTTCACCAATTACTTTGCAGACAGAGTTCAGTGTGTCAAATCGGAGGGCATGCTGTCCGGTCCTCTGGCAGTCTCTATGGGGGTGCCACAGGGTTCAATTCTCGGGCCGACTCTTTTCTCTGTGTATATCAATGATGTTGCTCTTGCTGCGGGCGATTCCCTGATCCACCTCTACGCAGACGACACCATTCTATATACTTTCGGCCCGTCTTTGGACACTGTGCTATCTAACCTCCAAACAAGCTTCAATGCCATACAACACTCCTTCCGTGGCCTCCAACTGCTCTTAAACGCTAGTAAAACCAAATGCATGCTTTTCAACCGGTCGCTGCCTGCACCTGCATGCCCGACTAGCATCACCACCCTGGATGGTTCCGACCTAGAATATGTGGACGTCTATAAGTACCTAGGTGTCTGGCTAGACTGCAAACTCTCCTTCCAGACTCATATCAAACATCTCCAATCGAAAATCAAATCAAGAGTCTGCTTACTATTCCGCAACAAAGCCTCCTTCACTCACGCTGCCAAGCTTACCCTAGTAAAACGGACTATCCTACCGATCCTCGACTTCGGCGATGTCCTCTACAAAATGGTTTCCAACACTCTACTCAGCAAACTGGATGCAGTCTATCACAGTGCCATCCGTTTTGTCACTAAAGCACCTTAAACCACCCACCACTGCGACTTGTATGCTCTAGTCGGCTGGCCCTCGCTACATATCGCCAGACCCACTGGCTCCAGGTCATCTACAAGTCTATGCTAGGTAAAGCTCCGCCTTATCTCAGCTCACTGGTCACGATGGCAACACCCATCCGTAGCACGCGCTCCAGCAGGTGTATCTCACTGATCATCCCTAAAGCCAACACCTCATTTGGCCGCCTTTCGTTCCAGTACTCTGCTGCCTGTGACTGGAACGAATTGCAAAAATCGCTGAAGTTGGAGACTTTTATCTCCCTCACCAACTTCAAACATCAGCTATCTGAGCAGCTAACCGATCGCTGCAGCTGTACATAGTCTATTGGTAAATAGCCCACCCTTTTCACCTACCTCATCCCCATACTGTTTTTATTTATTTACTTTTCTGCTCTTCTGCACACCAATATCTCTACCTGTACATGACCATCTGATCATTTATCACTCCAGTGTTAATCTGCAAAATTGTAATTATTTGCCTACCTCCTCATGCCTTTTGCACACATTGTATATAGACCCCCCCTTTGTTTTCTACTGTGTTATTGACTTGTTAATTGTTTACTCCATGTGTAACTCTTTGTTGTATGCTCACACTGCTATGCTTTATCTTGGCCAGGTCGCAGTTGCAAATGAGAACTTGTTCTCAACTAGCCTACCTGGTTAAATAAAGGTGAAATAAAAAAACAGGGGTGTCAAACTCATTCCATGGAGGGACTGGTTTTCAGCTGGTTTTTGTTTTCTATAAAGTTACACTGGCTTTGATAGTTAAGTTTAGACTTACAGCCCAATTCTGATTTTTATTTTCTCCCGCTATTTGGTATTTTGACACATTACATCAGATCTTTTTTGATGTGATTAGTAAACAGATAAATTCATGAAAAAATATATCCTAATTGTTCTGCCTAACTATCACCGAAGACATGGCCCCCCCCATGGAATGAGTTTGACACCCTTGTTAAAGAGAATCAACTAACACAGGGTTTCCCAAATGCGGTCCAGGGGACCCCAAGTGGTGCACGTTTAGTTTTTTTCCCTAACACTACACAGCTGATTCATAGAAACAACTAATCATCAAGCTTTGATTATTTGAATTGGCTGTGTAGTGCTAGGGGGAAAAAACAACACATGCACACCTTGGGGTCCCCAGGACCAAGTTTGGGGGAAAAGCTGATCTAATGTTATAATCTTAACAGACATGTTAACGTTACCTGACTAACTAGTATGGAAGCTACACAGTTTCAACTAGAACTATGCTCATAAGTAGCTCTGTAACAACCCTAGGCCCTAATACGATCTCAAGGGTTATGTTGTCGGAGTCGGTACCGCCTCCGGGTTTCTTCATGCGTCGCGCTGACAGAAATAAACATCTCTCTGGGAAGAAGAGCGGGGGTGTATGCTTCATGATTAACGACTCATGGTGTAACCATAACAACATATCAACTCCTTCTGTTCACCTGACCTAGAATTCCTTACAATCAAATGCCGACCATATTATCTCTCAAGAGAATTCTCGTTAGTTATCGTCACAGCTGTGTATAACCCCCCCCCCCCCCCCCCAAGAAGGCAAATATAACTTAACTAAATGACTATTGCCCCGTAGTACTCACTTGTCATCATGAAGTCCTTTGAGAGACTAGTCAAGGATCTTATCACCTCCACCTTACTGCCACCCTAGACCCACTGCCACCCTAGCCCCAATAGGTCCACAGATGCAATCGCCATCACACTGCACACTGCCCTATCCCATCTGGACAAGAGGAATGCTGAGCTGTATGTACAGCATTCTTACAAAAGTATTCAACCCCACAGTACCATCCAAGCTCATCATTAAGCTGGAGGCCCTGGGTCTCAACCTCACCCTGTGCATTTGGGTCCTGGACTTTCTGATGGGCTGCCCCCAGGTGGTGAAGATGGGAAACATCTCCACTTTGCTGACCCTCAACACTGGGGCCCCACAAGGGTGCATGCTCAGCCCCCTCTTGTACTCTCTGTTCACACATGACTACATGGCCATGCACGCCTTCAACTCAATCATCAAGTTTGCAGACGACACAACAGTAGTGGGCTTGATTACCAACAACGACGAGACAGCCTAAAGGGAGGCGGTGAGGGCACTCTGAGTGTGGTGTCAGGAAAACAACCTCTCACCCAATGTCAACAAAACCGATGATTGTGGACTTCAGGAAACAGCAGAGGGAGCAGCCCCTTTTTAAATTCCTCGGCGTACACCATGGATAATCCCAAATGGTTCACTCACACAGACAGCGAGGAGAAGAAATTTGGCTTGTCACCTAAAACCTTGACAAACTCTTACAGATGCACAATTGAGAGCATCCTACCGGGCTCTATTGCTGCCTACAGACTCACTTGTCACGTTAAACAATGCCACTTTAATAATGTTTACTTATTTTACATATGAGATGATAGTGTATATACACTGTATCTTATACCATCTATTGCATCTTGCCTATGCCGCTCGGCCATCGCTTATCCATATATTTATATGTACATATTCGTATTCCATCCCTTTAGATTTGGGTGTATTAGGTAGTTGTTGGGGAATTGTTAGATATTTACTGCACTGTCGGAGCTAGAAGCACAAGCATTTCGCTACACTCGCATTAACATCTGCTAACCATGTGTATGTGACCAATAAAATTTGATATAACTTTAGCTGGCTAAGTGCCTTGAAATACATTGTTCTGATTTGCTGTTAGTATAATGTAAAATTCACAAAGGTGGCATAAACAAAATGCAATGTTTAGATGTTCTATTGCTTTAAATCTCAAATCGGCAAATCCCTTCTATGGCCAGTGGTGGTTTTGAGGAACAAATAGGCCACTTGATAGGCATTATTTTTGGATCACCCCCTCAGCTCAGTACATAAAACCAACAGGTGTGTGCAGAGGGTGAGCCCTCATCCCCACTAGCTGGGTTTCTTTTTTTTTCTCTGTTCCAACCACCATGACCTACAGACACAGCTTCACCAGTGCTCTTCTGGATACACTGGTTAACCCTTAAAGCACCAACATATGTTTTTGCTGATTGCAAAGAGACTTTCTTTCTTTACCTTTTGTAACAATTAATTGGTTTAAAGTCCCCAAAATTAGTATGTAAACGCAGCCTCTGACTGACAACCAGTTTCAGAAAAATGTCAATTAATGTGGGGCTGCAGCCTGATGTCCGAGTCATCCACAGGAGGTTGGTGGCACCATAATTGGGGAGGATGGGCTCGTGGTAATGGCTGGAGCGCTGTTGGTGGAATGGTATCAAACCCATTTGCTCCAATCCAACCGTTATTATGAGCCGTCCTCCCCTCAGCAGCCTCCACTGCCATCCATCCCACTGGGAAGGAGAGAGAGGAGATCCATCAAGAGTTCATTTTTATTTGACTATTAATCAATCAATAATTTGTTAGTAATAGAGTTAATTGGTTCCTCTCTAGCCTCACCTCTGCGCGCCACTCGCTCTCCTGACTTAAATTTGATGGCCAATGTTAGCTAGCTAGCTTGCTAGATACAGGGCTCGAGACTAACTTTTTTTTTTGTCACCGTCCCAAAGTGCAATTTTAATCCGTCCCAAACTGAAGATGAACCATCCCAAATTAAAAAAGATGTTTTGATATGCTAACATGGGTCCACTCTTAGGACCGAGGTCTTTCATAGTGATTTAAAAGGCAAATAAGAGTAGCATACTACTGACAGATAAATGGTGCTGTCAACTGAGTCAGAAATTCACATTTTAAATTATTGTTTCTAAAAAATCCAACATTGGAATAATATTTTTATACATTTTGCATAATTATATAAATAATTAGGCTACATGTAAAATTATAGCCAAAGATATTTCAGGAATAATGCCAGAGAAGCCTGTGTTTGGAGGAAATATTGGCAAGGGTGTTATGCCCGAGATGAAGTTGAGGGCAGGGAATATCCTCAACACCGGCTTTGAGGGCATTGTCAATTTTATACAATGGCTTACCAACATATTCAAGTGATGACTGACAAATTTTCATACTATTTCATCCTTCCACAAGATCTAGTCCCGTCACAAATCTAGGGTTTCTAGAGACACGACCCAGTCGTTCATTCTAAATATTCCATTGCCATACTGGCTGGCAATGTTCTTATCCCATGCTTGCTAGCTAGCCAACTACGGCTAACTTAGTCATGTCAAAAAGTACAGCCAGAATAACAGCAAAGTATCTGCATTTGTTTAAGCTGTTTTCTAGTGACATTTATTTGGATGCATCCATAACAATGAGTTAATGAGGCGCGATTTCACCTGGAATAGAAAATGCTCACTCGTCAGGACACTGTTGTTCAGGGGAGCTAGCCAACTAACACAGCTACAGTAACACAATCATTTCAAACTGAAGATGGAAAGACGGCAAACAAGCTGCGTTTCATTGTACCTTTTTTAAAATTGACTTAAATTTTTTATATATCCATAAAAATGATGCCAGCTGGTTCATGATTTCGACTGGCTGAGAAACACTGTCTCTTCCCGACTCCCGACACGTTCGTTACTATGGGACAGCAGAAGATTGAATATTTTAACAAATTCAATGTTGCAAATGTCAGAGAAACTTATTTACACAAGTCTTCGCTGTTGAAAACAAAATGTTAGCCTAAAAGAAATGTGAGATGTCTAGATGCTTTTTATAATGGAGATCAAGTTAATAAGTTGCCTGGCTGGGCTGATAGTGGATTGCGCAGTCAGATGGTGCAGAGTTAATAGGCATTTTTTTAACATCATAGATTTAGATGGTGGCAACTTGTGGAATAGACACCGGCTGGAATGCGGTTTTAACCAATCAGGATTAAACGCACCTGTTGTATAAATGCATATTGATTACAGTCTCATGTTCACACCAATGCTAACTGACATGAGGGAGGTGCTTAGCCGAACTATAACAAGACTTTTAATTACATAAATATTGGCTAAAGGCCAGTCATGTTTGTCATGTCTGTGATTGAGTCTTTGAATGAAGAGATTGAGATAATTACAGACTCGGTCAGGGAGAGGTTGAAAATGTCAGTGAAGACACTTGCCAGTTTCTCCGCACATGCTTTGAGTACACGTCCTGTAAATCCTTCTGGCCCAGCGGCTTTGTCAATGTTTTTGTTCACGTCGGCTACCGATAGCGTTCATGTTACCTAATGAAAATGCTGTACAATATGATCTTGTTGCCATCTGATGCACATTCAGATAAAACAGCACTCTAGAGCTCTCCCTGTCCTCTGCTGTGCCTTGATTGCATTGTTTATGTTATCTGGAAATGTGCATGTACACCCTGGCCCATCTACTGTTGTTAGCCCCAATTCTGACTTGTGCTCTGATATCCGCTTCACTGATTTCTGCTTTTGTAAAAGCCTGGGTCTTCTGCACGTTAACACTAGAAGCTTATTACCTAAAATAGATCAATTGAAAGTGTGGGTTCACAGCTCCAATCCAGATGTGTTGGTCATTACTGAGACGTGGTTAACACAGGGGCCCTTCAGGGGTGGGTACTTAGTCCCCTCCTGTACTCCCTGTTCAGCCACGACTGCATGGCCAATCACGACGACTCATTAAGTTTGCTGACGACACAATAGTGGTAGGCCTGATCACTGACAATGATGAGACGGTCTATAGGGAGGAGGTCAGAGACCTGGCCGTGTGGTGCCAGGAAAACAACTTCTCCCTCAATGTGAGCAAGACTAAGGAGTTGATCGTGAACTACAGGAAAAGGCTTTCCGAACAGGCCCCCATTAACATCGACTGGGCCGTAGTGGAGCGGGTCGAGAGCTTCAAGTTCCTTGGTGTCCACATCACCAACAAACTATCATGATCCAAACATACCAAGACCGGGTCCCCAGATCCTCAAAAAGTTCTACAGCTGCACCGAGAGCATCCTTACCAGTTGCATCATTTCCTGGTATTTCCTGCTTGGCATTTGAACATAAGGCGCTACATTGGGTAGTGCGAATGGCCCAGTACATCACTGGGGCCAAGCTTCCCACCATAATAGGTGGTGTCAGACTCCAGTCACCCAAGTCAGACTGTTTTCTCTGCTACCGCATGGCAATCGGTACCGGCGCACCAAGTAAAGGGCCAAGAGCCTCCTCAACAGCTTCTACCCCCAATCCATAAGAATGCTGAACAATTAATAAAATCGCCACCGGGCAATTTACGTTGAACCCCCCCCCCCCCCCCCCCCCCCCTGCCTTTTGTACACTGCTGCTGCTCGCTGTTTATTATCTTCACCCCCACCTACATGTACAAATGACCTCAACTAACCTGTACCCACGCACACAGGCTCAGTACTGGTGCCCCCTGTATATAACCTCATAATTGTTAGTTATTTTTTAAATTATTACTTGGTAAATATTTTCTTAACCAACAGTGCAGTTCAAGAAGAGTTAATAGCTTTGTAAGTAAGCATTTCACGGTAAAGTCTACACTTGTTGTATTCGGCACATGTGACAAAGTTTGATTTGAATAAAAAAAGCTGACGAGAGGTGGTTAGAATAGGATGGGAGGCCAAAAGTATGTATCCAATTGAGTCAGTCTCAAGTGTGGGAACAAACAGTCTGTCCCACGGTTGGGTAAGAAAGTGTGTAGTCAACAACGTATGCAGGAGTCATGAGGCAAAATGCACAAGAAAAAATTTTGAATATATAACTACTTAGAGCTAACCGTTGTAAGTTCAGAGTCACTCGCCCCAACAGTGCGCGTGTGCTGGAGGCAAGCGAAAGCTCGGAAGAGAGGGGGGAGTGTGGTGGGGGTACCTGTACCAGACAGGGGGAGACGGGCCAGTGCAGACGGTGAACAGATCACCAGGTGGCATCCAAGCAGCAGGCAACGGGAGAAGCTTTTATTTCTGGAGGCAGAAATGTAGAAAATGCCAGTAAATGGTCTTTGAACAGCAGGAGGGGGCTTCAGAGGATGCTTCAAAGACTCCTGCCACTTGTTGGGCCCAAAGGCCTCGACACCTTTTAATTCACACCTTAGTGATGATTGAATTTGTCCTCTGAGCCTTAACTCCGCATTCAGTCCCCGTAAAGTAAAATATTATTGTCATGTACTTACTTTTTTTTCTTTTTTTTTTTTCTGGGCTTTCAAAATACCATCAAACAACACTATTTACTCAGTTCCAGGTTGGTTGGTGTCCTCAGGTCTCTGTTGTTTGTTTGCTAGAGCACCCCCTGTATAGCTTGGAAAAAGGAAACCTTGGCAGCAGTAATCTCTGGTTAATTTTGGTCAAAATTAGGTTGTAGGTTTTGATCTGGAGCGAAGGCCATGCTGTGGAGGGTAGCATCCTGGATATGTACCTGCTGAAAAATCCATGTTTATCAACCTCCAAATCTATCCTTTTGTAAAAAAATATGTTGAAAAATGTGAGCTCACATGCAGCTGTCTGTCTCGCTCTCGCTCGCTCTCTCTCTCTGGGGGGTGTTTTTGTAGGCGATAGTTCAGCACAATTCGTAATATCGTTCCAGAACATTCCCACAATCTGAACCGTCCCAGACATATTTTGTTTATCCATGGACGACGGGACACCCATTAATTTTGAGCCCTAACTATATACCCAGAGAGAAAGCACACTGTTTGATCCTCTTTCTGAAATTATTTGATTGTTTCTCAGTTTCTCTCCCTTATTGTGTTGGCTCTAATAATGATTGGTAGGACTGAGGGGCAGTGAGGATGCAAAGAAAGAGGCAAACAAAAATTTGAGCAAGAAGTAAGCTATCAAATCAAGCTTTATTTATAGAGAACATGTCATACATGAAATGCAAATCACAGGAAAAAACAAATAAAAAATCCTATGAAAATAATAAAAGCTGAAATATTTACTTTCAACTCGCTTGAATTTGCATTTCAGCTTTGGTCCAACAGAATCTGTCATATGGACACCAACACATTGAGACATTATTTTAGTGTAATAAAGGATAAGTACACTTTTCTAACGATGCCCTTTTTATGTCTCAACTACTCAAATTGTGTGCAGAGCAGACACTACTAAAACAAGTATTAATGAACATTGATTCTGGAAAAATGAATTCTCAGTTTGTCACTCGCAGCATTGGGGTACCACGTACTGCTAGCAGTATTTTAGCCAAAGATTGTTATACTAGCTGTCTAGTCAAGTTGGCTAAACTTGAAATCTAAAGATTAGCTGGCTAATCACTATCACGTGGGCTTGAGAAATAGTTGATGAGACCTGTGTTCAATCTCTATAGCCTAATGCCTGCTACAAGAAGTTTGTCACTATTAGTGAATGTGCATTATGCATGGTTCTAGTTACATTTGTAACAAAAAAGGACATTTTCAGAGACCGACTTGAAAGCCAGATTAGTGACTATTGCAAAAACAAAAAAAGCAGGAGAAATGATTGATTAAATAATTATTGGGCCTTATGGTTGTGGAAGGCTTATATTTAGCCTAGGTATAACTTCACAAGCCCTACATAATAGTAAAACGTATTTAAAGAAAGGTGTGGTGTGTGTGTTATATATATACAGTGCCTTGCGAAAGTATTCGGCCCCCTTGAACTTTGCGACCTTTTACCACATTTCAGGCTTCAAACATAAAGATATAAAACTGTATTTTTCGTGAAGAATCAACAACAAGTGGGACACAATCATGAAGTGGAATGACATTTATTGGATATTAACTTTTTTAACAGATCAAAAACTGAAAAATTGGGCGTGCAAAATTATTCATATTGTATTTATCATCATTAGTCATTTATATATTAGTGAATCGGCCATAAGTTCGATTTTTTTTTTTGCCCATATTGCCCAGCCCTAGTTGAAACTGCTTGTCAGACAGGAAGATGTGATCTCTCAACTTTGTTGGCGTGAGAGGCAGGGGGAGGGGCTTGGTGCGTGTAAACCAAAAACGAAGAGGTGCTGCGAGAGGTTTCACTCTTCCTAAAATAAGGCCAATGCATTTCTATGGGCTTTTTTTGGACCTAAGCTTATATTGCCTGACTTCCCGCATTTGGGACAACGACTCCCATTGTTAGGGTGGAGATATGAATCTCGTCATTATATACAGATCTCTGGTGTAAATGGCAAGGTGCCCAGAGGAGCAAAGGAGTTTAGACATGAGAACAAGCAGATTTAAAAATAATAAAACCTTGATTCTTCCAAAACAGGCATTTTGGAATTTTGCGCAAAAAAATACATTTGAATTTATTCAATATATCACCCAGCCCTAATTTATCAGGCCATCAATGGTAGAGAAGAGCACTCTCTAATTAGTCTGAATAATAGTGATGAAGTTAGAAAAATGTGCACGTCTGACATTTCTAATTGCCTTGTTATATTTGCCTAGTTGCTCTATCAGAATATCATAATGGACTTGACAACTATGACTTTCTCCACTTCTGCTCTGTCTTTGTGTAATTTCTCTTAATTTATTAGTTTCCTCACTCATCCAAGGCGCTCTCCGATTGGAAGTGGCCTTTTTCAACCATACTGGAGTTATGGCATCAATGGTTGCCCTTAATTTACTATTAAAGTTATCAACTAAATCATCACGAGAGGCAGGCATAATAGGTGATTCTGTAGCAACTTCAGAGATAAGATAGTGTTTCTTAATAATGCGTTCAGTATTACCCTGTGTTATGGGCAACAAGGTAGTAAAAAAAGACACTATGGTGATCAGATAAAGCAACATCAACAATAGAGGATATATCAATAGAAAGCCCCTTGGTAATAACCAGGTCCAATAGAAAGCCCCTTGGTAATAACCAGGTCCAATAGAAAGCCCCTTGGTAATAACCAGGTCCAATAGAAAGCCCCTTGGTAATAACCAGGTCCAATAGAAAACCCCTTGGTAATAACCAGGTCCAATAGAAAGCCCCTTGTTAATAACCAGGTCCAATAGAAAACCCCTTGGTAATAACCAGGTCCAATAGAAAGCCCCTTGGTAATAACCAGGTCCAATAGAAAACCCCTTGGTAATAACCAGGTCCAATAGAAAGCCCCTTGGTAATAACCAGGTCCAATAGAAAGCCCCTTGGTAATAACCAGGTCCAATAGAAAACCCCTTGGTAATAACCAGGTCCAATAGAAAGCCCCTTGGTAATAACCAGGTCCAATAGAAAGCCCCTTGGTAATAACCAGGTCCAGTAGAAAACCCCTTGGTAATAACCAGGTCCAATAGAAAGCCCCTTGGTAATAACCAGGTCCAATAGAAAGCCCCTTGGTAATAACCAGGTCCAATAGAAAGCCCCTTGGTAATAACCAGGTCCAATAGAAAGCCCCTTGGTAATAACCAGGTCCAATAGAAAACCCCTTGGTAATAACCAGGTCCAATAGAAAGCCCCTTGGTAATAACCAGGTCCAATAGAAAACCCCTTGGTAATAACCAGGTCCAATAGAAAGCCCCTTGGTAATAACCAGGTCCAATAGAAAACCCCTTGGTAATAACCAGGTCCAATAGAAAGCCCCTTGGTAATAACCAGGTCCAATAGAAAGCCCCTTGGTAATAACCAGGTCCAGAGTACGGCCGCTGTTCTGGGTGGGCCCAGTAACATGTTGGATAAAGTCCATAGAGCTCAAAAGATGTACCAATTCAGTGGTCTTTGAGTCAGTCTCTTAGTCAACGTGAATATTAAAGTTGCTGGCGTATCTGCCCTCTCATTGGCTAAAATGGTCTCACCTAATCTTGCCTCCTGACTGCTTTCCATTTTTGAAGACATTTCTTTTCATTGCTAGAGTGGCCACTACAGTATCAGGTGTATATATAACGGGTCATCGGTGGTTGACTGAAGACATCACAGCACAGATTGATAGGTAAACTTCCTGCTTTGCTCCTATAGGTACACTCGTAATGGCCACCAGTCCACCCATCATACCATCATTGACATGAATGGCGACGTTCTATTCATTCTTCTTTCTATGGTTTAGTTTTACTGTTGTTGCCTCACAGGAATGTGAATGTCGGAGGACCAGGCAGCGCAGAAGGATGAGCTGCTTGCTCTAGCGAGTATTTACGACGAGGAGGAGTTTCACGGAGCTGAATCGGCACAAGGCGGAGAAATACAACTATGCCTTGAACTTCCTCCTAATTTCAAGTTGATAGTCAAAGGTAAGGCTGTGTTTCCTTTCCTCTACATTAATACTACTTGTTCCTTTTTTTAAATATTTTTTTAAATCAACATTAACCTGAAATTGAATGTGTTTCTTTCTGTCAGGAGACAAGCACACAGAATATGACGTATCTTTCCTACCTCCCCTGGTGCTTAACTTTGAACTTCCTGCCAATTACCCTTCCTCCTCATCTCCGCTCTATACACTCAGTTCCAAATGGCTGTCAAGGGACCAGGTGAGGCAGACGCACCATTGTAAGAAATCAAATTACATCTTTCAACAACATTCCCCTTGTCTTCCTGACAAACCCTTTTTTTCTACCCCTCAGATGACTTCTCTCTGCAAGCGTCTGGATGAGCTGTGGGGTGAGAACCAGGGCTGTGTTGTCCTCTACACATGGATCCAGTTCCTCAAGGAGGAGGCGTTTGCCTTCCTGGATGTCAAGTCTCCACTAGAGGTTGTTAAGGCAGGCAAGGCTGCTGTGAAGCGGGCGGGGACTATAATCGGGGAGGAAGGCAAACTGGAGTCTCTGCTGGAGCTGGACCCCCGTGCTGTGCTGTTGGTGGACCCCCGTACTGATATCCTACCTCAGCTACTGGACTTTGACGAAGCTCAAAGGCAGAAGGTGTTTGACGGCAAGGTGTTCTGCTGTAGCATCTGCTTCATGGAGAAGCTGGGCTCGAGCTGCCTGTGCTTCAAGGAATGCCAGCACGTGTACTGCAAGGCCTGCATGACAGAGTACTTCGGGATTCAGATCCGCGACGGCAACGTTCAGTGTCTTAACTGCCCCGAGCCCAAGTGCACCTCCTTGGCTATGCCCTCACAGGTAACTTTTGACTCCACTCTTAAATGAGCTCTTATGACAATAATGAGCTCTTATGGTCCTCTTATGAGTACTCACTAATACACTGCCCCTTGTACAGGTCAAGCTCCTTGTCGGGGAGGAGTTGTTTACTCGTTATGACCGTCTCCTGCTTCAGTCCAGCCTGGACCTGATGGCTGATGTGGTGTACTGCCCTCGCCAGTCATGCTGTCAGGCTGTGATGGTGGAGCAAGACACCACCATGGGCATCTGCCCTGCCTGTCAGTACGCCTTCTGCACCCTCTGCAAACGTGGATACCACGGCCTGTCCCACTGCAAGGTCACAGCAGGTAAAGGAAATAATTGTACATTGTATTACATAGTCTATATTATATTACCTGACATGTTAATGAGTTATATGCTGTGCACAATCTAAATGGAGGTTAGAATAATGGTTTTGGTATTAAGAGGGGCCTCTCTCTCCTGCCATGTAGATGAGCTGCGAGGCCTAAGGGATGAGTATATCTCTGCCAGTGCCGAGGGGAAGAAGTTCATGGAGCAGCGTTTTGGGAAGCGGGTTATCCAGCGTGCCGTGGAGGAGTCCTTCAGCAGGGACTGGCTCTATGAGAACTGTAAAGGCTGCCCGCGCTGTGGCACTAACATACAGGTATGTTGCACTCTGCACAAGAAGACTGTGTTATTTAGTTTGGAAATGTTTTGCTGCTCCTACATGAGGTTGCAAGTAGCCTAGCGGTTAGAGCGTTTAGCCAGTAACCAAAATGTTACTAGTTCGAATCCCCAGTAAAACACATTTTTTTATTTGCTATTGAGCAAGGCACTTAACCCCAATTTCTCCCGGGTCGCCATCATTAATGGCTGACCCCATGACCCCTATCGGAGTGTCTCCAGGGGAGTTTGATATGCAAAAAACACATTTCCGTTTCACACCACACACTGTACAGGTTACACACTTGTACATGTGTGAAACAGGACAGATATTGAACACCCTCTCTTTGACCTGATCCCAAGGATTAAAGTTCCGTCATATGGATTCTGAAGAGGTCGTTTTTGAGATCATTGTAGATGTCCAATAACAATCTCTGCACTGGTGGAGGTGACACAGCCTAATACAGACTTCTATGAAATATATTCCCAGATAAATGTATTCTGAAATATTTTATTTTCTCTGTCATGCTGTGTGCACTGAACTGACATGCATGATTGTTGATGACACTGATGATCAGATGAAAGGAATGAAAGTCTGTAATACACATCACCACATCGCTCATCTCAGACTGTAGCTGCTGGCTCATTCATTACAGGTGCACATACAGTTCATTCAAAAACCTATACTTTATCACTCAGAATGGAACTTTCCAGTGCTTCTATTTTTGCCATATAATGTTAAAACAAAATCAGACAACCCCATAGTATAATAGTTTACCTATTTACCTAGTCGGCTTGTTGTCTTTTTATGCGAGATACATACGCCTCGAGAGGAATATTTATTCTGACAAGCAGTCAATGTACTACAATTCTTAATGCAATCGCGGGAAAACCCTTTTGAAAGCAGTTTTAGTCGTAAAGAAAAAAGACGGAGTTTCCGGCAGCGTGGTTTGGGAGTTTCCAGCAGCTGGTTTGGGAGTTTCCGGCAGCGTGGTTTGGGAGTTTCCGGCAGCGTGGTTTGGGAGTTTCCGGCAGCGTGGTTTGGGAGTTTCCGGCATATAACACAGAATCCTCATAACAGTCAGTGTCTAGATTTTAGTTTCCATTTAACCCTTCTGAACAGTAGTAGGCTACAGTTCCCTTGACGTGGCATAGTCCTGTTTGAAGTCCCTATCTTTGAATGTCAAATTTGTATAGCGCTTCACAACCATCACGTACTGTAACCTCACTGCTATCATCCTCTTTTACAACTTCACCAAATCTTTCCCAAACATTCCTTTTTTTGCCCTCTTTATTGTCAACTCTGACATTGTCCTTTTTGCCTCTGTGGATCGACATTAACTTTTTCTGCGCGTCTCCAAAAGTGTAGGCTATTTTGCGCGTGTACAGTTAGGCCCTAAAGTTTAGGCTTACGCACTATTGCCAGACAGCTGAAAATGATGTAAGAAAAAAATCTATGTAGCATATAAATTGAACAAGAATTATAGATTTATGGATTTCTTTTTTTTTAAGGCATTATTTTCTCTTTATTAAACTCGCATGCCACCCACCCACCCTTCATCCACACAATATTTCATGGCCCTAAACCCATCTGCCCCGTGGATATAACCATAATTTGGGCTACAGGTATTCCTTCTTATTGCTAATAGCACATTTGATAATATAGAATATGAATAAGCCATATACATGGTCCAATATGGTAAAATAATTGTTATTGGGCCAATTTCTGGAAGGGAATTCATATTTTAGCATTTTATTTGAATTAATTTTGGAGTAGAATGTCACCAGAACTGAGCTTCTCAGTCCTTCTACATAAACATTTATCCCAAGGAGGACCATGGACCCCTAGAGCAAGGGGACTCGAATCAGTACAAAATGCTCTTCTTTCCTTAACTATGATGGTTGTGACTTTCTAACATGAAGGGGAGGTTAACTTGGACCCAGACAATCGATCTGACAAGTTTCAGTCATGGGATTTTTTTGGGGGTTGTTTTAACCCCCATGATTCTATCTATAGGTTAATTTGATTGATCATCTTCTCTGGTTTCTCTGTGTAGAAGGTAGATGGCTGCAATAAGATGACTTGCACCTCGTGTAAGCAGTACTTCTGCTGGCTGTGTCTGGGCCAGCTCACACTTGTCAACCCCTACAGCCACTTCAATAACCCCTCCTCGCCTTGCTACAACCAGTGAGTAGCTTTGTTATTGTCCTCTTTCCTTTTTTGGAAGGCTTCATTGACGTTTGGCTTTGTGTGGCCATTTAGATGTACGATAAATCAGGATTATGCTCATAGAATGTTTATCTAACCTTTTTATTGACTTCATAATTAGTAAAAATGACATTTTACTTATGTGTTTCTTTGGTGTTTTCTAGGCTGTTCCAGGGTGTGGATATTAATGAAGATGATGCCTTGAGTGATGAAGAGGACTGATGTGTGCAATACCTCAGTGTGCTTCGTTTGTTTGCAATTTATCTCACCCTCACGACACAAACTGCATATGGATTTAGCCAACGCCACCATTTCTCACCATCAGTGATCAGGCATTTACTATGCCAAAATATATCAGTCATTTCTGATGGTTAACTGGCTAGCAGAGAGCGATTCCCAGGTTATACAGGCACATTACCTTACTCCATACAGAAGTCAAATACTCAGGGCCAGTATTTTTCTGAAAGCATGCTCGTGAAGACGGCGTTCTAATGTGATGGGTTACAGTTCTAATGCTGAGTTTAGATGATTTGAACAGATAATGTTGCCATGTTTTATCAATCTCAATTTAAAAAGAAAATTCTGGGATCTTGGGTGAAATCTTAATATCAAGAACGGAGAACAACATTTTTGGAAGTTTTTACTATTTATTTTGATCATGAGTTAAAATCTATGTGGAAGAATATGTGTACACCTGGATACCATCCAAACCATGAGCTAACAACTTGATGTGAAAAAGGTAAATATAGCGTTGCCAAATGTGACATTCAGCCAATGGCTAATATTTAATGTTATGTTGCTGGAATAGGATTTTTAGACACACTTTTTAAAAATGTTTTTGTTCCTTTTTCACTAAAGGTACACTCATACTGATTAGTTAAATATTTTTTCAGTACAAAATAGATTAGTCCTTAACCACATTTCCTAGTTACTACCTCACATGATCATTTTCATCCAAAAAGTGGTTGTCTTGTGTTTTAATAACCATATACAAACGACTGTTTTGATTTTATGGGGGTTATAGGACATTTGGCCTGTTTCTCAATACATGTTTTATGGCGATTGGACTCCTTGTTTGTTTTGTCACACTGTATTAACAGTGAACGTGTGATTACAGCAAATCAACTTCCTGTCCATGGCCCGGTTAACGAAGTGTTTTAAGGCTACATTAATCGTTAGAACCTTTGTAGGAACATCCTTATATCTTCGAGCCATTGTTATTAATGTTGTACTTGAAAATACATGTAATCTCACACCTGCCAACCCGGACAGGAAGATCTTATCAGTGACTCAACCCACTCAAGTGATGCACCCCTCCTAGGGACAGAATGGAAGAGCACCAGTAAGACAGTGACTCAGCCCCCGTAATAGGGTTAGAAGCAGAGAATCCCAGTGGAGAGAGGGGAGCCGGCCAGGCAGAGACACCAAGGGTGATTCGTAGCTCCAGTGCCTTTCCGTTCACCTTCACACCCCTGGGCCAGACTACACTCAATCGTAGGACCTACTGAAGAGATGAGTTTTCAATAAAGACTTAAAGGCTGAGACCGAGTCTGCGTCTCTCACATGGGTAGGCAGACCATTCCATTAAAATGGAGCTCTATATGAGAAAGCCCTGCCTACAGCTGTTTGCTTAGAAATTCTAGGGACAATAAGGAGGCCTGCGTCTTGTGACCGTAGCGTACGTGTAGGTATGTACGGCAGGACCAAATCGTAAAGATAGGTAGGAGCAAGCCCATGTAATGCTTTGTAGGTTAGCAGTAAAACCTTGAAATCAGCCCTTGCCTTAACAGGAAGCCAGTGTAGGGAGGCTAGCATTGGAGTATTATGATCAAATTGTTTGGTTCTAGTCAGGATTCTGCATCATTTATTGGACAGAAAGTGTCTGATTTTTGAAATGTTACCAAGATGGAAAAAAGCTGTCCTTGAAATACTCTTGATATGTTCGTCAAAAGAGAGATCAGGGTCCAGAGTAACGCCGAGGTCCTATACAGTTTTATTTGAGATGGCTGTATAACCATCAAAATAAATTTTCAGATCCAACAGAAGATCTCTTTTGTGTCTTGGGACCTAGAACAAGCATCTCTGTTTTGTCCGAGTTTAAAAGGAGAACATTTGCCGCCATCCACTTCCTTGTGTCTGAAACACAGTCTTCCAGGGAGGTCAATTTTGGGGCTTCACTATGTTTCATCGAAATGTACAGCTGTGTATTGTCCGCATAGCAGTGAAAGTTAACATGTTTCCGAATGACATCACCAAGAGGTAAAATATATAGTGAAAACAATAGTGGTCCTAAAATGGAACCTAGAGTAGCACACGGTTGATTTGTCAGAAGACAAACCATCCACAAACTGATACCTTTCCGACAGATAAGATCTAAACCAGGCCAGAACTTGTCCGTGTAGACCAATTTCGGTTTCCAATCTCTTCAAAAGAATGTGGTAATCAATGGTATCAAAAGCCGCACTAAGGTCTAGGAGCACAAGGACAGATGCAGAGCCTTGGTCTGACGCCATTAAAAGGTAATTTACCACCTTCACGAGTGCAGTCTCAGTGCTATGATGGGGTATGAAACCAGACTGAACTGTTTTGTATACATTGTTTGTCTTCAGCAAGGCAGTGAATTGCTGCGTAACAGCTTTTTCCAAAAATGTTGAGATGAAAGTGAGATTCGATTTTGGCCGATTTTAGTTTATTATGATTATTTTTCCTGGGTCAAGGTTTGGCTATTTCAAGTGAGGCTTTATTACTGCCACTTTTAGTGAGTTTGGTACACAACATAGGAGGGCCAAGCACAGGAAGCAGCTCTTTCAGTAGTTTAGTTTGAATAGGGTCCAGTATGCAGCTTGAAGGTTTAGAGGCCAAGACTATTTTCATCAATGTGTTAAGAGATATTGTATTAAAAAACGTGTGTCTCCCTTGATCCTAGGTCCTGGCAGTGTTGTGTAGATTTAAAGAGGAGTCCGTAATTTGCTTTCTAATGCTCATGATCTTTTCGTCAAAGAAGTTCATTAATTTATCACTGCTGAAGTGAAAGCCATTCTCTCTTGGGAATGCTGCTTTTTAGTAAGCTTTGCGACAGTATAAAAATTCATTTTGGATTGTTCTTATTCTCCTCAATAGGAAAAATAGGATGATGGAGCAGCAGTGAGGACTCTTCAATACTGCACGGTACTGTCTTTCCAAGCTAGTCGGAAGACTTCCAGTTTGGTGTAGGGCCACTTCTGTTCCGGTTCTCTGGATGCTTGCTTCAGGGCTCTGGTATTTTCTGTATACCAGGGAGCTAGTTTCTTATTACAAATGTTGTTTTGCTTTCAGGGGAACGACTGCATCTAGGGTATTATGCAAGGTTAAATTGAGTTCCTCAGTTAGGTGGTTAACTGATTTTTGTACTCCGACGTCCTTGGATAGGTGGAGGGAGTCTGGAAGGGCATCTAGGAATCTTTGGGTTGTCCGAGAATTTATAGCACAGCTTTTGATGATCCGTGGTTGGGGTCTGAGCAGATTATTTGTTCCGATAGCAAATGTAATAAAATGGTGGTCCGATAGTCCAGGATTATGAGGAAAAACATTAAGATCCACATTTATTCCACGGGACAAAACTAGGTCCAGAGTATGACTGGCAGTGAGTAGGAGACGTTGGGCAAAACCCACTGAGTTGATGATGGCTCCGAAAGCCTTTTGGAGTGGGTCTGTGGACTTTTCCATGTGAATATTAAAGTCACCAAAAATGTGAATGTTATTTGCCATGACTACAAGGTCCGATAGGAATTCAGGAAACTCTGTATATGGCCCAGGAGGCCTGTAAACAGTAGCTATAAAAGTGAAGTATAAAATAATGCTTCAAATGAAAACCGAGATGACTGCATTAAATATAAATAGCCTAAAGTAGGCTATAGGCCTAGTTCATTCATATTGAAATACATTTCATGTTCAATACACTGACTTCTATTTTGCTACTTTTAGGCTAATGTCTGAAATGTCTCAATGTATTTCATGACGTGTATCCTAACATTGGGGATTTAATGTGCATTTTTTTATGGGTAAGCATTACAATAAACCGCCTCAATATTTGCAGCCGTAGATGTTCATCTCTATAGGAGCTGATCTGTCATGTGAAATAGTAATATTTGATTTTGGATCTGATCAGCAACGCTATCTTTCGAACCTATCTGTATCGATGTATCGACGCTCTGACTCACTCACTACGTGCTGCTTTGGAAAATGCATTGTTAAAACAGTCGTGGGCCTAAATTCCATCGCTATCGGGAAACTGAGCCAGGTCTATTCCTATGCTTGTAAAGGTGCTTTTGGACCATGATACTGCTGCATGCAGCTACAGTTTTTTTCATATCTTGTCCAATAGTCGCACACATCTGCTGGTCGAAATTCTCCTTTGTTTTTGGCATTGTTTTTTTTTTAAGGTACTTTACTAGTTTCATTGCCTCTAGTAAATTAACTGTTAGATTTGCTGAAAAACGGACATTTATGAACTAGTGATGAGATGAGACTCCAAAGCATTCAACGTTTCTCACAAGAACATACAATGCCTTTTCCTTCCACAGGAGTGTGCAAGGGCTGCGCTGTCATAGTCTTTAACACAGGAGGCAGTGCTGAGTCATACAGGAATCCAAAAATGATTAAAAACACAAATCATTGTTGGACCAAAAGTACTGAACTAACATGATATGTTTTTATACATTTTGCTGATTATGTTTACATTCTTACATGGAAGGTTCTGACTTCAATTAAATCCCGAGTGGTACACTAGCCTTCAAAGCAGGACCAATGAGTTATCTTTGATAAACAAACATAAATAGCTACAGATTTTCTGGTTCATTAGGAAAGCTAAAATAAAATGTGTTTTTGATTGTTAGGTCAATCAAACCATGCTTATTATAGATATATATATATACATACACACACACACACACACACACACACACAGTGGGGCAAAAAAAGTATTTAGTCAGCCACCAATTGTGCAAGTTCTCCCACTTAAAGATGAGAGAGGCCTGTAATTTTCATCATAGGTACACCTCAACTATGACAGACAAAATGATAAACAAAATCCTGAAAATCACATTGTAGATTTTTTAATTAATTTATTTGCAAATTATGGTGGAAAATAAGTATTTGGTCAATAACAAAAGTTTATCTCAATACTTCGTTATATACCCTTTGCTGGCAATGACAGAGGTCAAACGTTTTCTGTAAGTCTTCACAAGGTTTTCACACACTGTTGCTGGTATTTTGGTCCATTCCTCCATGCAGATCTCCTCTAGAGCAGTGATGTTTTGGGGCTGTTGCTGGGCAACACGGACTTTCAACTCCCTCCAAAGAATTTCTATGGGGTTGAGATCTGGAGACTGGCTAGGCCACTCCAGGACATTGAAATGCTTCTTACGTAGCCACTCCTTCGTTGCCCGGGCGGTGTGTTTGGGATCATTGTCATGCTGAAAGACCCAGCCACGTTTCATCTTCAATGCCCTTGCTGATGGAAGGAGGTTTTCACTCAAAATCTCACGATACATGGCCCCATTCATTCTTTCCTTTACACGGATCGGTCGTCCTGGTCCCTTTGCAGAAAAACAGCCCCAAAGCATGATGTTTCCACCCCCATGCTTCACAGTAGGTATGGTGTTCTTTGGATGCAACTCAGCATTCTTTGACCTCCAAACACAACGAGTTGAGTTTTTTTGGTTTCATCTGACCATATGACATTCTCCCAATCTTCTTCTGGATCATCCAAATGCTCTCTAGCAAACTTCAGACGGGCATGGACATGTACTGGCTTAAGCAGGGGGACACGTCTGGCACTGCAGGATTTGAGTCCCTGGCGGCGTAGTGTGTTACTGATGGTAGGCTTTGTTACTTTGGTCCCAGCTCTCTGCAGGTCATTCACTAGGTCCCCCCAGTGTGGTTCTGGGATTTTTGCATGGAGCCCCAGATCGAGGGAGATTATCAGTGGTCTTGTATGTCTTCCATTTCCTAATAATTGCTCCCACAGTTGATTTCTTCAAACCAAGCTGCTTGCCTATTGCAGATTCAGTCTTCCCAGCCTGGTGCAGGTCTACAATTTTGTTTCTGGTGTCCTTTGACAGCTCTTTGGTCTTGGCCATAGTGGAGATTGGAGTGTGACTGTTTGAGGTTGTGGACAGGTGTCTTTTATACTGTTAACAAGTTCAAACAGGTGCCATTAATACAGGTAACGAGTGGAGGACAGAGGAGCCTCTTAAAGAAGAAGTTACAGGTCTGTGAGAGCCAGAAATCTTGCTTGTTTGTAGGTGACCAAATACTTATTTTCCACCATAATTTGCAAATAAATTCATTAAAAATCCTACAATGTGATTTTCTGGATTTTTTTCTCATTTTGTCTGTCATAGTTGAAGTGTACCTATGATGAAAATTACAGGCCTCTCTCATCTTTTTAATTGGGAGAACTTGCACAATTGGTGGCTGACTAAATACTTTTTTGCCCCACTCTATATATAGTTGAAATCTGAAGTTTACATACACTTAGATTGGAGTCATTAAAACTAGTTTTTCAACCACTCCACAAATTTCTTGTCAACAAACTATAGTTTTGGCAAGTCTGTTAGGACATCTACTTTGTGCATGACAAAAGTAATTTTTCCAACAATTGTTTACAGACAGATTATTTCACTGTATCACAATTCCAGTGGGTCAGAAGTTTACATACACTAAATTGACTGTGCCTTTAAACAGCTTGGAAAATTCCAGAAAATTATGTAATGGCTTTAGAAGCGTCTGATTGACTCAAATGATGTCAATTAGCCTATTGAAGGTGAACCTGTGGATGTATTTCAAGGCCTACCTTCAAACTCAGTGCCTCTTTGCTTGACATCATGGGATAACAAAAGAAATCAGCCAAAAATTGTAGACCTCCATAAGTCTGGTTCATCCTTGGGAGCAATTTTCAAACGCCTGAAGGTACCACATTCATCTGTACAAACAATAGTACGCAAGTATAAACACCATGGGACCACGCAGCCATCATACCGCTCAGGAAGGAGAAGCATTCTGTCTCCTAGAGATGAACGTACTTTGTGCTTCATCATAAACCGCTCTGGACTGGTCTCCATGCCTTTCATATGGCCCTATTTATTATACACAATAACCTTATTTCTACACACACTTGTGGTGTATTCCCACTTGGGAAGAGGACACGGTGGCGGAGAGACAAGACAGAGACGGGAGAAAAACAATGCAGTACTAAAGAAACAAAGGGAGCAGGACATTGTAGCAAGTTATTCAAAAGCAGTCAGTACAACAGTTTAATCCCTTCGGCTAGAGTTGCTGACAGTGGCTCACCCTTTAAAATGGCCCCTGTCCTACCTCATGATGTTGGAGTGCCCCCTGTCTTTATACATAAAGATACCTGCTTTCAACAGGCCAGTTTCACCCGCACAAATCCTCCCACAGGACTGAATTGCCTTGGCTTCCCCAAACACACACAGCAGGCCAAAGCCGAACAAGGTCAGTGATATTTGAGACAGATTGATGAGTAGCTTGCATTGATGGCAAAATACTGGATGGATGGTAGTATCAATCAAACCTGGATGTTAATGAACTCAAACTGTTAAACGTAATGATTTCAGACTTCAACTATATACACAGCTCAAAAAAATAAAGGGAACACTTAAACAACACAATGTAACTCCAAGTCAATCACACTTCTGTGAAATCAAACTGTCCACTTAGGAAGCAACACTGATTGACAATAAATGTCACATGCTGTTGTGCAAATGGAATAGGCAACAGGTGGAAATTATAGGCAATTAGCAAGACACCCCCAATAAAGGAGTGGTTCTGCAGGTGGGGACCACAGACCACTTCTCAGTTCCTATGCTTCCTGGCTTATGTTTTGGTCACTTTTGAATGCTGGCGGTGCTTTTACTCTAGTGGTAGCATGAGACGGAGTCTACAACCCACACAAGTGGCTCAGGTAGTGCAGCTCATCCAGGATGGTACATCAATGCGAGCTGTAGCAAGAAGGTTTGCTGTGTCTGTCAGCATAGTGTCCAGAGACAGGAGACATCAGGAGACGTGGAGGAGGCCGTAGGAGGGCAACAACCCAGCAGCAGGACCGCCACCTCCGCCTTTGTGCAAGGAGGAGCAGGAGGAGCACTGCCAGAGCCCTGCAAAATGACCTCCAGCAGGCCACAAATGTGCATTTGCCAGAGAACACCAAGATTGGCAAATTCGCCACTGGTGCCCTGTGCTCTTCACAGATGAAAGGTTCACACTGAGCACATGTGACAGACATGACAGAGTCTGGAGATGCCGTGGAGAACGTTCTGCTGCCTGCAACATCCTCCAGCATGACCGATTTGGCGGTGGGTCAGTCATAGTGTGGGGGGGCATTTCTTTGGGGGGCCGCACAGCCCTCCATGTGCTCGCCAGAGGTAGCCTGACTGCCATTAGGTACCGAGATGAGATCCTCAGACCCCTTGTGAGACCATATGCTGGTGCGGTTGGCCCTGGGTTCCTCCTAATGCAAGAGGAAGGCATTGATGCTATGGCCTGGTCCGCCCGTTCCCCAGACCTGAATCCAATTGAGCACATCTGGAACATAATGTCTCGCTCCATCCACCAACGTCATGTTGCACCACAGACTGTCCAGGAGTTGGCGGATGCTTAGTCCAGGTCTGGGAGGAGATCCCTCAGGAGACCATCCGCCACCTCATCAGGAGCTTGCCCAGGCATTGTAGGGAGGTCATACAGGCACGTGGAGGCCACACACACTACTGAGCCTCATTTTGACTTGTTTTAAGGACATTACATCAAAGTTGGATCAGCCTGTAGTGTGGTTTTCCACTTTCATTTTGAGTGTGACTCCAAATCCAGACCTCCATGGGTTGATAAATTTGATTTCCATTGATCATTTTTGTGTGATTTGTTGTCAGCACATTCAACTATGTAAAGAAAAAGTATTTAATAAGAATGTCATTTATTCAGATCTAGGATGTGTTATTTTAGTGTTCCCTTTATTTTTTTGAGCAGTGCATATTTTATCTAGAAATGTGATTTAAAAAAAATGTTGTTAGAGGTGGTGATGATCAGTTCACTGAATGATTCAGTGATATCATGTCTGTTAATTGTTGTACCTTTAAACTATGTGTTTACCTTCATGAACACAGAAGACGTTGAGGAGGCCGTAGGAGGGCAACAACCCAGCAGCAAAATGGCCCCCTTTATCTGGGATAATTTGAGTGACCAATGAATATGTGTATTTAATGGAGGGTATGACATTTTTTAAATATGTGCAAATAAGACATTGAGAAGATGAATAATTTACAGTTGTTGGAATACAGGAATGACAAGACAATTTAGAGTTGATGTATCGCAATTAAGCATAGGATCCACTGTATACCACATCTTCACACCAGAGGAACCTGACCCAGCCAACAAGCCTGCAGAGGACAGAAGGACCAACCAGTCACGTCATGATTGAAGCTGACCGAGAGCTATCAGTCATGGTGCAGGAAATATGGGATAAAGACGTCAACAGACTGAAACCAGGGACAGACTACCGGATCTCTCTGCAGGTAGAAAAACTATCCGAACGGGACTACTGTATGTGGATGACATTTTTTTATTTTTTTTACTGACGGCATTCCGTGACAGATTGTGCAAATATATTTTACTCCAAAATAACTTATGTATGTTTTTGCTAATAGTAAGGCCACAGGCATTGTTTGTTGTAAGGTCACAGCACATTGAACAAATCCAGACCCCTAAAATGCTCTATATTGTTGCTGTTGTGGTCTTTCTAAAGCAGGGTTCAGCAACTGGCGGCCCACGGGCCGGAATTTGGCCCGCTTTTGATTTGGCCCCCCAAGACATTTTTGTTGTTGTTGTTGTTGTTGTTGAGAAATCACTTTTTTTCCTTCTTTTTTTCCCCATTGTTGGACATAAGACTGTAAAAACATCAGCAAATCAGCTCCAAGTGATTTTAATTTTGGAAATCTGTTTCAAAGTATTTCCATGCATAATAGCGAGATATACTGTATGTGATCGTACACAAATGTTTCAAGGTTTCAAATTATTATTAATTATGTTTTAGTCAAATATATTTGTTTGGGCTTCTTGCGTTACATTTTTTGGTCTACAAATTATTTATAATTATGTTCCGGCCCCCTGACCATCTGCTCAAGAAAAAAAAAGGCCCCCTACTGAATCTAGTTTATGATCCCCTGTTCTAATGGACACAATAGGATGTTAGACACTGTGCCACAGATAGATGGAGAGTCCAAGTCCAGTGAAAACATGCTGCTGTGGGAATCTCCTGACACATAAACAAATGTTGAGTTGCAGCTTCAAAGGGCACTGGGTCATGCTTCATTTATTTAAAGGGGAGACAATGTTTCTAAACAAAAGTGGACAGCTTCATCCCTAGGTCATTGGTGGGAATGCTTACATATTTGTAATGTGTAACTGATTTCCTCTTCCTCTGCTGTGCTTTGTGCAGGGGAACGCCGGGACTGAATGCTGACATGAATGATGACAGTGATGGAGCTGGATATCCTCTATTCTCGTTTGTCGATGAAAGCATTTTCAAAAAGGAGTCTTTCTTCAGTAAAAGCTTGAGGTGTGAGAGTTAGCGATTCCATTTGTATGAACTTTTGATTTCAACCGTTTCCTGTGTGTTACCATTATTTTCCTTTGGAAATCCTATCATATCTGCAATGTATTACGTACGTAGAGAGTAGCAGGAGTTCAAGTATAATTGAACATGATACAAACAGGATGTGTACTGACATCCAGGAGGATTGGATAGACAAAACAAAATATTCCTTTTGTATGATCAGAACACATGCTACCCTCGAAACCGATCTGCATGTCCTCTTCCAGCCTTTATCTCTCTACTGGATAACTATGAAAGTGATACTGGTGAGCCTGAGACTGTAACCCTAGAGGAGGAAGCAGAAAACCACAAGTTCCTGGACTGCATGCTTCGAATGCCCACCCTGAAGTTATCAGTTAAAACATATGGTGGAGAGGTCGGTAACAAGAATACTGTATCTTTATTTAGTCTGGTGAGTAGGAACATAAGTCAAATCACAGATGCATGCAGAAAAAGTTAAAAACCATTTTAATGTCACATCAATTCACAGGGAGAACCATGGCCAAGTTGGAACCTTTACAAGCTAAAGTGAGTCAATCAACACCCCATGATTGAAATTGTCTCGATATGTTTCTCTCATTTTTAGATTGCACATAAGTACCTAGTAGAGAAACAGCTCTCCCCAGAGGGATTACCGGAATTCAAGGAGCAGCTGTACCGTATCTGGTTTGTGCTGTACGCCAGACGAGGAACTAGCAGGTGGGTATAAAACTCTTCTCAAGGAGCAGCTGTACCGTATCTGGTTTGTGCTGTACGCCAGACGAGGAACTAGCAGGTGGGTATAAAACTCTTCTCAAGGAGCAGCTGTACCGTATCTGGTTTGTGCTGTACGCCAGACGAGGAACTAGCAGGTGGGTATAAAACTCTTCTCAAGGAGCAGCTGTACCGTATCTGGTTTGTGCTGTACGCCAGACGAGGAACTAGCAGGTGGGTATAAAACTCTTCTCTTGTGTAACTGTTACTTTTCAGATGTCAAAATAGTTCTTCATTAGGCTGCTAAATGTTTTCTCTTCACTGGTAAGGGTTATGTTTGTTCAATGTGAAATCCATTCACAATTAAAGAAGGCTGTATTGTCACCTCAGTCTCCCATTTATTTAGTCTTTATGCCTGTCTTTTCAAATGGCATACAGTGTGGACTTAGGACTCGAGACTTGGCCCGACTCAAGGCACACATTTGATGAATTGAGACTTGACTTGGCAAGAAAGAAAATAACTTGAGACTTGGAGCCTCGAGACTCAGGACTCAACTTGAGATTGATGTCTCAAAAAGGTTTATCTTACTATATGACACAATGAAAATGGTCTGTTGCTGTTTCATTCAATGACTAGACAAAATATAGTTCTATAGTCATCATTACATCTAGGGAAAATATGACCAATTACTCAAGCTTGAGACTTGGGAGGAAACAACAACAACTTGTGACTCCACATGACTTGAGATTACAATGACTTGACTTGCTCTTAGCTTTTGTGTATTCCTAGGAGTATAGTAGTCTATTTTCACTTATGCTATACCGTATGTGAAGCCGCAGATTGTGCTATCATGTCATCATGTGCATCACCAAGCTAATCTAAGTGGTGGATGACCTCCCATTACTCTTCAATATCATCCCTTCAGGAAGAGGGTGGAAAAGCAGTGGTGTTCTATGTTCCAGCCTCATAATGTTCTCCCATGTTCCTCCAGGCCGGACTCCTCGGGGTTTGAGCATGTCTTTGTCGGAGAGACCAGAGGGGGCCACACAGTCATCGGCTTTCATAACTCGATCCAGTTGTATATGCAAGTGAATCTGGGAAACAGTGATTAAAGGCTACACTACAGTGTGAATGCAAATTCTCCCCAGGTTAGATTTTTTTTAAACTGGCATGATGAATGTATGTTTTGATTATCATGTTGAATCAGATGTGCGATGTTGATGAGTTGACAGTTAACACTTCCAGAGTATTCTTTAGAAATTATGTGATATACACTGCTCAAAAAAATAAAGGGAACACTTAAACAACACAATGTAACTCCAAGTCAATCACACTTCTGTGAAATCAAACTGTCCACTTAGGAAGCAACACTGATTGACAATAAATTTCACATGCTGTTGTGCAAATGGCATAGACAACAGGTGGAAATTATAGGCAATTAGCAAGACACCCCCAATAAAGGAGTGGTTCTGCAGGTGGGGACCACAGACCACTTCTCAGTTCCTATGCTTCCTGGCTGATGTTTTGGTCACTTTTGAATGCTGGCGGTACTTTCACTCTAGCGGTAGCATGAGACAGAGTCTACAACCCACACAAGTGGCTCAGGTAGTGAAGCTCATCCAGGATGACACATCAATGCGAGCTGTAGCAAGAAGGTTTGCTGTGTCTGTCAGCGTAGTGTCCAGAGGCAGGAGACATCAGGAGACGTGGAGGAGGCCGTAGGAGGGCAACAACCCAGCAGCAGGACCGCCACCTCTGCCTTTGTGCAAGGAGGAGCAGGAGGAGCACTGCCAGAGCCCTGCAAAATGACCTCCAGCAGGCCACAAATGTGCATGTGTCTGCTCAAACGGTCAGAAACATACTCCATGAGGGTGGTATGAGGGCCCGACGGTAGAGTAAAGAGTGAGACCCGGCTGCTGAAATAGCAAATGCTACCATGTTTTGTAGTCTTGATGTCACAAGCTCGCAAGAGAGGGACAGTGAGTGGGTGTGGCCATGTATTTATTTTACTAGGCAAGTCAGTTAAAAACACATTTTATTTTCAATGATGGGGAAGATACAAGAAGCTGTGGGAGTTGTGGAAGATAGGCATCCTAAACCCCATGTTAGATGCCAGTGGCCAAGTCCTGCTTTATGGTGTATTCTAGGAGAAAAGTTCTATATGTTAGGTTGTAAATATACAGTCAGGATATAGGTAGGGTGTCTGAGTTTAAGTATTTAGGTATGTGGTTTGATGAAAGGCTTACGTGGAAGAGACATGCTGAGCATATTTAAATGAAGTGCATGAAGGTGCTGAACCTCATGAGGGCAGTGGCAGGATAGGGGGTCGTATAGACAAACATTGTTATATATGTGGTAAGCTTTTACTGGGTTCCTGCCCATGTGGGTGTGGAGGGTAATGAGAAGGCCGATTTGGTGACTAATGCTGCGTTTAGACGAGGGACGCTAAAACGTCATACCTGTCAGCATAGTGGGATGAGAAATCAAGAGAGTGACAGCAAAAGAAAGCAAACACGACAGTACGTGTTGCTATGGTGATTTCAGTAAACAATCAGTGCAAATCAACATCTGAAAGAAAACAACCCGACAGCAGACCAGACGACAAAAGTAGAAATATCCTAACTTTGGCGGCAAGTCCTGTCTAGTGGTGGCTGACAGCATTCACCGCCAGCTTCAATGGCATTTACCGTTGTGCTCTCATTGAAAACAATGACACCCGGTTTGCTGCTTATCATCTATCTCGTGCCATGTAAACGCAGCATAAGCACAGATAGAACAATGAGACAGATATTTCACCGGATGTATAAATGTGAGCATCCGGTTGGCGTTTCCACTCACTACCAAACATGTGGGCCGGCAGTAGGAGAAGATGGATTTTGGCTGACATTCTGCTAATTCAAATCAAATTTGCGTTGTTTAGTAGGAATTCCCCAAAGGAAATTTGCAAATGAATGCGCTAATAGGAAATTTGCAAATGAATGCGCTAATAGGAAATTTGCAAATGAATGCGCTAATAGGACATTTGCAAATGAATGCGCTAATAGGACATTTGCAAATGAATGTGCTAATAGGACATTTGCAAATGAATGAGCTAATAGGACATTTGCAAATGAATGCGCTAATATGACATTTGCAAATGAATGCGCTAATAGGAAATTTGCAAATGAATGCGCTAATAGGAAATTTGCAAATGAATGCGCTAATAGGAAATTTGCAAATGAATGCGCTAATAGGAAATATGCAAATGAATGCGCTAATAGGAAATTTGCAAATGAATGCGCTAATAGGAAATGTGCAAATGAATGGGCTAATAGGATCTCGCTAGCTCCTGCTTGGTTCTGCTAACCCCATTGCTTGTGTTGCCCACTATGGCTCATTTGTTCCCGTTTGAAACGACAGGTTGAGATCTATCTTGGTTTAGATATAAAAAATCTTTGATATAAGTGTGCTGTGAGGAGAGAGGGAGTAGATTTTCAGGTCCCGCTGGGCCGCAGGGAAGTCAAGTCCTTGATCCAGGCAAAAGGGCTCAATCTTTGGCAAAGGGAGTGGGATGCTTGTAGTAAGGGAAGGCAATTTCATTGTGCTCACCAGTCAGTAAAGGAAGAGGTGGGGAGTATGGGATGTAGGAGAGAGGAAGTTGTGTGGAGTAGACTACAGTTTGGGATCGCAGGTTTGAATGCAACATTGTGGATGATAAGGAGACATGAAACAGGTCTGTGTGATGAGTGTTTAGTGGAGGAAACAGTGGAGCATGTGTTGATATTTTGTGAACTGTATGAAGTAGATAGGGAGAGATTATGTGAAAGGGTTGTAGTTTGGGGGGAGGGAAGTGGTGTCTAGGACTCTGTTTCACTTTCTTATAGGAACAGGATTAATGAAGATAAGGTAATGTAAGTAGGCCGTGATTGGCCTCACACTTCAGTACAGTAGGTGGCGGTGTATGCACCTTAAACGTTGGATGCGATCTGCCAGTCCAATCCCAAAGAAGAAGAACAAGGCGAAGAAGAAACAACGAGGGGAGGGACCTGAGTAGAGACAGTGTCCCGAGGAAAGAGTTTACATTACAGCTATAATTTCTGGATTGAATAACGTTACATTGGTGATAATCTAATTGATTTATTGTTTAAATACAAGGATTTTCCTCTGTTCATATCAGGATGTCTGAGCCAAGCGCTAGATATCAGCAGGTGAGTAAAACGTTTCTCGTGTCTTTGAGTTAACGTTGGCAAGCATTAGCTAACAGCTAGCAAACGTTAGAGGTTTGCAAGAAACACTGGTGATGGGATGGCTCTAGCTAGGCCTCGTTGTTTTGAATGGCACCATGATTGAAACGTCAGTTAACAAATTAATATAAACACGTCATGATGCTTTATAGCTACATTAACATGTTAGTCGTTTTCTTGGTTAACAATGCATTTTTGCTAACTTGGTCAACTTTCGTAATGGTAATGTTTTGATAGTGTAACTAACGTTAGCTAATAATGCTAGCTAACAAGCTACACTACATTTTATTTGATATTTTTTACATTTACTCCCATGTCTCCCCAATTTCGTGATATCCAATTGGTAGTAGTTAGTCTAGTCCCATCGCTGCAACTCCCGTACGGAGAGCCATGCGTCCTACCCCGAAACATGACCCTGTCAAGCCGCACTGCTTCTTGACACACTGTTCGCTTAATCCGGAAGCCAACCACACCTATGTGTCGAAGGAAACACCATATAACTGACGACCGAGGTCAGCGTGCATACGCACAGCCCACCACAAGGAGTGGCTAGAGCGTGATGGGACAAGGACATCCTTGCCGGCCCAACCCGGACGACACTGGACCGATTGTGCGCCGCCTCGTTGGTCTCCCGGTCACGGCTGGCTTCTGCCTAGGTTTGAACCCAGGTGTGTAGTGACGCCTTTAGCACTGAGAGGCACTGCCTTAGGCCGCTGCGCCGCTCAACATGACCAAGAGTATGTGGACAACTGCTCATAGAACATCTCATTCTAAAATCATGGAGTTGGTCCCAACTTTGTTGCTACAGCAGCTTCCATTCTTCTGAGAAGGCTTTCCACTATATGTTGGAACATTGCTGCAGGCCTTGATGTTAGGTGATTAGACCTGGTTTGCAGTTGGCGCTCCAATTCATCCCAAAGGTGTAAGATGGGGTTGAGGTCTGGGCTCTGTGCAGATCAGTCAAGTTCTTCCACACTGATCTCGATATACAGTGCATTGTCATGCTGAAACAGGAAAGGGCTGTCCCAAAACTTGCCATAAAGTTGGAATCACAGAATTGTCTAGAATGTAGTTGTATGCTGTAGCTTTAAGATTTCCCTTCACTGGAACTAAGGGGCCTAGCCCAAACCATGATTCCTCCAAAGTTTACATTTTGGCATTATGCATTAGAGTAGGTAGCGTTCTCCTGGCATACGCCAAACTCAGATTTGTCGTGCTGACTGCCTGATGTTGAAGCGTGATTCATCACTCCAGAGAACACACCTGCTGGACCCTTTATGGAGAACAACATATCATCGCAAGACTCAACCCATTGTCCTAACAGATTGTCAACAGCCCTTCTGAATCGTTCCCAGATATTGCCACTACTGTGGGATATATCCTCCAGTCTGAAGGAAGTGGACCTCCTCTGGAGAGAGGCCTGCTGCCTGATTGTCTACCCCTGGCAGGTGTATTTGCCAGCAGCAAACCACCCTGCATACCACTGTTGGCTTGCTTCTGAAGCTAAAGCAGGGTTGGTTCTGGTCAGTTCCTGGATGGGAGACCAGATGCTGCTGGAAGTGGTGTTGGAGGGCCAGTAGAGGCACTCTTTCCTCTGGTCTAAAAAATAAATGTCCCTAGGGCAGTGATTGGGGACATTGCCCTGTGTCGGGTGCTGTCTTTCGGATGGGATGTTAAACGGGTGTCCTGAATCTCTGAGGACATTAAAGATCCCATGGCACTTATCGTAAGAGTAGGGGTGTTAACCCTGGTGTCCTGGCTAAATTCTCAATCTTGCCCTCAAACCATCACGGTCACCTAATAATCCCCAGTTTACAATTGGCTCATTCATCCCCCTCCTCTCCCCTGTAACTATTCCCCAGGTCGTTGCTGCAAATGAGAACGTGTTCTCAGTCAACTTACCTGGTAAAATAACTGATAAATAAAATATTGCTCTGAAGAATGTGAGGTGTCTGTTTGCCCAAAGCAGTAGTTACCTGGTGCAGTTGATGTGTGAAACCACCGGTTGTGTTCTCTGTCCCGTATCTGTCCTCTCAGTCCTGGGAGGAAGTGCCAGAGTGCAAAGTGAATCACCTTGAGCTCCAGCTCATCGATGTGAGCCTTTGTCCATGGTGCTGACTAGAGGTTGACCGATACCGATTATTGGAGGACCAACAAAAAAAACGATATCGATTTTTAATCGGCCGATTTTAAATTAAAATAAATAAATAAAATATATTTTTAAAAATTTAAGAAATTGTTTGATTTATTTGTAATAATGACAATTAAAACAATACTCAATTTAGCCTCAAATAAATAATGAAACATGTTCAATTTAGTTTAATATTGCAAAGTGTTGGAGAAGAAAGTAAAAGTGCAATATGTGCCATGTAAGAAAGCTAACGTTTAATTTAAATTCCTTGCTCAGAACACATGTTAAAAGGAACCACCAGCTTTCATATCAGTCTTCAATATTCCCAGGTAAGAAGGTTGTAGGTTAGGTTGTAGTTATTATAGGACTATTTCTCTCTATACGATTTGTATTTCATATACCTTTGACTATTGGATGTTCTTATAGGCACTTTAGTATTGCCAGTGTAACAGTATAGCTTCCGTCCCTCTCCTCGCTCCTCCCTGGGCTCGAACCAGGAACACATCGACACAACAGGAACACAACAGCCACCCTCAAAGCAGCGTTACCCATGCAGAGCAAGGGGAACAACTACTCCAAGTCTCAGCGAGTGACGTTTGAAATGCTATTAGCGTGCACCCCGCTAACTAGCTAGCCATTTCACATCGGTTACACCAGCCTAATCTCTGGCGTTGATAGGCTTGAAGTCATAAACAGCGCAATTCTTGAAGCATTACGAAGAGCTGCTGACAAAACGCACAACATTTCTGTTTGAATGAATGCTTACGAGCCTGCTGGTGCCTACCATCGCTCAGTCCGACTGCTCTATCAAATAATAGACTTAATTATAACATAACACACAGAAATACGAGCCTTAGGTCATTAATATGGTCGAATCCGGAAACTATCATTTCGAAAACAAAACATTTATTCTTTCAGTGAAATACAGAACTGTTCCTTATTTTATCTAACGGGTGGCATCCATGAGTCTAAATATTCCTGTTACATTGCACAACCTTCAATGTTATGTCATAATTATGTAACATTCTGGCAAATTAGTTCGCAATGAGCCAGGCGGCCCAAACTGTTGCATATACCCTGACTCTGCGTGCAATGAACGCAAGAGAAGTGACACAATTTCACCTGGGTAATATTGCCTGCTAACCTGGATTTCTTTTAGCTAAATATGCAGGTTTAAAAATATATACCTCTGCGTATTGATTTTAAGAAAGGCATTCATGCTTATGGTTAGGTACAGTTGTGCAAATATTGTGCTTTTTTTTTTTTTTGCAAATGCACTTTTGTTAAATCAACCCCCGTTTGGCGAAGTTGTCTGTCTTTGTTAGGAAGAAAGTCTTCACACAGTTCGCAACGAGCCAGGCGGCCCAAACTGCTGCATATCCCCTGACTCTGTTGCAAGAAAAGTGACATAAATTCACGTTAGCAGGCAATATTAACTAAATATGCATGTTTAAAAATATATACTTGTGTATTGAGTTTAAGAAAGGCATTGATGTTTATGGTTAGGTACACGTTGGAGCAACGACAGTCCTTTTTCGCGAATGCCTACCGCATCGATTATATGCAACGCAGGACACGCTAGATAAACTAGTAATATCATCAACCATGTGTAGTTAACTAGTGATTATGATTGATTGTTTTTTATAAGATAAGTTTAATGCTAGCTAGCAACTTACCTTGGCTTCTTACTGCATTCGCGTAACAGGCAGGCTCCTCCTGGAGTGCAATGAGAGGCAGGTGGTTAGAGCGTTGGACTAGTTAACCTTAAGTTTGCAAGATTGAATCCCCGAGCTGACAAGGTAAAAATCTGTCGTTCTGCCCCTGAACAAAGCAGTTAACCCACCGTTCCTAGGCCGTTATTGAAAATAAGAATGTGTTCTTAACTGACTTGCCTACTTAAATAAAGGTGTAAAAATATATATATATTTTTTAAATGGCCAAATCGTTGTCCAAAAATACAGATTTCCGATTGTTATAAACTTGAAATCGGCCCTAATTAATCGGCCATTTCGATTAATCGGTCGACCTCTAGTGCTGACCATATACCATGTAATCATGACTGATTTCCAGACTGCTCCCCATCCCTTTTGGAAGGCTTCTGGTCAGTCACCCGGTTATGAAATGCAGTTAGAAGAACTCCACTGGGAATTTGAAGTGTTGGGTGCCACCATTTCTCTCCTCCAGCAATTCATTGAAATGGGTAGTTTTTTTGTGTTTTTCAAATATATCACTCTTTCTGGAGAGAGTGTTGCTCGCATGATTTGAGTGTCCGATGTCAAGCCCAGGAAGTGCACACACTGAGTGGGTACCAGAGAACTATTTTCCAAGTTCATTGTTAGTCCAAACTCAGAGGTGGTGGGACCATGGATGTGTGTGCCAAGAGTTTGTGACCCTGCACATATTAGCCAATTGTCTAAGTAGTTCAGGACCCTGACACCTGCTTGGCGATGGGGGGGGCTAGCGCTTCACTTATGCACTTGCTGAAAGGCTGAAGGGTAGAACTCAAATCTCAGATTTGGCACCCAAAAATATTGCGTAGATCCTGCAGTTTTGTTGTGCTGGTTCTACTTCTTCAATTCCATGTTTTTTCAGGAGCAAGGAGATTTCTAAGCAAAGTGTTTGCTTTTGAGCAGGGTTGTGAGCTGTTGTTTAAGACCCTCCTGAAGTGTGGGAGTCAAAAAATATGTTGTAGTGTGTAGCCTTACGTAGAGTGTGTAACACTCGTTGACCTTTTCCAGCTGGAAAGGTGGTGCTCAAGGAAACAGTGTTTCACTACATAGCCCAAGATGCAGAAACGCACCATCAGGACCGAGGCTCTGCGCGCTGTGGTGCAGAGGGGACACCGCCTGCATATGGTGCGCTTCTGCATCTTGGGCTATGTTGTGCTCCACCTCTTCGGTAGGGCTGAGTGTTTGAGTCTGGTTTCTTGGAATCCCAGTTAAGGCTGTGGGACGTGAGTAATGGTTTGCTGGCTGATGCATTCTATGGTTTGAAATTAAGCTCCATCTGTGCTTCTCTGTGTTCCTGCAGTTCCTTCTAATTGAAGGCCACTATCGCTGCTGAATTGCTAAGCCTTTTGGCTGAAGCAGTGCTGTCATGTGTCCTGCCGTAGGATGCAATCAGATGACCTGCATTGTTTGTTAGGCAGCTCTTTGTCTGAAAAGAGAGAAAAGCAGGCAGGACAAGTGAAGCAAATGATTTATCCACACGGGGGAAATGGCCAAAACCAAGTGCCTTGGAGCATGCCAATTCTTTGAACGGGATGATGTCTGTCTTTTAAAAAACTGAATTGATCAAACTTGGATGTGGATGCCATGGCAGTAGTTGCATGTTCCACGTTGAAGTTCCTGCTTGCCCTCTCAAATATTTCAGACAAATGTGTTTTCTGGTCGACCGTCGCTACCAGACCGGCAGGCTTAGACGATACTAGAGCTATGGTACATGACAGCAGCATCATCATCATTAGTGCTCATAGTCTGTCATAAGAGTAGGAGGCTCTTTTGGACAGTACGTCAGTGTCATCCGATTCCGCAACCACGCTCTGTTCAGATGTAGGGGTTTGGTACCGGCATGGGAAGCCTGGCCAGGATGTGCTTAAGGGTAGACCTTAGACGGTGTAAGGCACTGCATCTCAGTGCAAGAGGCATCACTACAGTCCCTGGTGATACAGCCTGGATTCGAACCTCAGGCCGTGATTGGGAGTCCCATAGTGCGGCGCACAATTGGCCCAGCTTCATCTGGGTTTGGCCGGGGTAGGCCGTGATTGTAAATAAGCAGTTGTTCATTAACTGACTTCCCTAGTTAAATAAAGGTTGAATTTAATCTCATTGGGCATCTGTGTGTCAATTTGTACCCTGGCAAGGATGAGCTATGGTGTGTATTGAGCGGTGGATCACGAGGGGAGTGAGACCCGTCATTAGACCTGGAGTGTTTGCCCGGTGTGGTAGACTCATTTGATGTAAAGTGCGCAAGTCGAGATTTCAATGATCTTGGTTTGAATTTCTGACAGTGCATGAGCTTCTACCCTGTCCGCTTGAGCATGTTCAGCTCCCAAGCAAAGAAGTGTGTGTTCATCTGAGGCTGGGAGTTGTTTTTCGCACTGTTGACATGGGTGGAATGACATCCTGTGTACAGCACTGAATCAGTGTGGAAATAATGGATTTCACACAAGAAGTGTTCCAAGAAAAAGGTAACAACGTAGCTTTTTGTCTCTGTATGCATCGATTGCCTCGGTATTGGCTTTGGATGCTTAGAAAGTAGTCGAGACTCCCGCCTATATGAAGCCATCTGACTGGCAGTCAAGAGTGGACTGTCAGTCTCAGCGTTGGTGGACTTGGTCAAGCGAGGACTGGTAGCCTACAGCACCGCTGAGCACTGTGGTCACAGCAGAACTCCAAGTGAGGGAATAGGAATGATAGATCAACGGGCTAGTGTGCAGGGACTGGCCCAACATGGCGGGTCAACAACCACCAACAAACCAACTAGGTACCTATGTGTGGCTAATTTAGCTAGCTAGCTACGAGCTAACTTTTGCGGTAGCTTCGAGTATATCCCGATGACTAGCTAGCTAGCGAACACACAAGGATGGAAATTCCTGACAAAAAAACAATAGAAGTTAGCTAGTATGGGCCAGCACAACAACTACAGAGGGGGTCTAGATTAGATCAAAATCAACAATTCCTAAAACTGGGAAGTGATGGCTTGTGAACCCATTTAGTTCTGTGTTGTAGCTTGTGAGATACTATTTGATTGTGTATGTGTGCTATGTTGGAGGATATGTCTGGATGCTCAATGTTTTTATGCTGTACAATGTTTGATTTGTATTTTTTTGTGTGTGGGGGAAAAATAAATCTAACTTTTTAATAACAAAACAAACCAACTACTCACAGCCAGCGCTCGAAATTAAGGGCGTCCTAAAATGTTTAAACACCATTCTCTAACACGTACCTGATGCGAGTAGTTTTTATAATGCGACGGGGATGGATATACAGACTAATGGTAGAAACTTAGAGAATATCTGAAGATGCAACAATAGAATTCTGCCTTACTGACTTTGTGCAGTAGAAGTATGCTTTCAATGGCATATCAGGAAGTCTGCTTTGTTTCTGTGGTCGGATTTGGGATGTAGTCTATTAAAAGCAAGGTAAGATATGCAAATGTAAAACGTCCAGGTTTCAAACAGTGCTATGTCTGGCTCGGCATCGCTTAGGTTATGAAACTGTATAATATTAGAATATCATTCCAATGTTGGGCAAATAGGTCTATTAGAATGCACATTTGACTCTCTCCCAGCTCGTCTGCGGGTCCGCCAGCCCGGAGCAGATATTTCGCGTGCAGGGAGTCGCTGTGCCATTTGCATTGTCTGTATGCTATGGCTAGCTACTATGGTATTCTAGAGAATATGGTTGTATCTCCTGAACTGAATGCACACAGTAAAATGTTGAAAGCATTTCTGCCTCGCGCTGCAACACTGCCTGGCTGGGGACTGTGTGCGCACACGTGAAGAGCTGAGTGACAGATTCATTTTTAGAATTGCTGCGCACAGGCATACAGTCTACAGAAGTGAGACTTTGAGCTTGTGTTCCTTGGCTATTTATATTGTTTTGTTCACAAGCTAGGTTGTTTTTCAATGTTTAGTTTCAACTGCTAGGGAAGAGAAGCACCCCGGATACTAGTCAGAGGCACAAACATGACTGGAGTCGCATTACTACGGTAACCTCCCGCCCTTAAAGGGGCAGGTGAACATTTGTCTCATCTGTGATATTTTGATATAAAAGACTCATGTCACAAAATAAATTAAACAATATACCACGAGATGCTAAAAGTTTTTCTTAACAAATGAAGGTTATGAAATATACACCAATTACCTTAAAAGCCCTGCAAATGACCTAGTCCTAGCCCAATGTTGGCATATCAAAACATCAAAATAAAATACATTTTATTTTAATTTTGGGAATGATCAAGTTCTGTTTGGGGCAGTTGAAGTTTTACTCCGGGATGCTGAGGAAAACAGTTAGTCGCACCATACCTCATTTTATAGTGATCGTCACCTGGGTACTGTAAGTGCGTGGCGTGACTAAACTTCTTTGATATTATGCTTTTTCAATCATATCGCGTGAAGGGGAAGGAGTTCCCATAGATCGTTCAGCGACCTGTTATGATAATGAAAGAAATAACAACCAAAATGGGGAACTGTCTGCTTGCCATTTTGTCAAATAAGTAGGTGGTCATGTGAGGTTCTGTCAAAGCGTGATGCTGAAACTGAGTGTGACCACTTCTTCTTTCTCTTCTACGAGAGGGAACGAAACAGCAAACGTCGACAGTGCACAGCCTCGTCTCTTCTGATTACAGAACATCAGCCTTCATTTTCTGTTAATTTCCTGATGATTCTACATGCTGAATCGCGACAGTTCGTCACCCAGCAGGTGATCTACTGAGAACAGCCAGCGTTTGGTATTTTGTGTTCTGGTCCAGAAGTCTGCTATAATATGTACTCGCCTGACCCTTTAGCTTAGAGCCTGAATAAAACAAGAGCAGTTTCTCCAGGGCTTGAACTGATCTCTTCACTAGGTCATGTTGATGTTCTCTGTCAGCTAGGCATAACCAGTTTATTGACTCTTCCCCTATTCAGCTGCCCAATGAAGAGGAGCCAGAGGAGGTTCTCCAGGTGGCAGCTGAAGCCCCACCCCCTTACAGCAGCATTGCAGCAGATAATGCAGGTAATAGTTCAATGCATACACAAATACTCACATCACAGTGGAGTGTTATGGGTTGGCCTGGGGGTCAATGTCTTTACCTTTGCCCCCAGAGTCATTGGACATTTACAGTCTAGAACTAAACTAGGACAAGTCATAAAAAAATATACTTGACAGAGGAGATTTCCCTCCTAGCCTAGCATTAGGTTTACTTATGTTGTTACAGCAATTAGCCTACCAAAAAGGGATATATGGCACTCAAGTGTAACACAGTAGCTTTTTTAAAACTTATTTACCTCTCTCAGCTTATTTTGACTACAAAGAGGACGGGGGGTTCCCCAAGCCACCGTCATACAACGTGGCCACAACTCTCCCTTCCTATGACGAGGCAGAGAGAACCAAGGCTGAAGTCCATGTTCCCTTGGTTTCTGAAAGGGTGAGTCTTCCAGCACTATAAACTCCACATAGCCATCCCTTGTGGTTTTCTGGACTATTTTCTGTTCATCCAGGTTCTGTGTTCCTCAGTGTTGTGGGAGAAAGGAATTCAGTCCCTGTCTATTGGTGTGGCTGATCTCCCAAGTAACTGAACTTGCCTCAGTTTTGTGTACTATTTACATTGAGCTGGATGCAGGCTAGTTTCTGAAAGTGACTCCATGAACCCCATTGCATATAATATAAAAGTAGGCCTGTTTAACCATGGGTGTGTGTAGGTATACAGTGCCTTCGGGAAAGTATTCAGACTTGTTCCACATTTTGATACGTTACAGCCTTATTCGAAAATGGATATCCTCATCAATCTAAACATAATACCCCATAATGACAATGCAACAACAGGTTTTTAGAAATGTTTGCAAATGTATTAAAAATAAAAACACATTATTTACATCAGCATTCAGACCCTTTACTATGAGACTTGAAATTGAGGATCAGGTGCATCCTGTTTCCATTGATCATCCTTGAGATGTTTCTACAACTTGATTGGAGTCCACCTGTGATTTAAATTGATTGGACATGATTTGGAAAGAGGCACACCTGTCTATATAAGGTCCCACAGTTGGCAGTGCATGTCAGAGCAAAAACCAAGCCATAAGGTCGAAGGAACTCTCTGTAGAGCTCCGGGACAGGATTGTGTCAAGCACAGATCTAGGGAAGGGTACCAAAACATTCCTGCAGCATTGAAGGTCCCCAAGAACACAGTGGCCTCCATTCTTAAATGGAAGAAGTTTGGAACCACCAAGACTCCTCTTTGAGCTGGCCGCCCGGCCAAACTGAGCAATCGGGGGAGAAGGTCCATGGTCTCTCTGACAGATCTCTAGAGTTCTCTAGAACAATCTACTAATCCGGCCTTTATGGTAGATTGGCCAGACGGAATCCATTCGGAATCCATTCGGAATCCAGATCTCTAGAGATCTCCACAGCAATCTACTAATCCGGCCTTTATGGTAGATTGGCAAGACGGAATCCATTCCTCAGTAAAAGCCACAGAGCCTCCTTGGAGCTTTGCCAAAAGCCACCTAAAGACTCTGACTATGAGAAACAAGATTCTCTGGTCTGTATGAAATCAACATTGTACTCTTTGGCCTGAATGCCAAGTGTCTCATGTGAAGGAAACCTGGCACCTTCCCTACAGTGAAGCATGGTGGTGGCAGCATCATGCTGTGGGGATGTTTTTCAGCGGCAGGGACTGGGAGACTAGTCAGGATTGAGGCAAATATGAGCAGAGCAAAGTACAGAGAGCTCCTTGACTAAAACCTGCTCAGCACCTCCAACAGGACAACGGCCCTAAGCACACAGCCAAGACCACGCAGGAATGGCTTCGGGACAAGTCTTTGAATGTTCTTGAGTGGCCCAGCCAGAGCCCGGACTTGAACCAGATCGAGCATCTCTGGAGAGACCTGAAAATAGCTGTGCAGCAATGCTCCCCATCCAACCTGTCAGCGCTTGAGAGGTTCTGCAGAGAAGAATGGGAGAAACTCCCCAATTACAGATGTGCCAAGATTGTAGCGTCATATCCTAGAATACTCAGTGCTGTAATTGCTGCCAAATGTGCTTGAACAAAGTACTGAGTAAAGGGTCTGAATACTTACGTCAATGTGAGCTTTTTAAGGTTTGTATTTTTAATAAATTAGCAAAAATGTCAAACTGTTTTTGCTTTGTTATTACAGGGTATTGTGTGTAGATTTAATCCATTTTAGAATAAGGCTGTAATGTGTAAGAAGTCACGTGGTCTGAATACTCTCCGAAGGCACTGTATACTGTACTAGGTATAGGTCGAGTCTGTTTTGAAATGGTGGGTCACGCGTTGTTGGCAGGCACGCCCTAATAATCACTGTCGGTCACGCCCTGAGAGCGATGGCTCGTCTATGCCCTCTAGTGGGAAATGTTTTTGCCTTACCAGCTTACGTGTCGTCCATTTAAATGACTGGTCTGTATTTTTGCCACACTGCGTGCTATGTGTACAGCATGGAACGGTTGGAGACTTTTGATGTACTAACTCGACAGTAATGCTGTGGACGTGTGTGGAATAGAATAGTACCATAAGAACAGGATGTGGCAGCCATTTGCAGAGACCCGTCTGTCGGCCTGTAGTGCTGTATTTCCTGATGGGACATTAAATGTTATTCTTATAACTACATTGACTCCCGAGTGGTACAGCGGTCTAAGGCACTGCATTGCAGTGCTAGAGGCGTCACTACAGACCCTGGTTTAATCCCGGGCTGTAACACAACCAGTCGTGAACAGGAGTACCATAGGGTGGCGCACAGTTGGCCCAGCGTTGTTAGGGTTTGGCCGGGGTAGGCCGTCATTGTAAATAAGAATTTGTTCTTAATTGACTTGCCTAGTTTAAATAAAGGTCCATTTAAAATGAAAATGACAATTTGAATGGAAACATCTCCACCTGAATAACTTGTACATCCACTACATTAGGGCAATGTAAAGAGAAGAACGTGTTCGTAGCATAAATGTTTGCTGTCTTGGTTGATATAGTGCTATGAGGTTTCCATCATTAAAAATGACTTGATGATATTCTCCACCGTTTCTTTATCTCTGCAGGATGATGACTTTGCAGCCAGGGATGACTTTGAGGATGCGGACCAGCTACAGATAGGCAACGATGGGATTTTCATGTTGACCTTTTTTAGTAAGTCACATCTTGACGTTGAATCTTCTCCACCTTGGTGAAGACTGGGTTTAGTATAATACACCCAGCAAAATGAAGAGGCACGTCATGTATTTATTTGATGATAAAGGTATTGATGTGATCTAAGAATAGTATTTGTGTTGAAACAGCCCATCCTATTCGACCATATGCACAGGTCTGTTTTTAAAGCCCCTTCTCTCTACTCTTCAGTGGCATTCCTCTTCAACTGGATCGGTTTCTTCCTGTCCTTCTGTCTGACCACCTCAGCAGCTGGCCGCTACGGAGCCATCTCTGGCTTCGGCCTGTCACTCATCAAGTGGATCCTCATCGTCCGGGTAACATATCACTAACATTTCAGTTTACCCATTCAACTATTGGGAGCATATTTACAGTAGCCTGACAACACCCGCTAAATGATTCTGCTGTTCTGTAGATTGCTACATTCTTTATGTCTGAGACTGCAATCATTTGAAGTCGTTTGTGGTGACTAGGGGCACGATTTGGATCGTCTCTAACTAATCCGTGTATCAAAGCCAATAATGCATTTTCTAACCTCCGCTTTACCCACGTGGCTATGTCCCAACCCATGGTGAAGGGTCAGGGAGGTACTCAGATCCAGACTCATTGCAGAGGAGAAACTACCATCTGTGGGTGTGGCCAGGCAATATTTAGTGCGTGCCTATATATTTATTTATTTTACACAAGATATCACTACCAACGCCCTCTGAGCTTTAGTTTCAAGTTTTATTATCACATGCACAGGATACAGCGAGTGTAAAACACTGCAGTGACATGCTTAACTTGAGCTCTTTCCCAACAATCAAAGTTGGCATCTTGGAGTAGTGATCTGATGGCAAAGCACTTCAGTTTGGTGTAGGTTTCCCTCTCCCAGAACCCAAGATCACGTTCCTGTTTACTCTGAGTGCTCAACTTATCTGTTAATTTTTGTTTTTTTACCCAGTTCTCCACCTACTTCCCTGGGTACTTTGATGGGCAGTACTGGCTGTGGTGGGTGTTCCTGGTAATGGGTAGGTACAACCACTTGTTTGTTGTTTTCAATTGTAGTACTAGACATGTAAATGCATTGTTGCATTGGTTTAGAGGTGTCTTATAAATTAGGGTACCAGTGAGGATTTCCTACACTGGACAACTTGTTACAGCTGTTAAGTCATTGATAATAATCTGCCAGTTTATTTTCATTTACATTAATAAATAAATGGGGATCAGAGCTATTTTCAATAAAAATTCACGAGTTGATTTTAAAATCTATGTTGACGGATTTGTCAAATTGTTACATAAAACATTACATAAACCGTGCGTTTATGGCAATGTAAATTATATCGTATATTAAGCAATAAACAGTTAGTTAAATCTCATTTAGTTATCGGACAGTTTTATTCATATACACTGCTCCAAAAAATAAAGGGAACACTAAAATAAAACATCCTAGATCTGAATGAATGAAATATTCTTATTAAATACTTTTTTCTTTACATAGTTGAATGTGCCGACAACAAAATCACACAAATTATCAATGGAAATCAAATTTATCAACCCATGGAGGTCTGGATTTGGAGTCACATGCTAAATTAAAGTGGAAAACCACACTACAGGCTGATCCAACTTTGATGTAATGTCCTTAAAACAAGTCAAAATGAGGCTCAGTAGTGTGTGTGGCGTTGGTGGATGGAGCGAGACATGATGTCCCAGATGTGCTCAATTGGATTCAGGCCTGGGGAATGGGCGGGCCAGTCCATAGCATCAATGCCTTCCTCTTGCAGGAACTGCTGACACACTCCAGCCACATGAGGTATAGCATTGTCTTGCATTAGGAGGAACCCAGGGCTAACCGCACCAGCATATGGTCTCACAAGGGGTCTGAGGATTTCATCTCGGTACCTAATTGCAGTCAGGCTACCTCTGTGCGGCCCCCCAAAGAAATGCCCCCCCCCCCCCACACACCATGACTGACCCACCGCCAAATCGGTCATGCTGGAGGATGTTGCAGGCAGCAGAACGTTCTCCACGGCGGCTCCAGACTGTCACGTCTGTCACATGTGCTCAGTGTGAACCTGCTTTCATCTGTAAAGAACGCAAGTCGCCAGTGGCGAATTTGCCAATCTTGGTATTCTCTGGCAAATGAAAAACGTCCTGCACGGTGTTGGGCTGTAAGCACAACCCCCACCTGTGGACGTCAGGCCCTCATTGAGTCGTGTTTCTGACCGTTTGAGCAGCCACATGCACATTTGTGGCCTGCTGGAGGTCATTTTGCAGGGCTCTGGCAGTGCTCCTCTTTGCACAAAGGCGGCGGTAGCGGTCCTGCTGCTGGGTTGTTGCCCTCCTACGGCCTCCTCCACGTCTCCTGATGTACTGGCCTGTCTCCTGGTAGCGCCTCCATGCTCTGGACACCGCTGACAGACACAGCAAACCGTCTTGCCACAGCTCGCATTGATGTGCCATCCTGGATGAGCTGCACTACCTGAGCCACTTGTGTGGGTTGTAGACTCCATCTCATGCTACCACCTAGAGTGAAACCACTGCCAGCATTCAAAAGTGACCAAAACATCAGCCAGGAAGCATAGGAACTGAGAAGTGGTCTGTGGTCCCCACCTGCAGAACCACTCCTTTATTGGGGGGTGTCTTGCTAATTGCCTATAATTTCCACCTGTTGTGTATTCCATTTGCACAACAGCATGTGAAATGTATTGTCAATCAGTGTTGCTTCCTAAGTGGACAGTTTGATTTCACAGAAGTGTGATTGACTTGGAGTTACATTGTGTTTAAGTGTTCCCTTTATTTTTTTGAGCAGTGTATATTTATATATTTTATTTTTTGTATAGAGCTCTCAGAAATTCAGTGTAACTACTTAACATTTCGTGTCTCCTTATGTTACGGGGTGAAAACAGTTTTCATGGGCACATAATCATGTATGCATTGCGAAATCAAATGCTTCTAACTGGAAGTCACCTTTTGATGCTTAAAACCTAAATCGATACTGTCATTAACGTGGTTTTTCTTTAATTATGCATAATACTTGTTGGATGCGCAGTTGGTGTCCAGCTGATTAGTTACATGGTGATACAGGAAGACATTTTCAGAATGACAGTCACGTGATGAACAGCTGTTGTGGAAGCACATGCGATGCAACAACAGTCCAAGTGCTGGAAAAAAGGTGCTTGTGAGGAATGTCCAGAATATTTTGGTGTTTCATTCGTTATGCTGGAGAAGACAGTTGTGCCTGGATCCACGTTGGATCTAATATCCCTAGAGAATTTATGTTGATCTGTTGTCTGCTTAATTTACTGCAGGGTCTCGTTAGATTAAACAAAAAAGCAGCAAGTTAATGTTTTTATGCCTTGGATTGGAAGCTGAGTCTACTGTGCACAATTGTGTAGGATAAACTAGTACGCAACACCCAAACGCTATTCCTAGTTATTATTCTGGATATAATGAAAATGGGCTTATTCATGATATGATCTGGTAATGAAATAACATACATTTTGTTTTCCATGTTAGACCTGCAATTTTAAACCATACAAGGGGCTTGAAGTAGCCTACTTGAATTTGGAGCTCCGAAATTCAAGTACTGTAATACGCCTACCTTCTTAAAATGACATTTCCTCAATTTGGTGCATAAAAAGTTATTGTAGCCAGTTTATAAGTTCTCCTGGTCCCTCATACTTGTTTGTTTTTTGTGAGAGATGTGGCCACTTTCGTTTGTTTCCTGTCGATTGGAAGGTGTTGTGCTCCTCTTGCAGTAAAACCATGTGTGGTTATGAGGATGACATCTGTTGGCATCAACTTGGTTTTCCATACAAATCCTTTCATTAAAAAAGAAACATGGTTTTTGGTCACTCTCTCATTGTAAAAACTGCGTTAGTGAGTTTCAGATGGTGAGATTAATGCTACGGCTATTCATGGCTTTATTATGTGTCCCTGCGTTGGCCCTATATGTACAATTATACAATTGTGTAATGTTCAGGGCCTTGGAAATTACAATTAAGTGCTTGGAAAATTCTCTGAAAGTCCTTGAATGACTTGCCAATGTCTTTTTGAACCCTGCTTAAAGGATGTATAGTCCTAGACCTATGTTGGTGTATTGGTGGGCTAATGTGCATATATTCACTTTATTCATAAGTGCACATGGAACTGCACGAAAGTCCATTCTATTTGTTTAAACCATATAGATTTAAAAAAATCCTAATTGTCACACATTGGCCCCATTTTTATTTATAGAAATACCCAGCGGTATCTATTAGGTTTGAATATTTTCCCGGTATTTTACAAATGTTCCATCCCGAGAATAAATCACTTTTCTCCTCGTTAACCCAGTATTTCCCGCTAAAACCGGAAGTGTCATTCAAAAGCATAAATTTTTTATTTACCTTTTATTTAACTAGGCAAGTCAGTTAAGAACAAATTCTTATTTTCAATGACGGCCTAGGAACAGTGGGTTAACTGCCTGTTCAGGGGCAGAACGACAGATTTGTACCTTGTCAGCTCGGGGGTTTGAACTTGTAACCTTCCGGTTACTAGTCCAACGCTCTAACCACTAACCTACCCTATATAAATAGGTACAGCGGGGCAAAAAAGTATTTAGTCAGCCACCAATTGTGCAAGTTCTCCCACTTAAAAAGATGAGAGGCCTGTAATTTTCATCATAGGTACACTTCAACTATGACAGACAAAATGAGAGAAAAAAATCCAGAAAATCACATTTGTAGGATTTTTAATGAATTTATTTGCAAATTATGGTGGAAAATAAGTATTTGGTCAATAACAAAAGTTGATCTCAATACTTTGTTATATACCCTTTGTTGGCAATGACAGAGGTCAAATGTTTTCTGTAAGTCTTCACAAGGTTTTCACACACTGTTGCTGGTATTTTGGCCCATTCCTCCATGCAGATCTCCTCTAGAGCAGTGATGTTTTGGGGCTGTTGCTGGGCAACACAGACTTTCAACTCCAAAGATTTTCTATAGGGTTGAGATCTGGAGACTGGCTAGGCCACTCCAGGACCTTGAAATGCTTCTTACGAAGCCACTCCTTTGTTGCCTGGGCAGTGCTTAAGCAGGGGGACACGTCTGGCACTGCAGGATTTGAGTCCCTGGCGGCAAAGTGTGTTACTGATGGTAGGCTTTGTTACTTTGGTCCCAGCTCTCTGTAGGTCATTCACTAGGTCCCCCGGTGTGGTTCTGGGACTTTTGCTCACCGTTCTTGTGATCATTTTGACCCCACGGGGTGAGATCTTGCGTGGAGCCCTAGATCGAGGGAGATTATCAGTGGTCTTGTATGTTTTCCATTTCCTAATAATTGCTCCCACAGTTGATTTCTTCAAACCAAGCTGCTTACCTATTGCAGATTCAGTCTTCCCAGCCTGGTGCAGGTCTACAATTTTGTTTCTGGTGTCCTTTGACAGCTCTTTGGTCTTGGCCATAGTGGAGTTTGGAGTGTGACTGTTTGAGGTTGTGGACAGGTGTCTTTTATACTGATAACAAGTTTAAAACGGGTGCCATTAATACAGGTAACAAGTGGAGGACAGAGGAGCCTCTTAAAGAAGTTACAGGTCTGTGAGAGCCAGAAATACTTATTTTCCACCATAATTTGCAAATAAATTCATAAAAAATCCTACAATTGTGATTTTCTGGATTTTTTTCTTCTCATTTTGTCTGTCATAGTTGAAGTGTACCTTTGATGAAAATTACAGGCCTCATCTTTTTAAGTGGGAGACCTTGCACAATTGGTTGCTGACTAAATACTTTTTATATGCCTGAATTTGATTAATTCAAGCCTGAAGCTTCCTGAGCCATACATGAATGACATTTTAATGAGCTCAAGCCCAAATGATTGTAGTGTTATCCAATACATATATGATGTAGGCTACTGCACAACAGAAACACCCATAGATGTAGCTTATGTTCTCTTGGGTAAATAAATGAAACTAGCTTCAGTAGGCCAATCTTTTTGAGTGTGAACTGTATTATTGTATTATATGGACTTGAATTAGGCACATAGTTCAAACCATGAAAACGCAGGAAGAGAACATGCGATTCTGGGTCCACACATGCGGCCTACAAAGTTAGCTAGAGAATTCGATTTTGAAATATAGTAGGGCCTATTTGTATAATTGGTAGGCTGACACATTCACTACCATTCAAAAGTGGGGTCACTTAAATATCCTTGTTTTTGAAATACTCACTTTTTTTTGTCCATTTTAAAATAACATTGATCAAAAATAGTGTAGACGTTAATGTTCTGAATGACTATTGTAGCTGGAAACAACTGTTTTTTCAATGGAATACCTAAATGGGTGTACAGAGGCCCATTATCAGCAACCGTCACTCCTGTGTTCCAATGGCACGTTGTAATAGCTAATCCAGGTTTATCGTTTTAAAAGGCTAACTGATCATTAGAAAACCCTTTTGCAATTATGTTAGCTGAAAACTGTCCTGATTTAAAGAAGCAATATAACTGTCCGCATTTAGACTAGTTGAATCTGGAGCATCAGCCCTTGTGGGTTCGATTACAGCCTCAAAATGGCCAGAAACAAAGTACTTTCTCCTGAAACTCGTCAGTCTATTCATGTTCTGAGAAATGAAGGCTCTTCCATGTGAGAAATTGCCAAGAAACTGAAGATCTCTTACAACGCTGTGTTCTACTCCCTTCACAGAACAGCGGAAATTGTCTTTAACCAGAATAGAAGTGAGAAGCCCCGCTGTACAGCTGAGCAGGAGGACAAGTACATTAGTTTCTACTTTGAGAAACAGATTCCTCACAAGTCCTCAACTGGCAGCTTCATTAACCTCTTTACAGCTCCCCCCCCCCCCCCCTACTTTGTGCAATTTCCGCCTGAAGACATACCCAAATCTAACAGCCTGTAGCTCAGGCACAGAACCAAGGATATGCATATTAGTGGTACCATTTGAAAGAAAACACTCTGAAGTTTGTGTACATGTGAATTGGAGAGTATAACACAGTAGATCTGGTTTAGATAAAAAATAAAAAACGTATATTTGTTTATTTTTGTATCTTTAAAATGAACAAGATAAAACAAACATTCAGATAGGATGATGGGGACAATTTCAGTGAAAAATACAAGAGGGCAACAGTACTTGTGCAAAGTTTCAGAATGATAACTTCCAAAATGAGTGTGCTACATGACATTTAGCATGAAGTCACCCAGGTGTCCCACACAAGTAGCCCAAATGTACCCAAGTGGCCAAATTGGTGAAGGTATACATTTTGAAACAAATATCTATATACAAACTACCAAAATGGTATTCTAATAATTATTGATAAAAAAATATATGAAAATATATATATATTTTACAAAATAACATGGGTAACTATTTACACACTTTCAATATTTGGAAGACCCTCAGTCCTCTATCAAATCAAATCAAATCAATTTATATAGCCCCAGCCTAAAACCCCAAACAGCAAGCAATGCAGGTGTAGAAGCATGGTGGCTAGGAAAATCTCCCTAGAAATGCAAAAACCTAGGAAGAAACCTAGAGAGGAACCAGGCTGAGGGGTGGCCAGTCCTCTTCTGGCTGTGCCGGGTGGAGATCACAGTGGTTGTAGAGGGTGCAACAGGACAGCACCTCAAGAGTAAAAATGAAGTTTAGGGTTCCATAGCCGCAGGCAGAACAGTTGAACCTGGAACAGTGGCAAGGCCAGGTGGCCTGGGGACAGCAAGGAGTCAGTATGCCAGGTAGTCCTGACGCATGGTCCTAGGGCTCAGGTCCTCTGAGAGAGAGAGAGAATTAGAGAGAGCATACTTAAATTCACACAGGACACCGGATAAGACTCCCATTCGGAGTCAGTGTCACTGTGAATGAAAATGTTCAGTTAGAATGGTTTCACATATGAGCCCTGTATCAACAGGTATAATTAACAGATATATAGAGAGTTGAAGGTTGAATATATTATTATTACCTGCTAGATCTACTGTCTCTATTATATTATGACAGACCAGCTAGATCTACTGTCTTTATTATATTACAACAGACCAGCTGTATCTACCGTCTCCATTTCACTTTGGCCATTGATGTGGTCCTGCCTTCTCCTCAAAAGCCTCAAATAGGCTATTTCATGTGGGTTGGGGTGGGGCGGCAGACACACGCATCTCACATTTCATGACATTACATGTTTATATATTGCTTCTAAAAAATACAAAATAAACAATATTTTATATTATTAATTTCAAATAGCATTAGCATGATAAGAACTTACCAGTCCAAAACGATGTCCTCTCCTGTTCAAAAAATATTCCTCCACAATCGCTAAATGAATCGTCCTACAACAATCTGTCACACCTTCCCAATCAATTTATTCTAAAATTGTGTGTACATCTGTATATCTAGACTTAGATTTAGCTTTCCCTGACTTAGTCGCCATAATGATTGATATATAAACAGCTGAATCTGCGCGTTCACCAAACAATGCAGTGCGTAACGTGTTTCTCCTTCCGGTATGAAACTTCAATAGCAAATGACTCACTTTACGCTGGAGCTTACTACATGGGTTGGTCTTGCAACACATAAACATGGCGTATTGCCGTTTAGCTCAGCTCATTGGCTATCTACCCAGCTAGATTTCAAGACGACCAGTGGTCATTGGGTTAAAAGACAGTCAATCAACGAAACAGCGGGCAAATCATTGGTGCACAATGATGTCATGACTTGTCTTCAAATCGGTTTCTTTCAGTCAATACATCCCGCGAAATGGCCCATCACATTTGATTGTGTTACAAACAAATCAGTTGATTGCAGTGAAACCAAACATGACTGGAAAAGTCACCTTCTGTGTGGGTTATTTACCTTGAATGTGTCGTCAAATGGAATGAGACGGAATTCACGGCACAAGCGGTTCACAAAATGTTTCGTGTCATGCTATAAAAATGGATTTTATCAAACAAAGGATCATTCATTGTGTAACAATGAGCATTGGAATTGCAAACGGACGAAAATCGTCAAAGGTAAACGATTTTTTTTATTTTAATGCAGTTTGTGATCATGTTACGCCTGTGCTGGTTAAAATTTTTGTTTTTTATGGGGCTCTATGCTCAGATAATCGCATCGTATTCTTTCGCAGTAATTCCTTTTTTAAATCTGACAACGCAGTTGGATTAGCAAGATTCTAGGCGTTCGATACATGTGAGACACTTGTATTTTCATGAATGTTTAATATGACTATTTATGTAGCGATCACTGTATGTTGTGGAATTTCAAGTCTGCCTTGTTAATTTGGAATTTCTTTCCTTAATGGATTTGAGCCAATCAGTTGTTGTGACATGGTTGGGGTGGTATACAGAAGATGGCCCTATTTGGTAAAAGACCATATTAAGGCAAGAACAGCTCAAATAAGGAAAGTGAAATGACAGTCCATTACTTTAACTACTTGCAGATTAGTGGTACGCTAGTGTTTTCGAAAACTTCCTGTGAAATTGCAGAGCGACCAATTCAAATTTATATGACAATAAATATTCAACTTTTCATGAAATCACAAGTGCAATACATCAAAATAAAGCTTAACTTGTTAATCCAGCCGCCGTATCATATTTCAAAAAGGCTTTACGGCGAAAGCAAACAATGCGATTATCTGAGGACAGTGACCAGCACACAAAAGCATAACAAATCATTTTCAACCAGGGAGTTGAAAGTCAGAAATAGCGAAATAATATCTTGCCTTACCTTTGAAGATATTCTTCTGTTGGCACTCAAAGGTCCCAGTTACATTACAAATGGTCCTTTTATTCCATAAAGTCCTTTTCTTATATCCTTAACTCAGTTTAGCTGCCGCGCTTCAGTCAATAATCCACCCGGTTTCCCTCCTTCAGAATGCATACAAAATGAATCCCAAACGTTACCAATAAAATAATCCAAACAAGTCAATCAACGTTTATAATCAATCCTTAGGTACCCTAATACGCAAATAAACAATACAATTTAAGACAGAGAATCGTTGTCTTTACAGGAGAAAAGTACCAAAGAACGCGCTCGCGTGGAAACACTACAGCCAAAATGAGAGCCACCTAGAAAAACTACAATTTGTCTCATTTTTCCAAAAAACATTCTGAAACTCTTTCTAAAGACTGTTGACATGTAGTGGAAGCCCTAGGAACTGCAATCGGGCACAATTTCCCCTATTATAAAAGTGCCAGGCATTGAAATCAGTGGTAGGATTACTTTTAGGGGGGGGGGGGGGGGGTTGTCCTCTGGGTTTCGCCTGCCATTTCAGTTCTGTTATACTCAGATGTTATTTTAACAGTTTTGGATTTTCTATCCAAATCTACTAATTATATGCATATCCTAGCTTCTGGGCCTGAGTAGCAGGCAGTTTACTTTGGGCAAGCTTTTCATCCGGACGTCAAAATACCGCCCACTATCCCAAAGAAGTTACGACACAAAGGTCAGTCATTCTGAAATGTGTCAAGAACTTTTGGTAGTTTCTTAAAGTGCAGTTGCAAAAACCATCAAGCGCTATGACGAAACAGCCTCTCATGAGGACTGCCACAGGAAAGGAAGACCCAGCGTTACCTCTGCTGCAGAGGATAAGTTCATTAGTTACCAGCCTCCGATAATGGCAGCCCAAATAAATGCTTCACAGAGTTCAAGTAACAGACACATTAACTGTTTAGAGGAGGCTGTGTGAATCAGGCCTTCATGATCAAATTGTTGCAAATAAACCACTACTGAAGGACGCCAATAATAAGAAGACTTGCTCTGGCCAAGAAACACAAGCAATGGACATTAGACCGGTGGAAATCTGTCGTTTTGGTCCGATTTGTCCAAATTTGAGATTTTTGTTTCCAACTGCTGTGTCTGTGAGAGATGGAGCAGGGTGATCTCCGCATGTGTGGTTCCAACCATGAAGCATGGAGGAGGTCGTGTGGGGGTGCATTGCTGTTGACACTTGTGATTTATTTAGAATTCAATGCACACTTAACCAGCATGGCTACCACAGCATTCTGCAGAGATATGCCATCCCATCTGGTTTGCACTTAGTCCCACTATCATTTGTTTTTCAACAGGACAATAACCCAACACACCTCCCAAGTGGCGCAGCAATCTATGGCACTGCATCTCAGTGCTTGAGGCGTCACTAGAGACACAGCCTGGATTCGAACCAGGGTATCACAACCGGCCGTGATTGGGAGTCCCATAGGGCGGAGCACAATTGGCCCAGCGTCGTCCGGGTTTGGCTGGTGTAGGCCGTCATTGTAAATAAGAATTTGTTCTTATCTGACTTGCCTAGTTAAATTTAAAAAAAAAAATTGACAAAGAATGAGAGTGATGCAGTGCTGCAGCAGATGGCCTGGCCTCCGCAATCAGCTGACTTCAACGCAATTTAAATAGTTTGGGATGAGTTGGACAGCAGAGTGAAGGAAAAGCAGCCAACAAGTGCTCAGCATATGTGGAAACTCCAAGACTGTTGAAAAGCATTCCAGGTGAAGCTGGTTGAGATAATGCCAAGAGTTTGCAATTCTCTCAAAGCAAGGAGTGGCTACTTTGAAGAATGTGTATATATTTATCATAATATTCCTAATGTTATTAGCCTAGTAGGCTCTTTCTATTGTTTAATTTCTTCCTCGCTTTCAACAGTTAAATTATATGTTTTGTTGTCCTTATCTTCGTCATTCTAATGACATCCTTGAATATTATAAGACTAGAATCAGATGGAGAAGGATCTCACTTCTCTTGATGAAGATAATCGAATAGTTATGGGTCTAAATAAATAACTGCTGTAGCCTACTGCCATCGTGCGTTTTCTCTTTCAAACTACCTGTGATTTCTATTGGCTGCTTTATTTAACATTCAGCATACAAAATTGCTACCTCTTTGAAAAGTCTATTGGTATAAAAAATGTCCAGCAAGCTATTCTAGTCTAGCTTTTCCTGCATGGGACTCCAAGAGCTAAGGAGCGTTTTTTTTTTTTAACGAGGCTAGTGGAGCACAGGTGCTTGCGTATTGCACAAGAGACGGAGGCTATAAGTTAGAAGCCTATTATTCATAAGTCATCATTAATTTTAAAACATATAAGGCTAATACGGCATTAAATTTAATCCCTGAAAGAAGTAGGCCAGGACATATAGGGCTATATATCACTCTAGAACTGGATTATCTCTTTTGGATGCAATGAGAGATTTAAAGCAACGATATTTGAGTGACGGGCTGTTTTTAAAACTCTGCAGCTGCAATAAATGTAAAAATCTTTACATTAAATAAAATGTGACCCTGAAAGCCAGGTGGAGTTGGGTAAATTAGACGCACATTCGATCTTTATATTATAGACTATGCTGCCGCAAATGTAGGCCTACCCGTCACAAGAAAAACAGTTACCATGATGAGAAGATCTGCATGCATTTGTGAACTGCGCTCCAATCTGAGATGGGTCTGTGCCCATCCTGAGCGTTGATGATTCATCATGCAGGGGCCGTAGAGAAGACCGATTTAGACATCTCGTATAATTTAACAGTCCCAGCTCATGCCCTGCTGTTCATATAAATAATGTATTATAATTTACCGGTTTCTTGCAGTTATTTTTCCCAGGAAGAGAGTGGGTTACCGAGATTTACCTCCCAAAACGTGTTCCCGCCATTCAACTCTAGTATCTATTGAATGGACAGTATGCATGGAGATTTAACACTCACACTAGCAAGAATGCCTTGTTTGATGCTGGGAGTTGACTTGCTGCCCCAAAAAAACATTGTAGAAAAATGACTCCTGTATTCTGTCTTCCAGGATTCCTGCTCTTCCTCAGAGGATTCATCAACTACGCCAAGATACGCAAAATGGCTGACTCGTTTTCTACTCTCCCGCGAACCAGAGTCCTTTTCATCTACTAAAAGTGGAAATCTGACTTCTATAGAGAAGTTTGCTCTGGCTTCTAAACTCCGTCACGGGAGGCTGAGAAATGTTTTGCTGTCGTTGAATCGGACGATACACTTTCGGTCTCTTGATGTAAACTGGTGGATGCTGACAATTCTGTAACTATTCAATCATTAGTGGTTTGTCAAGTGCTATTTGCAATCAAGTCTGTGATTTATAAATAATGCCTTACATATTATTCTAAGTTTGTAGCAATGGTTATGTACTGTGCCCCTTTTAGCCAATAGGGGGTAGTCTTGTCTTTTTCTGTCCTCTTTCAAAGTGTTTGATATGGAGACTGCTCAGCTGTATGCTGAACCTGTGACACTACCATTGAGTTCTGTCTGTGGATCGGAGCATTGAGTCATTTATCAAAAGCAGTGCTTTTTTCTTGATGTGTATATGATAATGAAATTAAAATGTCTTAAGATGTCTTCAATGTGTAGAATACTGAATGATTTTGTATTCACGCGTCATTTTCACTCTGGAAATCCTAGTCAATACAGTGATCGAGGTAGGCATTGGAACCTTGTTGCTAGGGTTTGTCAGTGCATTTCAGACATTTTAAGGAGTATCCGAGGAATTGATTTAACCTTTTTATTTAAGCAGGGAGTCACCTTGAGACAAAGCTCTTTTAAGGGAGGCCTGCATGGCTACCAAAAATTGGTTGAATTGTTCAGGTTTATGTACCAATCGTATTTGACACTCATCAACCCTTAACTTACATCGATGGTTTTGATTGGCACAGGTTTTTGTACACAACCCTTGTAAATCAGTATTCGGGTTTATTATCACCATAATTACCTATCTCTACAGTCTACTGCATTTCGTTATTTAACAATCGTTCTGGGGTATCTAATGTATTACTGCGGGTAAGACGGAGGTGGTTGAGATGGATGTTGGCGTAGTAGAGTACACATCTGCAGTGAATAGTTCCCTCCATGTTTGGGGTTGCTCAGTGAATCTGGTGTAATACACATGAAGATATAGGTGCTGGGTGGTTCCTTAATGTATCGTATGATCAATTGAGTTACCTGGTGTTTTCACTACCCTATCTATAAGGACAGTGGGAGGGAGAAGCTGATGTGCTTATGCCCTGATTCCTTAATTTGGCTGTACATAGAGTGAAAGAGCCTTCACCCAAAAAAATGTTTGATGGTTTAAAGTGCACTTCTCCCCGATGTTGCAATGTTTACCTAAATTGCTCAAGTCTGAAGATTGCAATAGCTAATCTTCAAGAACAGCTAGCCTACCATGGCTGAACTGTTGTACACCTACAATTTGTTCAACACATTTATTCATAAACATTTGAGGGACTGAAATAATGCATCACTGAATTGAAATCCCACGCTTAAATAATGTACCCTTCAGAGAATTTGTGTGTTCTAGGTTTCATTAAATAAATCAATATGTCAAAATAGGTTGACAACGTAGTTTTATTGAGGAACGTTTTCTGGAAAGTTTTCTGACATATGTGGTTTTACCTACCGTAGTTGAATGCACTGGCTGTAAGTAACTGAATAAGAACACTTTCATTGATATCTTCTCTTCTGCATTTTGCATCTTCTCTTCTGCATTTTGGCTACACCCCATAGCATCACATCTGCAATAAAGTAGGCAGAGGTGAGGGGGTGGAGCTTGTTACTTGTCATCTAAAAGAGTATCTTCTGTCAACTTGTATCCTATACCTAGCCTGGGTTTAAAAAAAGTATATATAGATAACATTCCACTTCTTATTCACTGTGTCATGCCTAAGATATATGTTTAGCGTGGTAAGGAGTGGAATGATATCCTAACTGACTGGTACCAAGACTATCCTATCGCTGTTCTCAACGTACACTACATGACCAAAAGAATGTGGACATCTGCTTGTCGAACATCTCATTCCAAAACCATGGGCAGTAATATGGACATGCTCCCCTCTTTGCTGCTGTAACAGCCTCCACTCTTCTGGAAAGGCTTTCCACTAAGTGTTGGAACATCCATTCAGACACTCATAATCCAAGATGGCGTAGCATTCAGATGTCTTTGTCCTGTCGTGTCCCTTGTATATATCGTTCTACATATTTTTCGTCATATATCCTTTAAAATATTTTGTTAAACCTCATCATCTAAATACTCTCCTGCAACCCGCCTCACCCAATGTGGCGTGGATCTGCTTTTTTTCCCTAAAGTATTTATTTTACTTCGGATCTGGAATCCCTCAACTGAAGCTAGCCAGCAAACCTCCAGCTATCAATCAGCAAACCATTGCCAGTGGTCATCAGCCAGTTCGAACAACGTGACTCTAACCAGAGCATAACGGACCTGTTATTTTTATCCCCTGATTCCTACCGCAAACTGAACATTTTCATCTGGATCTTCACAACTAGCTAACCGCAATCCCGGATGACTACTCCTGGTTAGCATTTCCATCCCAGAGCAAGCACCAATTTAACTTGAAGCTAGCCCGGCCAGGGCTCCTGTGCTACCACCGAAGCATACTCCAGGGCTACAATATCGACCTGCTAGCTACCTAGAGCTACTTGGAACACTACTAATTCCACGACTGGGCTATCGACGTCACCGCACGAAGAGGCAAAAAAAAAAACATTGCGACTTTCTAGCCCCTGCTATCTGCTTGCTTGCTAACCCGGTCTGCTAACTGCTAAACTGCTGAGCCCTGGTCTGCTAACTGCTAGCTTGCCTGCCCGGTCTACTAACTGCTAGCCCATGCTAACTGCTTGCTTGCTAACCCGGCCTGCTAACTGCTAGCTTGTTCAGCTCCGGCCTACTAACTGTTAGCTTGTTAGCCTGCTAACTGTCTGAATCGCCGTGTCCCCAGCCAGCCCAACCACTCACTGGACCCATATGTTCACTTGGCTACGCATGCCTCTCTCTAATATCAATATGCCTTGTCCATTACTGTCCTGGTTAGTGATTAGTCTTATTTCACTGTAGAGCCTCTAGCCCTGCTCAATATGCCTTAATTAACCAACCATTTTGTTCCACCTCCTACATATGCGATGACATCACCTGGTTTAAACAACTCTAGAGACTATATCTCTCTCTTCATTACTCAATGCCTAGGTTTACCTCCAATGTACTCACATCCTACCTTACATTTGTCTGTACGCTATGCCTTGAATCTATGCTATCGTGCCCAGAAACCTGCTCCTTTTACTCTCTGTTCTGAACGTGCTAGATAGCCAGTTCGTATAGTCTTTAGCCGTACCCTTATCCTACTTCTCCTCTGTTCCTCTGGTGATGTGGAGGTTAATCCAGGTCCTGCAGTGCCTAGCTCCTCTCCCCCCCCCCCAGGTGCTCTCATTTGTTGACTTCTGTAAACGTAAATGCCTTGGTTTCATGCATGTTAACATTAGAAGCCTACTCCCTAAGTTTGTTTTACTCACTGCTTTAGCACACTCTGCCAACCCAGATGTCTTAGCCGTGTCTGAATCCTGGCTTAGGAAAACCAACAAAAACCCTGAAATCTCCATTGCTAACTATAACGTTTTCCGCCGAGATAGAACTGCCAAAGTCTGTACCCAAACAATTTAAGCTTCTACTTCTAAAAATTCACCTGTCCAGAAACAAGTCTCTCACTGTTGCCGCTTGCTATAGACCTCCCTCTTCCCCCAGCTGTGCCCTCGATACTATATGTGAACTGATTGCCCCCCCATCTATCTTCTGAGCTCATGCTACTAGGTGACCTAAACTGGGACATGCTTAACACCCCGGCCATCCTACAAACTAAGCTTGATGCCCTCAATCTCACAAATTATCAATGAACCTACCAGGTACAACCCCAAATCAGTAAACACGGGCACCCTCATAGATGTCATCCTAACTAATTCGCCCTCCAAATACACTGATCTCAGCGATCACTGCCTCATTGCCTGCATCCGTAATGGGTCTGCGACCAAACGACCACCCCTCATCACTGTCAAACGCTCCCTGAAACACTTCTGCGAGCAGGCCTTTCTAATAGACCTGGCCGGGGTATCCTGAATGACATTGACCTCATCCCGTCAGTAGATGATGCCTGGCTATTCTTTAAAAGTGCCTTCCTCACCATCTTAAATAAGCATGCCCCTCTCAAAAAATTTAGAACTAGGAATAGATATAGTCCTTGGTTCACGCCAGACCTGTCTGCCCTTGACCAGCACAAAAACATCCTGTGGCGTTCTGCATTAGCATCGAATAGCCCCCGTGATATGCAACTTTTCAGGGAAGTTAGGAACAAATATAAACAGGCAGTTAGAAAAGCTAAGGCAAGCTTTTTCAAACAGAAACTTGCATCCTGTAGTGCTAACTCAAAAAAGTTCTGGGACATTGTAAAGTTCATGGAGAATAAGAGCACCTCCACCCAGCTGCCCACTGCTCTGAGGCTAGGAAACACTGTCACCACCGATAAATATGCAATCTGGTTTCAGAGCTGGTCATGGGTGCACCTCAGCCACGCTCAAGGTTCTAAACGACATCATAACCGCCATCGATAAGAGACATTACTGTGCAGCCATATTCATCGACCTGGCCAAGACTTTCGCCTGTCAATCACAACATTCTTATTGGCAGACTCGACAGCCTTGGTTTCTCAAATGATTGCCTGGCCTGGTTTACCAACTACTTCTCTGATAGAGTTCAGTGTGTCAAATCGGAGGGCCTGTTGTCTGGACCTCTGACAGTCTCTATGGGTGTGCCACAGGGTTCAATTCTCGGGCCGACTCTCTTTTCTGTATACATCAATGATGTTGCTCTTGCTGCTGGTGATTCTCTGATCCACCTCTACACAGACGACACCATTCGGTATACTTCTGGCCCCTCCTTGGACACTGTGTTAACTAACCTCCAGACGAGCTTCAATGCCATATAACTCTCCTTCCATGGCCTCCAACTGCTCTTAAACGCAAAAAACGAAATGCATGCTATTCAATCGATCACTGCCTGCACCTGCCCGCCCGTCCAGCATCACTACTCTGGACGGCTCTGACTTAGAATACGTGGACAACTACAAATACCTGGGTGTATGGTTAGACGGTAAACTCTCCTTCCAGACTCACATTAAGCATCTCCAAACCCAAATTAAATCTGGAATCAGCTTCCTATATCGCAACAAAGCATCCTTCACTCATGCTGCCAAACATACCCTCGTAAAACTGACCATCCTACCGATCCTCGACTTCGGTGATGTCATCTATAAAATAGCCTCCAACACTCTACTCAACCAGCTGGATGCAGTCTATCACAGTGCCATCCGTTTTGTCATCAAAGCCCCATACACTACCCACCATTGCGACCTGTACGCTCTCGTCGGTTGGCCCTCGCTTCATACTCGTTGCCAAACCCACTGGCTACAGGTTATCTACAAGTCTCTGCTAGGTAAAGCCCCGCCTTATCTCAGCTCACTGGTCACCATAGCAGCACCCACTCGTAGCACTCGCTCCAGCAGGTATATATCTCACTGGTCACCCCCAAAGCCAATTCCTCCTTTGGTTGTCTTTCCTTCCAGTTCTCTGCTGCCCATGACTGGAACAAATTGCAAAACTCTCTGAAGCTGGAGACTCACATCTCCCTCACTAGCTTTAAGCACCAGCTGTCAGAGCAGTTTACAGATCACTGCACCTGTACTTAGCCTATCTGTAAACAGCTCATCTATCTACCTACCTCATCCCCATACTGGTATTTATTTATTTATTTATTTATTTTGCTCCTTTGCACCCCAGTATCTCTACCTGCACATTCATCTTCTGCCGATCTACCATTCCAGTGTTTGATTGCTATATTGTAATTACTTCGCCACCATGGCCTATTTATTTCCTTAACTTACCTCATTTGCACTCACTGTATATAGACTTTTTGTTTTCTTTTGTTCTACTGTATTGACTATGTTTTGTTTATTCCATGTGTAACTCTGTGTTGTTGTATGCTTTATCTTGGCCAGGTCGCAGTTGCAAATGAGAACTTGTTCTCAAATAGCCTACCTGGTTAAATAAAGGTGAAATAAAAAATAAATATAAAAACAAGCTCATTAGTGAGGTCGGGCACTGATGTTGGGTGATTAGGCCTGATTCCCAGTCGGCGTTCCAATTCATCCCAAAGGTGTTCGATGGGGTTGAGGTCAGGGCTCTGTGCAGGCCAGTCAAGTTCTTCCACCGATCTCAACAACCCATTTCTGTATGGACCTCGTTTGTGCACTGAAACAGGAACCCACAATGTTGCCACAAAGTTGGAAGCACAGGATCGTATAGAATGTCATTGTATGCTGTAGTGTTAAGACTTCCCTTCACTGGAACTATAGGGCCAATCCCGAACCATGGAAAACAGCCCCAGATCATTATTCCTCCTCCACCAAACTTTACAGTTCACACTATGCATTGGGGCAGGTAGCGTTCTCCTGGCATCTGACAACCCAGATAAGTCTGTCGGACTGACAGATGGTGAAGCGTGATTCATCACACTAGGGAAGGCATTTCCAATGGCGGCTTTACACCACACCAGCCGACACTTGGCATTGCGCATGGTGATCTTAGGCTTGTTTGCCACTGCTCGGCCATGGAAACCCATTTCATGAAGCTCCCGACTAACAGTTTTTGTGCTGACGTTGCTTCCATAGGCAGATTGGAACTCTGTAGTGAGTTGCAACTGAGGACAGATTTTTACTCACTACACGCTTCAGTACTCGGAGGTCCCGTTCTGTGAGCTTTCGTGGTCTACCACTTCGCTGCTGAGCCGTTGTTCCTCCTGGACTTTTCCACTTCACTATAACAGCACTTATAGTTGACCGAGACAGAAGTTTGAAGAAAGGTGGCATCCTATGACGGTGCCACTTTGAAAGTCACTGTGCTCTTCAGTAAGGTCATTCTACTGTCAATGTTTGCCTATGGAGATTGCATGTCGGTGTGATTGATTTTTATACACCTGTCAGCAACGGGTGTGGCTGAAAATGTTCAAATCCACTCATTTGAAGGGGTGTCCACAGACTTTTGTATAAATAGTGTATCAAGGGACATTTAGATTTGATGGAAATGAGCCGTGTTACTCTTCCTGCTTCAGTGTTATGGCCCATGTGTACTGGCTCCCAGGTGCTAAGTGGCCATCACCTCATTCCCCTGTCCTGTGTGACTTCCTTGGGGAGAAGCACTTAGTACTTGCTATTGGTAACAACCCACATCAGCCTCATGTAAATTGCAGGCAGTCAAATGACCTCATTGTAAAAAATAAACATATTTCAGGGGAAGGGATTTAGCAAGCAGGTTGGTGTGGAGGTAGGTGTGTCGCCTGTTACCACTGACATGTGAGTCATCCTGGCCCTCCCATTCCCTCGCTCCCTTCATATGGGTACTGTGGTGTGTGTGTGTGTGAGAGAGAGAGTTTGTTGGGGGATGGGAGGCAGGGGCTGTGAAAGGGGCTGACTACTGATAAGGTCAGCCTGACAGTGGGAGGAGAGGAGAGGATGCTAGCTAGCACTGGCTGGTGGGTGGAGAGGAGAGGATGCTAGCTAGCACTGGCTGGTGGGAGAAGGGAGGGAGGGCTGGTCGCCGGGGGTTACGGATGAGCAGCGGTGACTCATTGTCGAGCTGCCGTTGCCACGGGGGAAAGACAGCAGAGACGCTCTACACCCCACATGCTGGCTTGGCGCTCCGCTCAGCACACCCCCTCAGCTTCGCTTTCATCTTCATCCTCACCTGCTCCTCATCCTCACCACTCTGACTCACTCCCCCTCAGCCTCGCCTACCCCAGTGGCATCATTTCAAAACAGGCTTACATTGTTAAAGTGAATCATGCCTTTTTGTCTCTGTGCTAAACCTGGCAGGAAACATCTGAATGTTGCTCATGAATGAAGTTATTTTGGAGTGTCGCAACCCTTGTCTTCCGCATCTCATTTGTTATTGCGCTGGTGAGGATGATTGTGTGTTTGTGAATGACACTTGCTCCGTGGTGTTGGTGTGTGTGTGTGAGACAGAAAGCTGGTTCAGTCGGGGGGGCAGAGACGGGGGGGGGGGGGGGACGGAGACGGAGACGTCACACTATGCTTCTGCAGTGCATCAAGGGAACTGGCCTGTCTGACTCATACTAGAGGAGCAGGGTGAGGGAGGGGGTCTGCTCTTTTCTCCTATCCCTCCCCCTCCACTCTAGCAGTGATATAATCCAGGTGAATTATTCATATACAGTACCAGTCAAAAGTTTGGACACACCTACTCATTTTCTACATTGTAGAATAATAGTGAAGACAAATTATGAAATAACAAATATGGAATCATGTAGTAACCAAAAAAGTGTTAAAACAACTCTAAATATATTTTACATTTGAGATTCTTCAAAGTAGCCACCCTTTACCTTGATGACAGCTTTGCTCACTCTTGGCATTCTCTCAACCAGCTTCATGAGGAATGCTTTTCCAAAAGTCTTGAAGGAGTTCCCACATATGCTGAGCACTTGTTGGCTCCTTTTCCTTCACTCTGCGGTCCAAATCATCCCAAACAATCTCAATTTGGTTGAGGTTGAATGATACAGCATCATCATTCTCCTTCTTGGTCAAATAGCCCTTACACAGACTGAAGGTGTGTTTTGGGTCATTGTCCTGTTGAAAAACAAATGATAGTCCCACTAAACTCAATCCAGAATGGATGGCATATTGCTGCAGAATGCTGTAGTACCCATGCTGGTTAAGTGTGCCTTGAATTCTAAATAAATCACAGACAGTGTCACCAGCAAAGCACCATCGCACCTCCTCCTCTATGCTTCACGGTGGGAACCACACATGCAGAGGTCATCCGTTCACCTACTATGTGTCTCACAAAGACACTGCAGTTGGAACCAAAAATCTTTCATTTGGACTTGGACCAGATTTCCACTGGTCTAATGTCCATTGCTTGTGTTTCTTGTCCCAAGCAAGTCTCTTCTTATTATTGGTGTCCTTTAGTATAGGTTTCTTTGCAGAAATTCGACCACGAAGGCTTAATTCAGGCAGTATCCTCTGAACAGTTGATTGTGGAAGGACCACCAGAGGGCAGGCTGGGCTCATGGATAGTAGCCCAACATGGCATGGGAGACAAGGTAACCAGAGGCAATTAAGTACAGCTGACGGTACTAATGACATACTCTCCTTCCCCTATAAGAGAGAGAATGGAACCAGCAGAGAGAGGGGGGAAACTATCTCTGGAAGATGGCCACCGAGAGAGAGGAGCTATCCAGGAAGAACCACTAAGACGGTGACAATCCCGTGACTTTTTGTTGTAGTTTAAAGATAATCCTATTGTGTTCCTGTTTCATCTGGAGAAGAAGATGTATGTTTTTTCCTTAGAAGATTTTCATTGATTATGTTGGAGTGTTTGTGTTGACCAAATGCCCTCAATAGAGAACTGTGTTCAATCAAGAAAACCTACTCCTGACTCGTTTATTCCACCTTCCCGCTTTAGAGTGACGCCCAATTACTTGGTCCGCTCACATTGGTGGAGAATGCGGGCATTAGGTGGACGAGTGACACAAGGATAAGTGAGTAAATCAAGATTCTTCCAGTAGACCCGGAGGAACTATTCAAGAACGATGAATAACGCCCTACTACAACAATTGATCACGGCACAGCAGACAACCATAGAACTCCTGCAACAACAGCTGAGCCGACGAGAAGAACCTAGAGTTAAGCCAAGAGCGGCTGCTCACGCCATCTTACCTCGTCTGTCCAAGGAGGATGATATTGAGGCCTTCTTCATGACCTTTGAAAGGACGGCCACCTTGGAAGAGTGGCCGCCCACAGAATGGGCGAGCGCATTAGCCCCTCTTTTGACCGGGGTGGCTCAGGAAGCCTATTTTGACCTGGATTCCCGCGAAGCTGAGGACTATGGGCGACTAAAAACCGAGATCCTGTCCCGGTACCAGCTGACTGCCAGAGATAGGGCTGTAAAGTTCCATCAATGGACCGATACAGCTGATCAACCCGTCCGTGCCCAGATCTTCGCATTAATACGACTGACGAAACAGTGGCTAGAACCTGGAAAGGGAGTAGGACATGTGATAGAGACTCTCGTAGTGGACAAGATATTGAGAGAATTGCCCAGTGACTTAAAAAGGGTTGTGGGGCAAGCCAACCCGTTGTCAGCCGACGACATAGCCCAGGCGGTGGAAACATATCGGTCTACAGGGGAGTTGTTGAAAAGTGACGAGGAACGGAAGGAGTCTTCCAATCCCGTACCACGACTCACCCCGGCGCGCCCGCCACCGAAACGTCCAAGCCCCCCCCCCCCGGAGGTGGGAGAAGTCAGCCACCACACAGCAGGGTCGGTGTTATAAATGTCAGTCTCCCAACCATTATGCCCCACAATGTCCTAGCAAGGATGAGCCCATGGTCACAGAGTCATCACTGCCTACCCCCACACATCCCGTTTTGAGGGGGCAGGATCAACACTGTTGGTTAGCAGAGATAGCCCCAGCCTCAGAGATTCCGGTGCGAGTCGAAGGACAAGATGTGGTAGCTATTCTCGACTCGGGAAGTATGGTTACGTTAGTAGAGGAGCGGATGGTGACCTCCGCAACACTGCTACCAGACAAAGTAGCCGTATCCTGTATCCATGGAGACACCCACTATTACCCCACTGTGAATCTGCCTATTCTCACTCCAAAAGGAAGGTGTACAGTCAGGGCAGGGAAAGTGCCCCAGCTGAAGGTGCCATTATTGATCGGGAGAGACTGTCCCCTATATAAGGAGCTTCGGCAGATGACGTTATGCACGGGAAGAAGGGGGACAGGAAAGAAGAGAAAATCCAAGCCCGAGGTAGTAGTCCTACAAGGAGACGTAGCCGCGTCCTCGTCCTCTGCAGCAAAGGAAGAAATAGCGACCCAACGTTTACGCCAGATATTCCAGGAAACCACTGATGAAGACACATGTGAAGGGTTATACACAACGCAGGAAGGAAGGAGCAACCAAGCGCTAAGGGATATATTTGAAGCTCCATCCGAGGAGGGAACCTGGAAGGGATTCTCCTCGGTCACCCCTGATGGGGATGTGGAACATCCTCCACATCCCTCTACCGAGCTCGACCTGCCCCAGGAATTAAAGGGACAGTTCGGCACCTCGCAGCATAGAGACCCAGACCTAAGGGAGGCCATGAGGAAGGTGAAGGTGATCGACGGGAGGAACGTCGACGGATCAGGTGAGCCCCCTCTTCCTTACTATGCAATCAGGCGGGGTCTCTTATACTGGGTCGTACGACGAAGGGGGGAAAACCAGGAATTACTAATGGTGCCTAGGCCATACAGGGATACAGTTCTACAGTTAGCCCATTCCCACGTCCTAGGAGGACACCTGGCACGAGACAAGACTATTGACAGAATCATGCAGAGATTCTATTGGCCCCGGGTCACCCGGGATGTGGCCAGGTATTGTAGGACGTGTGATCAATGTCAACGTACAGCCCCACGGCCACACCTACGTAACCCTTTGATTCCTCTCCCCATCATAGAGACTCCCTTTGAACGCATAGCTATGGTCCTCGTAGGACCCCTCCCAAAATCCGCCAGAGGACACGAGTACATCCTAGTGGTTATAGATTACGCTACCAAGTTCCCGGAGGCCATACCCCTGCGTAACATGTCGTCAAAGAGAATTGCCAAGGAGTTATTCCTGATGTTCTCTCGTGTGGGCCTCCCCAAGACTATCTTAACCGATCAAGGAACCCCGTTCATGTCCCGGTTGATGAAGGACTTGTGTCGGTTATATCAGGTTCAACAGATACGTACAAGCATATTCCACCCTCAAACAGACGGGTTGTGTGAACGCTTGAACAAAACGATTAAAAGCATGTTGAGAAGAGTGGTGTCCCGAGACGGGAAAAACTGGGACATGCTTCTCCCACACTTAATGTTTGCCCTGCGAGAAGTACCCCAGGCATCCACTGGATTCTCTCCGTTTGAATTGCTCTATGGCAGACCCTGTCGAGGAATCCTGGACTTAGCCAAGGAGACCTGGGAGACCCAACCATGTCCCTTTCGATCCACAATAGAACACGTTACCCTGATGAGAGACCGCCTGTCAGCAGTGTGGCCCATAGTCAAGGAGCATATGGAGAAGGCCCAAAGGACCCAAGGCCGGGCCTATGATAAGTCCGCGACCCCCCGTGAGTTCACCGTGGGAGAGAAAGTGATGGTGCTTGTGCCCACGGCCGAACATCGCTTGCTGGCGCAGTGGAGGGGGCCCTACGAGGTAATGGAAAGGGTCTCGCCGGTCAATTACCTCATCAAGCAACCTGACAGGAGGAAGAAGGTCCAACTCTATCACATAAACCTGCTGAAGACGTACCATGGACGAGAGGAGGAGGTGGCTTTGATGGCCCTGGAGGGCAAAGGAAAAGAGGAGGCTCTACCACAGGTGCGCCGTGGCCAAACTCTCCTACCGGAGCAGTCAAGACAGCTAGACAAGCTGATTATGAACTTCGGTCGAATATTCTCTCCATTCCCAGGACAAACAGATGTCCTGTTCCACCATATCCACACGGAACCCGGCAAGAAGGTGCATATCCGCCCTTACAGGATTCCCGAGGCTCGCCGAGTCATCGCTAAGAAAGAGGTGAGGGAGATGTTGAGGATGGCCGTGATCGAGCCCTCGACGAGTGAGTGGTCCAGTCCCATAGTCCTGGTCCCCAAATCCGATGGTAGTATGAGACTCTGCAACGACTTTAGGGGCGTGAATGCCATCTCTACATTCGATGCGTATCCCATGCCCCGTGTGGATGAACTCTTGGAGCGCTTAGGAAAGGCCAAGTTCATCACTACCCTGGATTTGACAAAGGGATATTGGCAAGTGCCGGTGGCTCCGGAGGATCGCCCAAAGACTGCCTTCGCCACCCCAGAGGGGCTTTTCCAGTATGTGAGGATGCCCTTCGGACTGCACGGTGCCGCTGCAACTTTCCAACGCCTCATGGATGCCATTCTACGGCCCCATCAAGACTATGCAGCGGCGTACATAGACGATGTGGTCATCCACAGCGAGGACTGGGATAGTCACCTCCTGCGATTACGGGCGGTGCTCGTGAGTTTGGAAGCCACAGGGTTGACAGCCAATCCAAATAAATGCTGCCTGGGCCTGTCCGAAGCGGAATACCTGGGGTACACCGTGGGGAATGGGAAAATACGCCCACAGGCAGAGAAGACCAGGGCAATTCGTGACTGGCCTCGACCCCGGACCAAGCGAGACGTTCGGGCCTTCTTAGGGATAACAGGATATTATCGCCGTTTTATCCCGGGATATGCAACCATTGCCAACCCCCTCACAAACCTCATCAGGAAAAACCTGCCAAACCAGGTAGAGAGGAAAGACGAGACGGAAGAGGCCTTTCAATTGCTAAAAGATGGCCTGTGTTCTGATCCCGTTCTACAGGCTCCGGACTTCTCACAAGAGTTCATTGTGCAGGTCGACGCCTCGGATACAGGGCTCGGGGCCGTACTAGCTCAGGGTAAAGGTGAAGCAGAGAAGCCGATTCTCTTCATTAGTAGGAAGCTCAGCGATCGGGAACAGAGGTATGCGACCGTAGAGAAAGAGGCCTTAGCCATCAAGTGGGCCCTCGATTATCTCCGGTACTACCTACTGGGTCGGAGGTTTGCATTAGTTACTGACCATGCGCCCCTCACGTGGATGGCTGGTAAGAGAAACAGTAACAACAGAATAGCCAGATGGTTTTTGTCTTTACAACCGTTCTCTTTCCATGTCATCCACAGGGCCGGATCGAGGAACGGGAATGCAGACGCGCTGTCCCGACGCGACCAAGACGGTGCGTCTGGCGCCCGACCCTCCGGTTCGGTCCTGGGGGGGAAGGTATGTGGAAGGACCACCAGAGGGCAGGCTGGGCTCATGGATAGTAGCCCAACAAGGCATGGGAGACAAGGTAACCAGAGGCAATTAAGCACAGCTGACGGTACTAATGACATACTCTCCTTCCCCTATAAGAGAGAGAATGGAACCAGCAGAGAGAGGGGGGAAACTATCTCTGGAAGATGGCCACCGAGAGAGAGGAGCTATCCAGGAAGAACCACTAAGACGGTGACAATCCCGTGACTTTTTGTTGTAGTTTAAAGATAATCCTATTGTGTTCCTGTTTCATCTGGAGAAGAAGATGTATGTTTTTTCCTTAGAAGATTTTCATTGATTATGTTGGAGTGTTTGTGTTGACCAAATGCCCTCAATAGAGAACTGTGTTCAATCAAGAAAACCTACTCCTGACTCGTTTATTCCACCTTCCCGCTTTAGAGTGACGCCCAATTACTTGGTCCGCTCACATGATGTTAAGATGTCTGTTGCTTGACATCTGTGAAGCATTTATTTGGGCCGCAATCTGAGGTGCAGTTAACTTTAATGAACTTATCCTCTGCAGCAGAGGTAACTCTGGGTCTTCCTTTCCTGTGGCGGTCGTCATGAGAGCCAGTTAAATCATAGCGCTTGATGGTTTTTGCAACTGCACTTAAAGAAACTGTCTAAGTTCTTGAAATGTTCTGCATTGACTGACCTTCATGTCTTAAAATAATGATGGACTGTCATTTCTCTTTGCTTATTTGAGCTGTTCTTGCCTTAATATGGACTTGGTATTTTACCAAATAGGTTTATCGTCTGTACACCACCTCTACCATGTCACAATACAACTGATTGGCTCAAACGCATTAAGAAGGAAAGAAATTCCACAAATGAACTTTTAACAAGGCACACCTGTTAATTGAAATGAATTTCAGGTGACTACCTCAAGAAGCTGGTTGAGAGAATGCCGAGTGTGCAAAGCTGTCATCAAGGCAAAGGGTGGCTACTTTGAAGAATCTCAAATATATTTTGATTTGTTTAACACTTTTATGGTTACTATGTGATTCTACAATGTAGAAAATAGTAAAAATCAAGAAAAACCCTTGAATGCCTAGGTGTACAAACTTTTGTTTGTGTGTGTGTGTGTGTGTATAAACAGCAAAAAAAGAATCGTCCTCACTGTCAACTGCGTTTATTTTCAGCAAACTTAACATGTGTAAATATTTGTATGAACATACCAAGATTCAACAACAGACATAAGCTGAACAAGTTCCACAGACATGTGACTAACAGAAATTTAATAATTTGTCCCTGAACAAAGGGGGGTTCAAAATCAAAAGTAACAGTCAGTATCTGATGTGGCCACCAGCTGCATTAAGTACTGCAGTGCATCTCCTCCTCATGGACTGCACCAGATTTGCCAGTTCTTACTGTGAGATGTTTACCCCACTTTTCCACCAAGGCACCTGCAAGTTCCCGGACATTTCTGAGGGGACTGGCCCTAGCCCTCACCCTCCGATCCAACAGGTCCCAGACGTGCTCAATGGGATTGAGATCCGGGCTCTTCGCTGGCCATGGCAGAACACTGACATTCCTGTCTTGCAGGAAATCACGCACAGAACGAGCAGTATGGCTAGTGGCATTGTCATGCTGGAGGGTCATGTCAAGATGAGCCTGCAGGAAGGCTACCACATGAGGGAGGAGGATGTCTTCCCTGTAACGCACAGCACTGAGATTGCCTGCAATGACAACAAGCTCAGTCTGATGATGCTGTGACACACCGCCCCAGACCATGACGGATCCTCCACCTCCAAATCTATCCTGCTCCAGAGTACATGCCTCGGTGTAACGCTCATCCCTACGACGATAAATGCGAATCCAACCATCACCCCTGGTGAGACAAAACCGTGACTCGTCAGTGAAGAGCACTTTTTGCCATTCCTGTCTGGTCCGGCGACAGTGGGTTTGTGCCCATAGGCGACGTTGTTGTCGGTGATGTCTGGTGAGGACAGGCCTACAAGCCCTCTCTCAGCCTATTGCGGACAGTCTGAGCACTGATGGAGGGATTGTGTGTTCCTGGTGTAACTCGGGCAGTTGTTGTTGCCATCCTGTGCCTGTCCCGTAGGTGTGATGTTCGGATGTACCGATCCTGTGCAGGTGTTGTTACAAATGGTCTGCCACTGCGAGGACGATCAGCTGTCCGTCCTGTCTCCCTGTAGCGCTGTCTTAGGCGTCTCACAGTACGGACATTGCAATTTATTGCCCTGGCCACATCTGCAGTCCTCATGCCTCCTTGCAGCATGCCTAAGGCACGTTCATGCAGATGAGCAGGGACCCTGGGAATCTTTTGTGTTTCAGAGTCAGTAGAAAGGCCTGGCCTTCTGGCAGAGTTCCTCTGCCCAGTGTCTGTGTTCTTTTGTCCATCTTAATCTTTTCTTTTTTATTGGCCAGTCTGAGATCTGGCTTTTTCTTTGCAACTCTGCCTAGAAGGCCAGTCCCACTCTTTCTATTCTGGTTAGAGCCAGTTTGTGCTATTCTGTGAAGGGAGTAGTACACAGCATTGTATGAGATCTTCAGTTTCTTGGCAATTCCTCGCTTGAAATAGCCTCTCAGAACAAGAATAGACTGACGAGTTTCAGAAGAAACTCTTTTTAATATGATAAACTTGGATTAGCTAACACAACGTGCCATTGGAACACAGGAGTGATTGCTGATAATGGTCTTCTGTACACCTATGTAGATATTCCATAAGAAAACTGCCTTTTCCAGCTACAATAGTCATTTCCGACATCAGCAATGTCTACACTGTATTTCTGATAATTTTGATGTTATTTTAATGGACAAAAAAATGTGCTTTTCTTTCAATAACAAGGACATTTCTAAGTGACCCCAAACTTTTGAACGGAAGTGTGTGCGTGTGTGTGTGTGTGTGTGTTTGTGTGTGTATTTTGGCCCATTCCTCCTGACAGAGCTGGTCTAACTGAGTCAGGTTATTAGGACTCCTTGCTCGCACATGCTTTTTCAGGTCTGCCCTCAAATTTCCTATAGGATTTAGGTCAGGGCTTTGTGATGGCCACTCCAATACCTTGACTTTGTTGTCCTTAAGCCATTTTGCCACAACTTTGGAAGTATGCGTGGGGTTATTGTCCATTTGGAAGAACCATTTGCGCCCAAGCTTTAACTTCCTGACTGATGTCTTGAGATGTTGCTTCAATATATCCACATAATTTTCCTCCCTTATGAGGCCATCTATTTTGTGGAGTGCACCAGTCCCTCCTGCAGCAAAGCACCCCCACAACATGATGCTGCCACCCCCGTGCATCATGGTTGGGATGGTGTTCTTCGGCTTGCAAGCCTCCCCCTGTTTCCTCCAAACATAACGATGGTCATTATGGCCAAACAGTTCTATTTTTGTTTCATCAGACCAGAGGACATTTCTCCAAAAAGTACGATCTTTGTCCCCATGTGCCGTTGCAAACCGCAGTCTGGCTATGGCGGTTTTGGAGCAGCGGCTTCTTCCTTGCTGAGCGGCCTTTCAGGTTATGTCCATATAGGACTCGTTTTACTGTGGATATAGATACTTTTGTACCTGTTTCCTCCAGCATCTTCACAATGTCCTTTGCTGTTGTTCTGGGATTGATTTTCACTTTTCGCACCAAAGTACGTTCATCTCTAGGAGACAGAACACGTCTCCTTCCTGAGCGGTATGGCGGCTGCATGGTCCCATGGTGTTTATACTTGCATAACATTGTTTGTACAGATGAACGAGGTACCTTCAGGCGTTTGGAAATTGCTCCCAAGGATGAACCAGACTTGTGGAGGTCTACAATTGTTTTTCTGAGGTCTTGGCTGATTTCTTTTGATTTTCCCAAGATGTCAAGCAAAGAGGCACTGAGTTTGAAGTTAAGCCTTGAAATACATCCACAGGTACACCTCCAATTGACTCAAATGATGTCAAGTTAGCCTATCTGAAGCTTCTAAAGCCATGACATAATTTTCTGGAATTTTCCAAGCTGTTTAAAAGCACAGTCAACTTCGTGTATGTCAACTTCTGACCCACTGGAATTGTGATACAGTGAAATAATCTGTCTGTGAACAATTGTTGTAAAAATGACTTGTGTCGTGCACAAAGTAGTCCTAACCAACTTGCCAAAACTATAGTTTGTTACCAAGAAATTTGTGGAGTGTTTGAAAAATGATTTTTAATGACTCCAACCTAAGTGTATGTATACTTCCGACTTCAACTATGTATGTATATATATATATATATATATATATATATATATATATATATATATACAGTGGGGAGAACAAGTATTTGATACACTGCCAATTTTGCTAGTTTTCCTACTTACAAAGCATGTAGAGGTCTGTAATTTTTATCATAGGTACACTTTAACTGTGAGAGACAGAATCTAAAACAAAAATCCAGAAAATCATATTGTATGATGTTTAAGTAATTAATTTGCATTTTATTGCATGACATAAGTATTTGATACATCAGAAAATCAGAACTTAATATTTGTTATAGAAACTTTTGTTTGCAATTACAGAGATCATACGTTTCCTGTAGTTCTTGACCAGGTTTGCACACACTGCAGCAGGGATTTTGGCCCACTCCTCCATACAGACCTTCTCCAGATCCTTCAGGTTTCGGGGCTGTTGCTGGGCAATACGGACTTTCGGCTCCCTCCAACGATTTTCTATTGGGTTCAGGTCTGGAGACTGGCTAGGCCACTCCAGGACCTTGAGATGCTTCTTACGGAGCCACTCCTTAGTTGCCCTGGCTGTGTGTTTCGGGTCGTTGTCATGCTGGAAGACCCAGCCACGACCCATCTTCAATGCTCTTACTGAGGGAAGGAGGTTGTTGGCCAAGATCTCGCGATACAGGGCCCCATCCATCCTCCCCTCAATATGGTGCAGTCGTCCTGTCCCCTTTGCAGAAAAGCATCCCCAAATAATGATGTTTCCACCTCCATGCTTCACGGTTAGGATGGTGCTCTTGGGGTTGTACTTATCCTTCTTCTTCCTCTAAACACGGCGAGTGGAGTTTAGACCAAAAAGCTATATTTTTGTCTCCTCAGACCACATGACCTTCTCCCATTCCTGCTCTGGATCATCCAGATGGTCATTGACAAACTTCAGACGGGCCTGGACATGGCTTGAGCAGGGGGACCTTGCGTGCGCTGCAGGATTTTAATCCATGACGGCGTAGTGTGTTACTAATGGTTTTCTTTGAGACTGTGGTCCCAGCTCTCTTCAGGTCATTGACCAGGTCCTGCCATGTAGTTCTGGGCTGAGCCCTCACCTTCCTCATGATCACTGATGCCCCACGAGGTGAGATCTTGCATGGAGCCCCAGACCGAGGCTGATTGACCGTCATATTAAACTTCTTCCATTTTCTAATAATTGCGCCAACAGTTGTTGCCTTCTCACCAAGCTGCTTGCCTATTGTCCTGTAGTCCATCCCAGCTTTGTGCATGTATACAATTTTATCCCTGATGACCTTACAACCTCTCTGGTCTTGGCCATTGTGGAGAGGTTGGAGTCTGTTTGATTGAGTGTGTGGACAGGTGTCTTTTATACAGGTAACGAGTTCAAACAGGTGCAGTTAATACAGGTAATGAGTGGAGAACAGGACGGCTTCATAAAGAAAAACTAACAGGTCTGTGAGAGCCGGAATTCTTACTGGTTGGTAGGGGATCAAATACTTATGTCATGCAATAAAATGCTAATTAATTACTTAAAAATCATACAATGTGATTTTCAGGATTTTTGATTCCGTCTCTCACAGTTGACGTGTACCTATAATAAAAATTACAGACCTCTACATGCTTTGTAAGTAGGAAAACCTGCAAAATCGGCAGTGTATCAAATACTTGTTCTCCCCACTGTATATATATATAATGTTTATATATATACTGTTTATATATATATTTATATACATATATATGTATATATATGTATATATATGTATATATATGTATATATATGTATATATATATATGCATATGTATATGTATATATATGTATATGTATATATATGTATATGTATATGTATACTGTATATGTTCGTCACAGCCCTCCCCCATTTCCTCTCTCTCCCAGCTGACTGAATGCATGAATGGACCTCTCTCCTTTTGCTGGGTGGAGGATGGGAATGAGGGAGGGGGGACACACGGAGCCAAGCAGCAGTGTCACACATTCATTCACAACTAAAAAAAGGCAAGCTAGAGCTCCCAAAGCAGCTGGGCTGAATATGTCTGGAATGAGTTATATTCTGATCTCATCCATTGCCACCTACGTAGGCTGTTTCTATGTGTACAGTATTTGTGAATGGGTGTTGTCCTTTATTCATTCATACTGAAATGCCTGTAGATATTTGCCATCTTGTATCATGTATGTGAATTTCTGTAATTGTCTTTTGTCAAATACCGGCGCAACCTGCATGCATTCCAGTGCCACATTAACTGAAAGGAAGTGGGTCAAGGTAAAGAGTCTAGAATGGAAAGAGCCCAGCATGTAGCATCTTCGTCAATGAATTGTGGATACACTTCTGTTAATGTATCCCTGGATAACCAGTTGGGCTCTGTGTGGGTGTGGGTGTGGGTGTGGGTGTGGGTGCGTGGGTGTGTGCGTGATGCTAATAGAGGAATGTATTTGCGTGTGCTCATTGTCAGTCAGCAGACTCTGGCCATCTCTGCCTTGATCGTGTATGAGTCAGTGCTGCAGTCCTCTGTGGGAGGGGCTAGGATTCAATCTCCTGCTGGAAGCCTGGCCAAACACACACACCAACGCTGCATGCTGTCACATCCGGCTCTCCGCTCCAAAGTGTGGCCTATAATTAGCTGCCTGCATAGCTAATAGCTTTGCGATGATCTAACCGAATGGATTTGGATGCTGCTCCTTAGAGAGCTGGAGGGAGAGAGAGAGAGAGAGAGAGAGATGGAGGAGGCTTGGGCAGAGAGTGTGTATGTTTGTGTGTGTGTGAGGGGAGGTGGGGTGGATATACAGCTTGTAGGAGGGAGTGTCTTAAGAGCATGCTCAGTTGGAGTTTGGAATGTCACAAGCAATGACAATCCTATCGCTGTGCCTCTATTGTCCTGTGTCAATGCTCTTTGATCTTCATGTCCCTCCCTCCCTCTGCCCATGGAATACAGCAACCACAATGTAATGGCTTCAGGATGATTTCATAGATGCCAACAATGATAGGCAATGTTATATTTGGATACAACAGGATGTTCTCAACACCTCTTGTACCCTGTACAGAGAAACACTTATAAGCACTCTCCATAAGAGAGCCTTGGCTATGACTCATCTATCCATTCCCACTGTCATCCCACTGCAGAGGTGGTCAGTCATCAGTCAGTCCTTCCCCACTGCCGGCCTGCCTCCCCCCTACTGCCGGGCTGCCTTCCCCCTACTGCCTGCCTGCCTCCCTCCCTACTGCCGGGCTGCCTCCCTCCTACTGCCTGCCTGCCTCCCTCCCTACTGCCTGCCTGCCTCCCTCCCTACTGCCTGCCTGGCTGCCCCCCTACTGCTTGCCTGTCTCCCTGCCTGCCCTTCCCTGCTGCCTGCCTCCCTACTGCTTGCCTTCCTTCCCCTTTACTGGCTCAAATAGCCAACCAATCAGCCTGTTACCAACTCTTTGAAAATGTTTGGAAAAAATGGTGCTTGAGCAGATACTATGCTATTTTTCAGTAAACATATTGACAACAGACTTTCAGCACACTTATAGGGAAGGCCATTCAACAAGCACAGCACTTACACAAATGACTGATGATTAGTTGAGAGAAATTGATGATAAAAACATTGTGGGGGCTGTTTTGTTAGACTTCGAAATCAAATCAAATGTTATTTGTCACATGCGCGAATACAACAGGTGTAGACCTTACCATGAAATGCTTACTAACAAGCCCTGAACCAACAATGCAGCTCAGTAAATAGAGTTAAGTAAATATTTACTGAATAAACCCCAAAAAAATCTAAGAATCTAAAAGCAACATTTAATTGTTCTGCAGTCTTATGGCTTGGGGGTAGAAGCTGTTAAGGAGCCTTTTGGTCCTATACTTGGCACTCTGGTACCGCTTGCCGTGCGGTAGTAGAGAACTGTCTATGAATTGGGTGACTAGAGTCTGACAAATTTTTGGTGCCGACTTCTGACACTCTGGCCAAGCATATAGGCCTAGTATTTAGGTCCTGGATGTCAGGAAGCTTGGCCCAAGTGATGTACTGGGCCGTACGTACTACCCTCTGTAGCGCCTTACGGTCAGATGCCGAGCAGTTGCCATACCAGGCAGTGATGCAACCGGTCAGGATGTTCTCGATAGAGCAGCTGTAGAAATGTTTGAAGATCTGGGGACTCATGCCAAATCTTTTCAGTCTCCTGAGGGGGGAAAAGTATTGTTGTGCCCTCTTCACAAACTGTCTTGGTGTGTTTGGACCATGATAGTTTGTTGGTGATGTGGACACCAAGGAACTTGAAACTCTCGACCCGCTCCACTTCAGCCCTGTTTATGTTAATGGGGGCCTGTTCGGACCTCCTTTCCCTATGGTCCATGACCAGCTCCTTTGTCTTCCTTACATTGAGGGAGAGATTGCTGTCCTGGCACCACACTGCCAGGTCTATGACCTTCTCCCTATAGGCTGTCTCGTCGTTGTCGGTGATCAGGCTGTTGTGTTGTCAGCAAACTTAATGATGGAATAGGAGTCGTGGGTGAACATGGAGTACAGGAGTGGACTAACCACACACCCCCGAGGGGCCCCAGTGTTAAGGATCAGCGTGGGAGATGTGTTGTTGCCAACCCTTACCACCTGGAGGTGGCCCATCAGGAAGTCCAGGATCCAGTTGCAGAGGGAGGTGTTTAGTCTCAACTTAGTGATGAGCTTTGTGGGTACTATGGTACACTGAGCTGTAGTCAATGAACAGCATTCATACATAGGTGTTCCTTTTGTCCAGGTGGGAAAGGGCAGTGTGGAGTGCAATTGAGATTGTGTCATCTTTGGATCTGTTGGGGCGGTATGTGAATTGGAGTGGGTCTAGGGTTTCTGGCATGATGGTGTTGATGTGAGCCATTACCAGCCTTTCAAAGCACTTCATGGCTACTGATGTGAGTGCTACAGGGTGGTAATCATTTAGGCAGGTTACCTTCTCTTTCTTGGGCACAGGGATTATGGTGGTCTGTTTGAAACATGTAGGTATTACAGACTTGGTCAGGGAGAGGCTGAAAATGTCAGTGAAGACACTTACCAGTTGGTCTACGCATGCTTTGAGTACACGTCTTGGTAATCTATCTGGCCCCGCGGCTTTGTGAATGTTGACGTGTTTAAAGGTCTTGCTCATCGGCTACGGAGAATGTGATCACACAGTCGTGCAGAACAGCTGATGCTCTCATGCATGCTTCAGTGTTGCTTCCCTCGAAGCGAGCATGAAAGGAATTTAACTCATCTGGTAGGTTCACGTCACTGGGTAGCTCATGGCTGGGTTTCCCTTTGTTGTCAGTAATAGTTTTCAAGCCCTGCCACATCCGACGAGCGTCAGAACTGGTGTAGTAGGATTCAGTCTTAGTCCTGCATTGACGCTTTGCCTGTTTGATTGTTTGTCTGAGGGCATAGCGGGATTTCTTGTAAGCATCCGGATTAGTGTCCCACTCCTTGAAAGTGGCTGCTTTGCCTTTAGCTCGGTGCGGATGTTGCCTGTAATCCATGACTTCTGGTTGGGATGTGTACGTACGGTCACTGTGGATTTGATGTCGTCGATGCGCTTATTGATGAAGCCGGTGACTGAGGTGGTATACTCCTCAATGCCATTGGATGAATCACGGAACATATTCCAGTCTGTGCTAGCAAAACAGTCCTGTAGCGTAGCATCCGCGTCTGACCCTTTCCCTGTTGAGCAAGTCACTGGTACATACTTCCTGCTTTAGTTTTTGCTTGTAAGTAGGAATCAGGAGGATAGAAGTATGGTGTGGTCCTGTGTTTGGGCCGGTCTTTTGTATGCGCCTGGCTTTTGGCGTGACTCCACACCCACTACTCCTAGAAGACGTGACAGAAGCCCTCACCCCATGGAGTCAGCAGGAGCAACGACCACCCCCCTTCCATCTATGAAGGAGCCGGAGGGTGGTAACAAGTACTACCCTCTGTAGCGCCTTACGGTCAGATCTGCAGTGGGATGACAGTGGGAATGGATGGATGAGTCATAGCCAAGGCTCTCTTATGGAGAGTGCTTTCCTCCATCATACGGCCATCCTCCATCGTATCGGGTCAGCGAGCGATGGACCAAATGATGGAGAGAATGGACCCATGGGAGAGGAGTGGTCTCCCTACCTCGCCTCCAGCTCCTCCTTTGACGACTCAACCCACTCCTCCAGCGGCGTCCGGACCCAGCGCACTCCGTCTCGCGCCCCCGAAGGAGTACGATGGAGCGGCTGAAGGGTGCCAGGGATTTTTGCTCCAGCTCGAGCTCTACCTGGCTACCGTTTGGCCGACGCCTTTGGGTGAGGAGAGTGTGAGCGTCCTCGTCTCCTGCCTGACGGGCAGAGCCCTGGAGTGGGCCAACGCTGTTTGGAATAGCCCAGACTCTGCCAGGGACCACTACCCAGAGTTCACCCTCCAGAGGGCCGAGCGGCAGGTGAACGGCTGTTCCACCTTAAGCTGGAGAAGAGGAGCACGCAGGACTTTGCTCTGGAGTTCCGGACCTTGGCTGCTGGGGCGGGGTGGAATGACAGGGCCCTGATGGACCACTACCGGTGTAGTCTCCGGGAGGACATCCGCAGGGAGCTAGCTTGTCGGGACGTCACTCTCTCCCTCGATGACATGTCGATCCGACTGGACAATCTGCTAGCTGCTCGCGGGCGTTCAGAAAGGGTCCTGTCAGTTCCACTGATGGCCCTCCCTCTCCCATACCTATGGAGTTAGGGGAGGTCACATCGAGGGGGACTGGAGGAGGAGGCTCCTCCTGCACCAGCTGTGGTCGGAGAGGACACACTTCCGATCGGTGCTGGAGGAGCTCGTCTGGGAGTCGAGAGGGCAGGCGGAACACTTCTCGGTCAACCCAGGTGAGTCAGCACCAAACTCACCCAGAGCTCCCCGTTGGTCACCTGTTTGTATAAAAAAATAACATTTTCTACCTCTCTCCAGCATAAGGCGCTAGTCGATTCAGGCGCAGCTGGGAGTTTTATGGATCGCGGACTCGCCCATAGGTTGGGGATTCCGCTGGTGCCGATAGATCCACCCTTCCCCGTGCACTCCCTAGATAGCCGACCGTTAGGGTCAGGACTGGACGGGGAGGGCACGGTTCCATTGGACAATGTTACGCAGGGGGATCATAGGGAGCGGATTAGTCTCTTCCTTATCGATTCACCAGGGTTTCCAGTGGTGCTGGGGATTCCCTGGCTGGCTAGTCACAATCCCAGGATTTCATGGAAACGGGGCTCTCCAGGGGTGGTCAGAGGAGTGTTCAGGTAGGTGTATAGGAGTTTCCATCGGTGCCACGTCGGTGGAAAGTCCAGACCAGGTTTCCACTGTGCGCATCCCCTCAGAATATCTGTAAGAAGAGGGCGACCAAATTACCACCTCATCAACGGGGGGATTGCGCGATAAACCTCCAGGTAAACGCTACACTTCCCAGGAGTCACGTGTACCCATTGTCACAGGAGGAGACATTGGCTATGGAGACATATGTCAGTGAATCTCTGGGACAGGGGTACATTCGGCCTTCCAAGTCACCTGTCTCCTCAAGTTTATTTTTTGTGAAAAAAGGGAGGTCTGCATCCGTGCATTGATTATCGAGGTCTCAATTCCATCACAGTGGGGTTTAGTTACCCGCTACCTCTCATCGCTAAGGCGGTAGAATCATTTCACGGAGCGCATTTTTTTCACAAAACTGGACCTCAGGAACGATTATAATCTGGTGCGTATTCGGGGAGGAGATGAGTGGAAAACCACGTTTAGTACCACATCTGGCCATTTTGAGTACCTGGTCATGCCGTATGGGTTAAAGAATGCTCCAGCCGTCTTTCAATCCTTTGTAGACGAGATTCGTCCCGGGCAGGGTGTGGTGGTGTATATTGATGACATCCTGATCTATTCCGCCACACGCGCCGCGCATGTGTCTCTGGTACTTGGGTGACTGCTGGAGCGTGACCTATGCGTTAAGGCTGAGAAATATGTGTTCTCCAAACGAGTAATTGGCCGACTCCGACCACGGTAAAGGAGGTGCAGCGGTTTTTAGGGTTTGCCAATTACTACCGGAGGTTTATCCGGGGTTTTGGCCAGGAGGCGGTTCCCATTACCTCACTGCTGAAGGGGGGTCCGGTGCGTTTACGGTGGTCGGGCAGAAGCGGACAGCGCTATCAATCGTTTGAAGGCGCTGTTTACCTACGCTCCCATGTTGGCACATCCAGACCCCTCTTTGGCGTTCATAGTGGAGGTGGACGCATCCGAGGCTGGGGTTGGAGCTGTGCTATCACAGCGCTTGTGCACGCCACCAAAGCTCCGCGCAGTCCGGCGGAGCGAAACTATGATGTGGGGGACCGGGAGTTGTTAGCTGTGGTAAAGGTCCTGAAAGATGTGGAGACACTGGCTTGAGGGGGCCAAGCAACCTTTCCTCATCTGGACTGACCACCGTAATCCGGAGTATATCCGGGCAGCGAGGAGACTGAAACCGAGTCAGGCAAGGTGGGCCATGTTTTTTTAACCAGATTTAGGTTCACTCTCTCTTACAGACCAGGTTCCCTCAACACGAAGGCCGACGCGCTGTCCCGTCTCTATGACACCGAGGATCGGCTATTCCAAAGTCTCACCATACATGCCTTCCATCTCACCGCACAGGGTTCCCTGCCCATGTCCCCAGTTACTGCAGGTATAGGCACAGACTTGTGGACACCTAAAAAGTAATGTACTGCTCCATATGGACATGTTTGTTTTTGAGATACCTCTTAGCACCCCACAATTCTAGCAGTATCAGTGGAGGAGAGAGTGACTTCATCACTACCTGTATTTGTGAGCGGTATTGTTGTGAGAGGTATTGACATGTTGAATGCACCGAGGTGTCTGTTTGAACTACTGGCACACAGCTCGGACACCCATGCATACCCCACAAGACATGTCACAAGAGGTCTCTTCACAGTCCCCAAGTCCAGAACAGACTATGGGAGGCGCACATTATTACATAGAGCCATGACTACATGGAACTCTATTCCACATCAAGTAACCCATGCAAGAAGTAAAATTAGATTTAAAAAACAGATTAAAAAACACCTTATGGAACAGTGGGGACTGTGATGCAACACAAACATAGGCACAGACACAAGCATACAAACACACGATAACATATGCATTATCCACACACGTACAAATGGATTTTGTGTTGTGGATATGTGGTAGTAGAGTAGGGGCCTGAGGGAACACACTTAATGTGTTGTGAAATCTGTTGTGAATGTATTATAATGTTTTAAAAAATGTATGACTAACTTAATTTTTCTGGCCCCCAGGAAGAGTAGCTGCTGCCTTGGCCACAGCCAATGGGTATCCATAAATACAAATACATAATACAAATGGCACTTGCTCATGCATGTTAGGTGCATCTATTTTCTGCCTTCCTATCAGAACTAATGATTTCACTTTGACCCATTTAAAAGGTTGGAAAAGGAGACACAGACTCTGTAACGAGCAGTTCATTCATGGTCATTATCAATCAAGGCTCCGCTGGGATCCTTCCATTGGCCTCAGATCAACATTTACAGTGGGACACAGTGAAAAATCATTGGGGTTGTTTTTAGTTCTCTGTACACACATTCCACTCCCATGACATCATGCTCAGGAGGGTTGTGTCCTCTTGATATCTCCACTAAAGAGGCATGAGGAAAAAAAAACCAAGGAAGTAGAATTCTAGTGAGCCTATAAAATAATGTGATTGACAGATGACAGTTGACATGTGTTGTGCTTGGTGCAGGAAGAGAGGTGGTGTGGTGGATGGGAGCCTGTTCATCGAGGCCTACTCTGTGCTCCCAGGAAGCTGTCAGCAGCTGAGGTGTTGGAGAAACAGCCAGTCATTGTGAAGTGTTGCATCGTTGAGAGGAAGTGCTGGCCGGAGGAGGAGAGTGAGGCGGAGGGCCAGGAAGGGTAATGAAGGTGTAATTTGGGAACCATCTGTGAGGTGCCTGAAGGGGTTCCTCTCCGGAACTCCCCCTGCGGAGGGGCACAGGTGCTGGATGCCGGGTAGGTGCACCCGGGGTGCGAGGGTTGAGCTGGAGCTGAGCGTGTCAGTGTGTAGTGAATAGACAAAGGGAGAATCTGTGGGCGAGGCTGGAGGTCCACTCCATGCATGCTGGGTGTGTATAGAGAGAGTAGAGAGGTTTTATCAGTGAGAGAATTTGGGCTGTGGTTCCTCTTTATTGCTGAGACCCTCCTGGGTTGATTGTGTGTATTGAGGCCCAGGGCTGAGCCCTAATTGGCAATGACCTCACTTGAAAAAAGGGCGATTTTTGCGGATCCCCTCTCGCATGGATGGTTATGAGGTGGTGTGCCGGCTGTCCTCTTCTGATCTTTGATGTGGGGGATAAAGATGGGAAATGGGAGAGGTCCTAATCTTAAGTGGTTAAGCTGGAGTCTTTGAGTGGCCTTTAATGGTCTTAAATTAGCACAGATGACTGAGAAAACATGGACAAAAGAGAGCGTTATTAAATACACAGACACTGTTTTCACATGTTCCTGCTGCCTTCCTTGGCCTGTGGAAGGATGGTGCTTTTGTTTAGCTGTGCATTTAGTTTCAGGAAAGGCATTACTATATGCTACACAGAGAAAGGCTGTGTATTTCTTAAACTTTATAAATGTATAGGCAGTGGAAATCCTTGTTAATAAATCAGGGGGCTCTGCATCCATGGTAATACTGATATCCCAGGGTTCCTCACCTCTCACATTTCATGAATGACCCATCAGTGTTATGGGCTTATGGCTGTGGATAGCAACCAATACCACATTTCTTGATTACAAGTTTGGGAGTGTGTATGTGTTTGTTTATGTAAATAACCCATGAAGAAGTGGATAGTGAAGAAGAGGATGATGAAGATGATCAGTTATATTTCTTATTGTTTATCATATGATCAAATCATTTTAGCAAATTGGCCTTCTGTGAGCAATGGATGGATAACACCACCAAGTTCTGTGCAGAATCGATCTCTTCCTCTCTTCCGATTAATCTTGTCTCTGCTCCCTCACTTACACATTCAGAGAAGGGATTCTTCCCATTCCATAAGCCATAGGAAATCTGCCCAAACCCAAAACGCCCGCCCACTACCTCTGAGGTGAGGCAGGTGTGGGAGCTTGCCGGCGAGTTTAATGCTTGTTTTTAATCCTTTCGTGTCCGCCCCCCGCCCCTCCCCCACATCCCCTCCTGCCCCCCTACTTCCTCCTAAATGTGCACGGTGGCGGCTAGCTCCTTCCTGCTTTGAAACGCTCAAGTCAAGCGTGCTGGCTCTCTCACTGGTAATGAGTTTAAGAGGCTCTGCTGAGCCACCCGGGCTTCCTGAATAATAGTCCTTCCGCTGGCTCTGTCCTTGTCGGGGAATGTGGCAGGTGGCTGGGTTGGGCAGACTCTTGTTTTCTCCCTCCTTTTTGGACAGGACAGAACAAGGCCTTTAAACCCCACACACCAACCCTACTCCAGCCACAGTGTGTCTGTCTCTCTATAACCTGTGTTGTAATCAGCAGCTTCAGCTTTGGAGGACTGTGAAGTCAAAATCAAATCCAACTTTATTTGTCACATGCGACGAATACAACCTTACAGTGAAATACTTACTTACAAGCCCTTAACCAGCAATGAGGTTTTAAGAACAATAAGTGTTAAGTAAAAAAATAGATATGTAAAAAATAGATAAGAAAAAAATAAGTGATTTGTTTAATGGAGATGCATTAACTAAAGTATTGTAATTTTTTATAAACAAACTTTTAACACTCTTAACTTTCAAACAAGATACTGAATGTAGCCTAAAGTATATTGATACTTTTTGTTATTCTCCTTGTACTTGCCTGTAGTTGAGTGTTGGTAATGACCCCACTCACTGGATCGATTCCCCGAGCTGACAAGGTAAAAATCTGTCGTTCTGCCCCTGAACAAGGCAGTTAACCCGCTGTTCCTAGGCTGTCATTGTAAATAAGAATTTGTTCTTAACTGACTTGCCTAGTTAAATAAAGGATAAACAAACAAACAAACACTAAACAAACACTAAAGTGGCCACAGTCTCCACTGTCTCCTGGGGCCGGAGAGAGCCTTTCCCCTGGAGCAGGGCAAGTTGTTTTCCCAGGGAAGAGGATTGTGTTCATCTACAGGGGCACAGATTTCCTCTAATCTGGCATGCCTCACATTCCCAATTTCCTACACTGATCTGTGACTCTTCCCCACTCTGTGATGCTGCTGCCATGGTCAGGGCCTCAGGGCCTGCCTCCCTCCCTCCCTGCATGCTCATATATAGCCTACCACGGCCATGGATAGGCCTCCCATAGTCCTCTCACAACATGAGGAATTTCTCTTTTCCCCCTGAGGCTTTACATTTCCATCTACTAGTAGTCTGTCGGTCTGCTTTTATCATGTGTAATTCTACAGTCTATTATTCCATGTTCCTGCTGCAGAACTGACAAAAACAAGTAGAAGACGTGCTCTCTGCTTATCACAACCCCCATAGAAGTCCCTATGCACATCGACTTTATTCCCATGGTCCGATAGAACACAATGGTTCTTTGGTCAAGAGCATGACAGGGTGTCCCTGGCAGTGAAGCGTGAGAGCTTTTGTCTGGTAGCCCTCCTCCTTCACGCCATGGCTCTTTATTCACCGGTGCCTGGGGATGGAATGTGGCGACACCGAGTGCTGCGATGATGGAGACGCTGGCTGCTGGGATCGTGGTGTAAGTCCTCTTCCTATCAGAGTGCATCCTGAATGGCACCCTACATTCTATATAGTGAAATACTTATCCTATGGACCTTGGTCAAAAGTAGTGCACAAAATAGGAAATGGGGTTCCATTTTGGATGCAGATCGGTCTCCATTAATGTTGCTGTAGCCAATGGGGAAAAATATCAGAAATCTGAAGTATGAGCATACTGGAATTATCTATGTTCAGATCCCTCAGGCGTCATACAAGTCAAGACCTCTCCAAGCCCAAAGCCAGAGACACTGTGGATGAATTAACATTAGGCTTTAATAAGTTTGAGTGTTTGGGACTACTGTCTGTCTCCTGCCCTCCACGTGCCTCGGCAGCAGCAGCTCTCCAGTGATTATTAAAGTGTGTGTGGTTGGAGGACAGAGGTCCTACCGGATATTTTCCCACAGTTCAACTCTTTTCTTTGTACATGAGAATAGATGTTCTGGGCTCAGCTTGGTTGTGCTTTCATTACGACTGATTACCTTGTGGGACGGGGATCCACGTCTGTCTCCCTGGGCCACGTGCTCAACCTGAGGAAAGGAGAGGAGAAGAGAGGAGAGGGAGAAGACAGGAGAAGAGAGGAGGAGAGAAGAGAGGAGGGGAGAAGAGAGGAGAGGAGAAGAGAAGAGAAGAGAAGAGGGGAGAAGCCTTACGAGCACCACCGTCTGACCCTGCCTCTAACTTTGATGTCCATCTCACAATATTTGCACTCCAGGTGGAAATGGGACCCATCTGCAGCAGGCTATTTGCTCCAATTGGCCAGTGTGCACCACACTGCACAAAAATACAGACCCACGCACAGACACACACACATAGGCATACAGACACACATATACACATTTAAAGGCATGGACGCACACACACACACACACACATGCACACGTGCACACGAGCACACATGCAACCCCCACACAGCACACAGCTCGACATGGCTTATTGGCCACTTCATCAGATGGTAAATAGAAGGTAGCGGAAGCATGGGAACACTCTATCAGCACAGTATCGCCAGTCCTGTTTACTCTGCCAGTCTTTATCTGTCACATGAGTGCAGCCCGGTCACATAAACATTTCCCTAGAGTGAAGCACCCTGGGATAGCGGCGGATGCCACGTGAACACTGGAGATATGCTCTCTGTAAAGCCTCTTGGACCGAGTCATTTGCCACCTACATTATACATGTGTCCTTCCCAGAGCAAAACACAAACAGTGCTTTTCATGTCCAAATCAACATCTGTATTCTGAGAGGAAATAAAGTAAGCCACTGTGTCATTGATTTAAATGATTCTTGTTGTTACAGCAGCTTCAAACTAGGTAGATGTGAGCTCTAATTCAACCTTTAGTCAACAGCTTAATGTGACTTTGATCAGTCAAGTTTTATTTTCGGGCCTTAACAGACATTACAGAAGTGTATACAACATGATTTCTGTGGTTAACCTTTTCTCTTTCCCATCTTACATCTTGATTGAAAAACAGACCTCTTGGCTAATCAAGATGTCCTCCAATGAGTTAAACCTATGAGAGGAATAAACAGAGAGCTCCGATGCCCGGGGATAACTCCCAGGACAAGCCCCGCTGATTGAAAGGAATGATATCAGCATCTCCCTTTGACCCAACCTGCGTTTTCACTATCATCCTCTACAGAGGATGGGGGAGGGAGGGAAGAGGAGGCGGGTTGAAAGGTGGTGGGTTTGAGGATGGTAACAAGCTCAACCATTGTTTGTTTTCCTCTGAATGACAAGTAAATAAAAAAAAGTGGCAGTAAAAGGAACTACGAGACAGGTCCAACAGGAATCCCTCACGGCACTTCCTGCCGCTCAGAGGCCATAATCAAGTCTGGCTGGCTCCAGCTCATATCCTACGGCAACAGGCCAGGGTCACGGCAGCTAGGCTACCCGCTGCTGCCTAGGCTAGGCCGCCAGCGGGAAGGACGTTGACGGGAGAGGTGGGAAAGGTTGCTAATGTTCAAGCTGGGTGGACCTCTTTAAGCAACTGCTGGTAGTCTGTCTGCCTCACTGTGGCAGATGATGGTTGCCACCCAGCTTGAACATCAAGCTTTACGGGGACTGTAGGAGAGATGGGTTCATTAGATGGAGCTCAACAGTGTAATGTATGTTAATGATAATGGCCTTAAAATAGGGCAGGGTTAAACCTGTGTCTGATAGCTAAGCTAGGTTGTTTGGTTGGATATTGAATCACTATTAGGCTGCAGGGTAGAGCAGTATGGATGGTGTCTTAACTGGCTTGCCAACTCACCACCATCAACCAAACACTGGTACTCTTTTTATTTTTTTTCTTGTGGTATCCAATTGTCACAGTCTTGTCTCATCGCTGCAACTCCCCTATGGACTCCCCTATGGACTCAGGCTTCTTGACACACTGCTCTCTTTACCCGGAAGCCTACCGCACGCACCAATGTGTCAGTGGAAACACAGTCCAACTGACGACCGAAGTCAGCTTGCAGGCGCCTGGTCTCACTAGAGCACGATGAGACAAGGAAATCCCGGCCGGCCAAACCCTCCTCTAACCCGGACGACACTGGGCCAATTGTGCACCGACTCGTGACACAGCCTGGGATTGAACCCGAAGCTGTAGTGACACCGTAGTGACCGCTGTGCTGTAGTGACCGCTGTGCTGTAGTGACCGCTGTGCTGTAGTGACCGCTGTGCTGTAGTGACTGCTGTGCTGTAGTGACCGCTGCACTGTAGTGACCGATGCACCACTCTAGTATGCTAACATATAATACAGCTGCAGTCTATACACAGCTACACAGTACCGCCCTAGTATGCTAACATAGAATACAGCTCTAGTATGCTAACATAGAATACAGCTCTAGTATGCTAACATAGAATACAGCTGCAGTCTATACACAGCTACACAGTACCGCCCTAGTATGCTAACATAGAATACAGCTCTAGTATGCTAACATAGAATACAGCTCTAGTATGCTAACATAGAATACAGCTCTAGTATGCTAACATAGAATACAGCTGCAGTCCATACACAGCTACACAGTACCGCCCTAGTATGCTAACATAGAATACAGCTCTAGTATGCTAACATAGAATACAGCTGCAGTCCATACACAGCTACACAGTACCGCCCTAGTATGCTAACATAGAATACAGCTCTAGTATGCTAACATAGAATACAGCTCTAGTATGCTAACATAGAATACAGCTGCAGTCCATACACAGCTACACAGTACCGCCCTAGTATGCTAACATAGAATACAGCTCTAGTATGCTAACATAGAATACAGCTCTAGTATGCTAACATAGAATACAGCTGCAGTCCATAAACAGCTACACAGTACCGCCCTAGTATGCTAACATAGAATACAGCTCTAGTATGCTAACATAGAATACAGCTGCAGTCCATACACAGCTACACAGTACCGCCCTAGTATGCTAACATAGAATACAGCTCTAGTATGCTAACATAGAATACAGCTCTAGTATGCTAACATAGAATACAGCTGCAGTCCATACACAGCTACACAGTACCGCCCTAGTATGCTAACATAGAATACAGCTCTAGTATGCTAACATAGAATACAGCTCTAGTATGCTAACATAGAATACAGCTCTAGTATGCTAACATAGAATACAGCTCTAGTATGCTAACATAGAATACAGCTGCAGTCCATACACCGCTACACAGTACAGCCCTAGTATGTTAACATAGAATACAGCTCTAGTATGCTAACATAGAATACAGCTCTAGTATGCTAACATAGAATACAGCTCTAGTATGCTAACATAGACGGTCAATTATAAAGTGGCCCGCAAGGACAGGTGACAACTGGAAGGTGAAATAAATGACCATGAAAATGGTGGGACAGAGCGAGAGCGCTCACTAACATAACTTAAACCTGCTATCTCTACTAAGCTGCTGCAGTTACCAGCAGGCTGTACAATGTAAACAAACTCTGCATTTTATGACCACGATAATAAAGGGACCTAAATATTTTATCTAAAGCATAAACATAACTGCAATGCACTGTGTGCATGACACATAGAAAACAGTTAGCCTGGCTACGTAGCTAACGTAGTTGCTAGCAATGACGATGCATAAGCAATTACAAATTACAACTTTATAATAAACCAGATTACTTCATCACCCCCTGACAGCATACATACAGTATGACAAACATGACATATTCTTACTTACTTTTAGATGCACACACAAATACAGTTAAACATGCTACAACTTGTCTTCTTATTACTTCTGTGGATAAACACAAACTGTCTGTTCTCTGTCTTCACCGAAACTCACAGGCTGGAGGCGGGATTTACAACAAGCAGGCTAAATAGATTGTCTCTGATTGGATTAAAAGTTAGCGGTGATTGAATGATGAGCTGTCGGACATTCTAACTAAAGGGACAAACTAGGGGTGCATAGGGAAATACTAAATCTGAAGGTATGGCTTTTTCTACAACCTTAGATGACCTGAGACTCATATCCGTGATGGAATCCTGGGCTGTCATTGGAGGGCCAGGAGTTTTTTCCTGACCATGTGTGACCTGACCAGGAACAACTCTGGGGTCCTAGTTATAGGGTATAAGCCAGGCCGCTGGAGTTTTTCCTGTGACGGTCAGTCACGTAATCAGGAAAGACCCCTAGCCCAATAGCCTAGTCATTACACGTTTCTTGTCGTTGACATTTCCAAACCATGGTCAGAGCTAATCTCTCCTCTCCTCTCCTCTCCTCTCCTCTCCTCTCCTCTCCTCTCCTCTCCTCTCCTCTCCTCTCCTCTCCTCTCCTCTCCTCTCCTCAGTGCTTTCAGTGGGGCATGCTGCCCTAAGTTTACTCCTGGAGCCCGTGAACTCTGGGAGTGTGTCTGGGTCCCACAGTGAGTAGACTGGAGACAGACTGCCAGTGGGGAGGCTAACTGGCCAAGTGCTGCTGAGGAGTAGGGAGGGATGGACCCTCTACTGGACTGGAGCATTACGAACTAGTGCTCCATTTAAAAACCTATCCACCAGGGCCTAGGCTAAACAAACAGAGAGAGACTGGCTGACTGACCCACCACAGGGATCTGGTGGCAGGCTGGAGATATGCTGCTGATGTGATAGACATCCGCTGAGCGATTCACCATTCAGTAGCATCTGGAATATTAACATGCCCTTGAAATATATTCCTGACAGGCCTGAACCACGTTTCTTCTCAATGCCAAGGTGTCGTCTTACAGAGAAAAGTTGTGACAGTGAATCTGGAGATCGGAGGACTTTACAGTTGTAAACGTTTTATTTTTCACAACCCACTTTTTTTTCTTCCACAACAGTTTTCCACTTGGAGTGAGGGAGCAGCGCTGACAGTATTTATAGCCTGGTGTTCTACCCAAAATGATCAGTGTACCACAAAATAACTTCCTCAGTCCTCACCGCAAAATAACAGGATGCCTTCAATTGTGTGTATTTATTAATTTTAGCAAGGGATCACTAGCTTTATAAATAGCCATATTCCTTCAGCACTCCAGTCAGCTGTGTAAACTTCCTCTTCTGAGTATTTGTCTCTCTCTCTCTCCCCCTCACTCTGCTTGCTCCTGAGGGAAAAAGAGTAGGTGAACACAGAGTCCCAAGACAGCGGTGAATTGCCCGCTAAGTCGAGCCGAGCCAAGCGCCCCCACAACTCCTGCCCACTTGGCGCTAGCGTCTGGCCTCCATTAAAAATCCATTCTGGCAGGTCAGGGGTCAGAGGTGAGAGGTCACAGCGTGTTAATGGGTAAGGTGGGGGGTCCTTTCTGCTTGGCTGGTCATCATAACCATACACAAGCCCTCAACCTCCCCATGCTGTGTATTTAATATCCAATCAACACATGACAAAACCCAGGTTACACTGTTAACTGTCCCTGCATCACATATGACTGGTATTGTTGTATTGCATCAAAGGTATTTGTCTACAACCAATACACTGAAAAGGATGAAGGATGAGTAGTTGGCAAACCCAGTAGTAGAACTGAAGTGATGTGCTTTACTGGATGATATGTACTTGACATTTTCATTGAACTTTCTAACTGTACTATCTTTCAAAGTCTCTTGCAAAATAAGATGCATGATAGATCAGGGCAGAACCACCATAGGCATGTGTAATATTATGTGAATGCTCAGCTCATAGTACTATAAGTAAGGGCCCCTCTCGCTACACCTCTCTCTCTCCCTCTCTCGCCACCCCTCTCTCTGCCTCTCTCTCTCTGCCTCTCTCTCGCTCCCTCTCTGCCTCTCTCTCGCTCCCTCTCTCTGCCTCTCTCTACACCCCTGTCTCTCTCTCCCTCTCTCCACCCCTCTCACTGTCTCGCTCTCCACCTCTCTTTCTCTCTCCACCCCTCTCTCTCTCTCTCTCTCTCTCTCTCTCTCCACCCTCTCTCTCTCTCTCCCTCTCTCTCCACCTCTCTCTCTCCCTCTCTCACCCTCTCTCTATACCTCTCTCTCCCTCTCTTCACCCCTTTCACTGCCTCGCTCTCCACCTCTCGCTCTCCACCTCTCTTTCTCTCTCCACCTCTCTCTCTCTCTCTCTCTCTCTCTCTCTCTCTCTCTCTCTCTCTCTCTCTCTCCACCCTCTCTCTCTTTCTCCCTCTCTCTCCACCTCTCTCTCTCCCTCTCTCACCCTCTCTCTATACCTCTCTCTCCCTCTCTTCACCCCTTTCACTGCCTCGCTCTCCACCTCTCGCTCTCCACCTCTCTCTCTCCCTCTCTCTCCACCTCTCTCTCTCCCTCTCTCTCCACCTCTCTCTCTCCCTCTCTCACCCTCTCTCTATACCTCTCTCTCCACCTCTCTCTCTCCCTCTCTCACCATCTCTCTATACCTCTCTCCCTCTCTTCACCCCTTTCACTGCCTCGCTCTCCACCTCTCTTTCTCTCTCCACCCCTCTCTCTCTCTCTCTCTCTCTCTCTCCACCCTCTCTCTCTCCACCTCTCTCTCTCTCCCTCGCTCTCCACCTCTCTCTCTCTCTCCACCCTCTCTCTCTCCACCTCTTTCTCTCTCCCTCTCTCTCCACCTCTCTCTCTCCCTCTCTCACCATCTCTCTATACCTCTCTCTCCCTCTCTTCACCCCTTTCACTGCCTCACTCTCCACCTCTCTTTCTCTCTCCACCCCTCTCTCTCTCTCTCTCTCTCTCTCTCTCCACCCTCTCTCTCTCCACCTCTCTCTCTCTCCCTCTCTCTCCACCTCTCTCTCTCCCTCTCTCACCATCTCTCTATACCTCTCTCTCCCTCTCTTCACCCCTTTCACTGCCTCGCTCTCCACCTCTCTTTCTCTCTCCACCCCACCTCTCTCTCCCTCTCTCCACCTCTCTCTCTCTCTCTCTCTCTCTCTCTCACTCTCTCCACCTCTCTTTCTCTCTCCACCCCACCTCTCTCTCCCTCTCTCCACCTCTCTCTATCTATCTCTTGCTATCTCTCTCTCTCTCTCTCTCTCTCTCTCTCACTCTCTCCACCTCTCTCTCTCCCTCCCTCTACACCTCTTTCCACCTCTCTCTATCTATCTCTTGCTATCTCTCTCTCTCCCTCTCTCTTCACCTATCCACCTCCCAAGCTCCAGCACATCTCCACATGGGGCCTGTGGGTCAGTAAATCACAGGAACAATATTTCAGCACAGGACAAATCTTGTCCGGGAACAGCCTAATATAATAGCAGACACTCCACCTGGAGAAGATGTTTGACTGTGGCTGTACGCTGCAGCCCTGCAACCCTCTGCCCTACAGCCCTCCCCATTCCAGTTCTGAGTCTGACTCCAATTAGTTACCCGTATGATCGTAGATGGAGATGTTGTCTTCTAAAATGTAGGTATAGCTATTATACCAGCTTCGCTATGGTGTACCAGCGACATGCTTGAGACTAATAAATGTGTGTGCTACTGTGGGTGATTGGAGGGTTTCCTTATGTTGATGTTGTGTTGATACGGATGTGAAATTAATAGGTGTAGAAGTGTGTGTGTGTTTGTGTGCGTGTGTGTGTGCGTACTGTACATGCATGTGTGTGTGTGTGTGTCAGAGTAGTTGCCTGGTTGTGCAATCAACATGTGCCTGGGTGCCTAGGGCCCGGTGCTTGTTAATCTGCTCTCCTTCCTGCTGTCACGTTAAACAAAACAAACAGGGAATTTATCTGCCCTTCTCCACGAAGCGAGCGAAGCTTGCTGGGAGCCGACACACGTCACCAGAGGCTCACTTCAGCCAAGAGAGGGGATCATATATCTCCCCCTGATCACAGGCGGCTCTTTTATTTATTCTGCAGAGAGGATGTTGCACTTAGGATATGATACAACATGTCACTGAGGAATTGTCCCTCCTCGACCATACCGCTGATTTAAAAACAAGCTTCTTAGACTCATCATCGACCGTGCCAGCTCCTCCAGGACAATGTTCCCTCCCTGGTGTCTCGCTGCTACCTTCCACTGCCAAGTTCTCCTCTTCCTCCTACTCCTCCTCCTCCTCCTCCAGGACAGTGCTCCCTCCTCCTCCTACCCCTCCTACCCCTCCTTCTCTAGGACAGTGCTCTCACCCGCTCCTTCTCCTCCTCCCCCAGGACAATGCTCCCTTCCTCCTCCCTACCATCACCAAGCCCTCCTCCTCACATCAGAGAGATGGTCCCTCTAGGCTAGATGGGTGGGGGCCTCTGGAACCCTCTAGAAGAGACGGGTGGGGGCCTCTGGAACCCTCTAGAAAAGATGGGTGGGGGCCTCTGGAACCCTCTAGAAGAGATGGGTGGGGGCCTCTGGAACCCTCTAGAAGAGACGGGTGGGGGCCTCTGGAACCCTCTAGAAAAGATGGGTGGGGGCCTCTGGAACCCTCTAGAAGAGATGGATGGGGCCTCTGAAAGCCTCTAGGAGAGATGGGTGGGGGCCTCTGGAACCCTCTAGAAGAGATGGGTGGGAGCCTCTGGAACCCTCTAGAAGAGATGGGTGGGGGGCTTTGGAACCCTCTAGAAGAGATGGGTTGGGGCCTCTGGAACCCTCTAGAAGAGCTGGGTGGGGGCCTCTGGAACCCTCTAGAAGAGACGGGTGGGGGCCTCTGGAACCCTCTAGAAGAGATGGGTGGGGGCCTCTGGAACCCTCTAGAAGAGACGGGTGGATGCAGATTATGAAGCTGTAAAACCAAAGGGACCGCTGCTACTCTGCTCGAGGAAGGAGCTGAATTTGGGTGAATCACCCTGGGGTGATGTGGTCTCCATGGATGTAAACCTAATGTCTGCATGTGTTTACAACGTTTATGTCTTCAAGTTGCTCTGCACTGTCATTACTAGCTATCCAAGATGAGCTGTAAATCTCTGATGTGTACAGACAGGCATTCCCAGTACACCCAGGCATCCCCTTCCCAGTACTATCCTCAATCTCCATGCAGTAACTCTTGAATAACTTCATTTAGTTGATAGTGTTGCAGTTCAGATCTTTATATTCATTGTAGCAAACTGCAAAGTCACTTTCACAACCCTCAGCTTTGACTGAGCTATTCTCCCCGTACATAAGTGGGCCACAAGCACAACATACTCATTACAGTAAAAGCCAAATATCAACCATATGCAGAAAAGCCACATCAAACACCCATGTTTGCTTCAGAAAAATCATAATAATGACGAAACAAAAAAAGTTAGTACTTAAAATGCTTTTATCCCCATTTAAAAAACATTGAAACATGAAAAATAAGTAATTCAAGGAATAAATAAATAATGTATGTATGTTACATGCCCCCTCCAGAGCCAGACATGCTGACTTTGTTGGGCGACCATAAAATACACGGCCTGCTCCTGGGTTAGGGTCATTATTTCCTTATGTTCCTTTTCTCTCTCTACCCTTCTCTCTCTTTCTGCCTCTCTCTCTCTTTCTTCCTGCCTCTCTCTCTCTCTCTTTCTTTGTCTCTCCCCTCTCTCTGCCTCTTTTCTCTCTCACACCTTTCTCTCTATTCACTCCTTTTTCTCTCTCTCCCTCTCGTTCTCTCCATATCTCTCTCTCCCTCTCCCTCTCTCCATATCTCTCTCTGCCTCTCGTTCTCTCCATATCTCTCTCTCCCTCTCGTTCTCTCCATATCTCTCTCTCCCTCCCGTTCTCTCCATATCTCTCTCACCCTCTCCCTCTCTCCATCTCTCTTTCTGAGAGGTCAGGGGTCATGTTGCCTTTTACAGTTTCACTGTGCACCAGTCTAATAAATAGGGCAGGGAGGTGTAGAGGGCATGCTTATCCGCTGCTCGGCTCACGGAATCAGCGCTCCCTTTTCCAGAGCCAATACATTTGCGAATTAGTTTGTGTGAAGGAGGTATGATCCGTAAAGTGCTAACCCAGCTAGCACATTTGGTTCCTTGGGCATTGTGGGAACCTATGTTTTTGGTTTCCCACTGATTCTGGGAATGAAGCCATAGGTTTCCTGACCGGTAAAATTTTGCCTGTTCTAGGAACTCACATTTTTAGGTTACAGGGAGGTTTTATTAATGTTTTGAGAACAGAAATGATAGGTTATGTTTCAATAAGCCTTTTAATAACACTTCTATCGTAGTTTGGTTTAACTGTTTTGACCTCCAAACACAGATCGGACAGATGGAAATTAATCTGCTTAGGTATTAATCATGGACACACATGTATTTTTTATTGTGTCACAGTGTCAGTAAGTTTCAAACCTATGATCTTCTGTTCTCTAATGAATTAGTCCACTGTGATACCAGGATGGAGCTAGAATGACATGTATTTTAACTCATACTAAGCTGTTCATTTGAATTCAAACACACACCATTTCTTTCAACTTATTTTCATTTTTTATTGAGCAAAATATTAAAGTGAACTATCATTTGTTTTTCAACAGGTCAGTGACCCAACACACCTCCAGGCTGTGTAAGAGCTATTTGACCAAGTAGGAGAGTGATTGAGTGCTGCATCAGATGACCTAGCCTCCACAATCACCCGACATCAATCCAATTGAGATGGCTTGGGATGAGTTGGACCACAGAGTGAAGGAAAAGCAGTCAAAAAGTGCTCAGCATATGTGGGAACTCCTTCAAAACTGTTGGAAAAGTATTCCAGGTGACGCGGGTTGAGAGAATGCCAAGAGTGTGCGAAGCTGTCACCAAGGCAAAGGGTGGCTACTTTGAAGAATCTCAAATATAAAATATATATAATATAACTCTTTTTTGTTTACTACATGATTCCATATGTGTTATTTCAAAATGTCTTCACTATTATTCTACAATGTAGAAAATAGCAAAAATAAAGAAAAACTCTGGAATGAGTAGGTGTGTCCAAACTTTTGACTGGTATGGTATATATATTTTTGTTGTTGTTTTATTTTTCTCCCCAATTTTGGGATATCCAATTACAATATCCAATTACAATATCCAATTACAATATCCAATTACAATATCCAATTACAATATCCAATTACAATATCCAATTACAATGGGACAAATGGACTGAGGAGGCACAATGTCACGTGTGACAATTTCTTCACCTCTTATGCACTCAGCCAGCAACTCTCCTTCCGTGGCCTCCAATTGCTCTTAAATACAAGTAAAACTAAATGCATGCTCTTCAACCGATCGCTACCTGCACCTGCCCGCCTGTCCAACATCACTACTCTGGACGGCTCTGACTTAGAATACGTGGACAACTACAAATACTTAGGTGTCTGGTCAGACCCATATCAAACATCTCCAATCCAAAGTTAAATCTAGAATTGGCTTCCTATTTCGCAACAAAGCATCCTTCACTCATGCTGCCAAACATACCCTTGTAAAACTGACCATCCTACCAATCCTCGACTTTGGCGATGTCATTTACATAGCCTCCAATACCCTACTCAACAAATTGGATGCAGTCTATCACAGTGCAATCCGTTTTGTCACCAAAGCCCCATATACTACCCACCATTGCGACCTGTACGCTCTCGTTGGCTGGCCCTCGCTTCATACTCGTCGCTAGGTAAAGTCCCCCCTTATCTCAGATCGCTGGTCACCATAGCATCTCCCACCTCCAGCAGGTATATCTCTCTAGTCAACCCCAAAACCAATTCTTTCTTTGGCCGCCTCTCCTTCCAGTTCTCTGCTGCCATAGACAGGAACGAACTACAAAAATCTCTGAAACTGGAAACACTTATCTCCCTCACTAGCTTTAAGCACCAACTGTCAGAGCAGCTCACAGATTACTGCACCTGTACATAGCCCACCTATAATTTAGCCCAAACAACTACCTCTTTCCCTACTGTATTTAATTAATTAATTAATTTTGCTCCTTTGCACGCCATTATTTTTATTTCTACCTTCACATTCTTCAAAAGCAAAACTACCATTCCAGTGTTTTACTTGCTATATTGTATTTACTTTGCCACCATGGCCTTTTTTGCCTTTACCTCCCTTCTCACCTCATTTGCTCACATTGTATATAGACTTGTTTATACTGTATTATTGACTGTATGTTTGTTTTACTCCATGTGTAACTCTGTGTTGTTGAAACTGTCAAACTGCTTTGCTTTATCTTGGCCAGGTCGCAATTGTAAAAGAGAACTTGTTCTCAACTTGCCTACCTGGTTAAATAAAGGTGAAATAAAAAAGAAATAAGAAATAAAAAGAGGAAGATCACTATGGTTGGCACAGTTAGAAAGAACAAGCCTGAGCTCCCCACTGCACTCCTTGCAACAAGAGGGAGAGAGGCCTTCTCATCAAAGTTTGCCGTCACTCCCACCACCACTCTAGTTTCTTACCTCCCAAAGAGGAACAAGAATGTGGTCGTCCTGAGCATACTGCACAAAACTGCTGAGATCAGTGATCGGGAGTAGAGGAAGCCAGCCATCATCCTGGACTATAACCACAACAAAAGAGGCGTGGACAACCTGGACAAGGGGATTGGAACTTACAGCTGCAGGAGGATGACTGGCCGCTGGCCCCTGGTCATCTTCCATAACATCATTGATGTGTCCTTCTACAATGCCTTTGGGATATGGAACAAGATCAACCCTACCTGGATGCTTGATAAGCAGAACAAGAGGAGAGTGTTTCAGGAGCAGCTGGGAAAGGCACTTGTAACCCCACACATTGCAAGAAGGGAGCACCTCCCCCTTCACAGCAGCCTATGCAGCACTTGTGAAAGCTGTTCAGGGGCTGAATCTTGTCCTGATCCACCTGAGGCTGCAGCTGGGGCAGGCAAGAGGAGGAGATGCCAATTCTGCCCCCCAAAGGACCATAAAACAAATACTATGTGCTGCACATGTGAGAAATACATCTGCAAAGTCCATGCACACACACTTGCATACTGTCCTACATGTGTTCATTAGAATTGATTGATTTATGTTCTTCACATTTTTGTTTTGTATCTATTATCTTATTTTATTCTTATTTATTGTTGTTGTTTATACACCTTGTGGGTGGGGGCAATGGTTAAAAAACTGTGAGAAGACGAGTATTTTGTAGTTGAATTCCTCATTGTACAGTATATAAGAGTATATCACTATGTTGCCCAAAAAAGTTCAAGACTGTTATTGTTTCCAATCAATAAAATGCATTCAAAACTACTTTCCTGACATTTCTGCTACTTCCTTAGGCTATACAAGTGCTATCTCTTGCTAAAAAATGTATGTTTACACCTATGCAGTACCTTTAGCAATAAAAGTAATAAACCTCTACTTTAGTAAAGAAAACCATTATAACAGGTGTGTTGTAATAAAAATGAGTGCTGTCCACTGATTAAATGCAGTCTTTATGCATTGTGAAGAGAGAAAACCCAGATATTCACAAAGTGTGTGTGTGTGTGTGTGTGTGTGTGTGTGTGTGTGTGTGTGTGTGTGTGTGTGTGTGTGTGTGTGTGTGTGTGTGCGCGTCCGCCTGTGCCTGTGCCAAGGTTTGTGTTGCTTCACGGTCCCCGCTGTTCCATAAGGTGCTTTTTATCTGTTTTTTAAAAATCTAATTTTACTGATGCGTCGGTTACTTGATGTGGAATAGAGTTCCATGTAGTCATGGCTCTATGTAGTACTGTGGAATAGAGTTCCATGTAGTCATGGCTCTATGTAGTACTGTGGAATAGAGTTCCATGTAGTCATGGCTCTATGTAGTACTGTGGAATAGAGTTCCATGTAGTCATGGCTCTATGTAGTACTGTGGAATAGAGTTCCATGTAGTCATAGCTCTATGTAGTACTGTGGAATAGAGTTCCATGTAGTCATAGCTCTATGTAGTACTGTGGAATAGAGTTCCATGTAGTCATGGCTCTATGTAGTACTGTGGAATAGAGGTCCATGTAGTCATGGCTCTATGTAGTACTGTGGAATAGAGTTCCATGTAGTCATGGCTCTATGTAGTACGGTGGAATAGAGTTCCATGTAGTCATGGCTCTATGTAGTACGGTGGAATAGAGTTCCATGTAGTCATGGCTCTATGTAGTACGGTGGAATAGAGTTCCATGTAGTCATGGCTCTATGTAGTACGGTGGAATAGAGTTCCATGTAGTCATGGCTCTATGTAGTACGGTGGAATAGAGTTCCATGTAGTCATGGCTCTATGTAGTACTGTGGAATAGAGTTCCATGTAGTCATGGCTCTATGTAGTACTGTGGAATAGAGTTCCATGTAGTCATGGCTCTATGTAGTACTGTGGAATAGAGTTCCATGTAGTCATGGCTCTATGTAGTACTGTGGAATAGAGGTCCATGTAGTCATGGCTCTATGTAGTACTGTGGAATAGAGTTCCATGTAGTCATGGCTCTATGTAGTACGGTGGAATAGAGTTCCATGTAGTCATGGCTCTATGTAGTACGGTGGAATAGAGTTCCATGTAGTCATGGCTCTATGTAGTACGGTGGAATAGAGTTCCATGTAGTCATGGCTCTATGTAGTACGGTGGAATAGAGTTCCATGTAGTCATGGCTCTATGTAGTACGGTGGAATAGAGTTCCATGTAGTCATGGCTCTATGTAGTACTGTGGAATAGAGTTCCATGTAGTCATGGCTCTATGTAGTACGGTGGAATAGAGTTCCATGTAGTCATGGCTCTATGTAGTACTGTGGAATAGAGTTCCATGTAGTCATGGCTCTATGTAGTACTGTGGAATAGAGTTCCATGTAGACATGGCTCTATGTAGTACTGTGGAATAGAGTTCCATGTAGTCATAGCTCTATGTAGTACTGTGGAATAGAGTTCCATGTAGTCATGGCTCTATGTAGTACTGTGGAATAGAGTTCCATGTAGTCATGGCTCTATGTAGTACTGTGGAATAGAGTTCCATGTAGTCATGGCTCTATGTAGTACTGTGGAATAGAGTTCCATGTAGTCATGGCTCTATGTAGTACTGTGGAATAGAGTTCCATGTAGTCATGGCTCTATGTAGTACTGTGGAATAGAGTTCCATGTAGTCATGGCTCTATGTAGTACTGTGGAATAGAGTTCCATGTAGTCATGGCTCTATGTAGTACTGTGGAATAGAGTTCCATGTAGTCATGGCTCTATGTAGTACTGTGGAATAGAGTTCCATGTAGTCATGGCTCTATGTAGTACTGTGGAATAGAGTTCCATGTAGTCATGGCTCTATGTAGTACTGTGGAATAGAGTTCCATGTAGTCATGGCTCTATGTAGTACTGTGGAATAGAGGTCCATGTAGTCATGGCTCTATGTAGTACTGTGGAATAGAGTTCCATGTAGTCATGGCTCTATGTAGTACTGTGGAATAGAGTTCCATGTAGTCATGGCTCTATGTAGTACTGTGGAATAGAGGTCCATGTAGTCATGGCTCTATGTAGTACTGTGGAATAGAGTTCCATGTAGTCATGGCTCTATGTAGTACTGTGGAATAGAGTTCCATGTAGTCATGGCTCTATGTAGTACTGTGGAATAGAGTTCCATGTAGTCATGGCTCTATGTAGTACTGTGGAATAGAGTTCCATGTAGTCATGGCTCTATGTAGTACTGTGGAATAGAGTTCCATGTAGTCATGGCTCTATGTAGTACTGTGGAAAAGAGTTCCATGTAGTCATGGCTCAATGTAGTACTGTGGAATAGAGTTTCATGTAGTCATGGCTCTATGTAGTACTGTGGAATAGAGTTCCATGTAGTCATGGCTCTATGTAGTACTGTGGAATAGAGTTCCATGTAGTCATGGCTCTACGTAGTACTGTGGAATAGAGTTCCATGTAGTCATGGCTCTATGTAGTACTGTGGAATAGAGTTCCATGTAGTCATGGCTCTATGTAGTACTGTGGAATAGAGTTCCATGTAGTCATGGCTCTATGTAGTACTGTGGAATAGAGTTCCATGTAGTCATGGCTCTATGTAGTACTGTGGAATAGAGTTCCATGTAGTCATGGCTCTATGTAGTACGGTGGAATAGAGTTCCATGTAGTCATGGCTCTATGTAGTACGGTGGAATAGAGTTCCATGTAGTCATGGCTCTATGTAGTATGGTGGAATAGAGTTCCATGTAGTCATGGCTCTATGTAGTACTGTGGAATAGAGTTCCATGTAGTCATGGCTCTATGTAGTACGGTGGAATAGAGTTCCATGTAGTCATGGCTCTATGTAGTACTGTGGAATAGAGTTCCATGTAGTCATGGCTCTATGTAGTACTGTGGAATAGAGTTCCATGTAGTCATGGCTCTATGTAGTACTGTGGAATAGAGTTCCATGTAGTCATGGCTCTATGTAGTTCTGTGGAATAGAGTTCCATGTAGTCATGGCTCTATGTAATACTGTGGAATAGAGTTCCATGTAGTCATGGCTCTATGTAGTACTGTGGAATAGAGTTCCATGTAGTCATGGCTCTATGTAGTACTGTGGAATAGAGTTCCATGTAGTCATGGCTCTATGTAGTACTGTGGAATAGAGTTCCATGTAGTCATGGCTCTATGTAGTGCGGTGGAATAGAGTTCCATGTAGTCATGGCTCTATGTAGTACTGTGGAATAGAGTTCCATGTAGTCATGGCTCTATGTAGTACTGTGGAATAGAGTTCCATGTAGTCATTTCTCTATGTAGTACTGTGGAATAGAGTTCCATGTAGTCATGGCTCTGTGTAGTACTGTGGAATAGAGTTCCATGTAGTCATGGCTCTGTGTAGTACTGTGGAATAGAGTTCCATGTAGTCATGGCTCTATGTAGTACGGTGGAATAGAGTTCCATGTAGTCATGGCTCTATGTAGTACGGTGGAATAGAGTTCCATGTAGTCATGGCTCTATGTAGTACGGTGGAATAGAGTTCCATGTAGTCATGGCTCTATGTAGTACGGTGGAAAAGAGTTCCATGTAGTCATGGCTCTATGTAGTACTGTGGAATAGAGTTCCATGTAGTCATGGCTCTATGTAGTACTGTGGAATAGAGTTCCATGTAGTCATGGCTCTATGTAGTACTGTGGAATAGAGTTCCATGTAGTCATGGCTCTATGTAGTACTGTGTGCCTCCCATAGTCTTTTCTGGACATGGGGATTGTGAAGAGACCTCTTGTGACATGTCTTGTGGGGTATGCATGGCTGTCCAAGCTGTGTGACAGTAGTTTAGAAAGACAGCTCAGTGCATTCAACTCTCATAAATAAAAGTAGTGCCAGGAGAGATTGACATGCATATTATTAATATTAGGTCTCTGTGTACATCCAAGGTCCAGCCATGCTGCCCTGTTCTGAGCCAATTGCAATTTCCCGAAGTCCTTTTTTGTGGCACCTGACCACATGACTGAACACTAGTCAAGGTGCGACAAAACTAGGGCCTGTAGGACCTGCCTTGTTAATAGTGTTGTTAAGAAGGCAGAGCATCGCTTTATTATAGACAGACTTCTCCCCATCTTAGCTACTACTGCATCAATATGTTTTGACCATGACAGTTTACAATCTAGTGTTACTCCAAGTAGTTTAGTCATCTCAACCTGCTCAATTTCCACATTATTTATTACAAGATTTAGTTGAGGTTTAGGGTTTAGTGAGTGTTTTGTTCCAAATACAATACTTTTAGTTTTAGAAATATTTATGGCTAATTTATTCCTTGCCACCCACTCTGAAACGAACTGCAGCTCTTTGTTGAGTGTTGCAGTCATTTCAGTTGCTGTGGTAGCTGACATGTAAAGTGTTGAGTCATCCGCATACATAGAAACTCTGGCTTTACTCAAAGTCAGTGGCATGTCATTAGTAACAATTGAAAAAAGCAAGGGGCATAAACAGCTACACTGGGGAATTCCTGATTCTATTTGATAGTCTTCCATTAAAGAACACCCTCTGTGTTCTGTTAGACAAGTAACTCTTTATCCACATTATAGCAGGGGGTGTAAAGCCATAAAACATAAAACACGTTTTTCCAGCAGTAGACTATAATCAATAATATCAAAAGCTGCACTGAAGTCTAACAAGACATAAATATCTCTCATCAGCCTTTTGTGTAAGTGCTGTGGTGTTGAATGTCCTTCCCTATAAGCATGCTGAAATTCTTTTGGTAGCTTGTCATTATTGATAGACAACAATAATTATTTCACCTCTTCCACTCTGACTTTACGGAATTCAAAAGTATAATTCTTGTCTTTCATAATTTGGTCTAATATACTTGGATGTGTAGTGTCAGCGTTTGTTGCTGGCATGTCATCACTAAGTTTGTTTAACTTGCCAATGAAAAAGTCATTAAAGTAGTTTGCAATATCAGTGGGCTTTGTGATGAATGAGCCATCTGATTCAATAAATGAAGGAGCCGAGTTGGCTTATTTCCCCAAAATTTCTTTTAAGGTGCTCCAACGCTTCTTACTATCATAGTGAAGTTTCTCTTTTTATTTAGTTTAGTCTCAGGATTTCTTAATTTGTAGTACGTTTGCCAATCAGTTGGGCTGCCAGACTTAATTGCCATACCTTTTGCCTCATCCCTCTCAACCATACAATTTTTCAATTCCTCATCGATCCAAGGGGATTTAACAGTTTTTACAGTAATTTTCTTAATGGGTGTTTGCTTATTAGTAACTGGAATAAGTAGTTTCATAAATGCGTCAAGTGCAGCATCTGCCCCTCATTACACACCACAGACCAGCAAATATTCTTTACATCATCAACATATGAATCACTACAAAACGTATTGTATGACCTCTTATACACTATATTAGGCCCAGCCTTTGGAACTTTGGTTTTCCTAGATATGGCTACTATATTGTGATCACTACATCCTAGGAATTTGGAAACTGCTCTAAAGCAAATATTAGTAAAAATGTGATCAATACATGTTGATCATTTCATTCCTGTGCTGTTTGTAACTACCCCTCGTAGGTTGACTGACAACCTGATCCAGGTTGCAGGCACTGGTTACAGTTTGAAGTTTTTTCATGAGTGGGCAGCTTGATGAAAGCCAGTCAATATTTAAATCACCCAGAAAATATACTTCTCTGTTGATATCACATACATTATCAAGTATTTTGCACATATTATCCAGATACTGACTGTTAGCACTTGGTGGTCTACAGCAGCTTCCCACAAGAATGGGCTTTAGGTGAGGCAGATGAACCTGTAGCCACATTACTTCAAGAAGTATTTAACATTAGATTGTCTCTAAGCTTTACAGGAATGTGGTTCTGTATATAGACCGCAACACTGCCCCGTTGGCATTTCTGTCTTTTTGGTAGATGTTATAACCATGTATTGCTACCACTGTATCATCAAAGGTATTATCTAAGTGAGTTTCAGAGATAGTCAGAATATAAATCTGTTACAAGCAAGTTATTGACTTCATGGACCTTGTTTCTTAGGCTACATATGTTAATATCGGCTATTTTTAGCACTTTTCTGGGTTGCTTGATTGTTTTTAATTCTTTACTGGGAAGCTTATCAGAGGTAGACTTACTCATGCTATTTACATTGGAGCTGATAGTGCAGGGTGAGCTGCATAAAGTTGTCTTCCTACTATTGCACACCACCTCAGTGCCAACAGTGTAACTCTGGTTTATAGGCTCATGATTACTGCTTACAACAGCTGTAGGATAAACAGATGCAATTAGGGGTACATAAATTAAATTACTTACATTGTGTTTGCCAATGTCCCTAAGATCATGTACATTTGATTCAGCATTATGACGACTCATTGTCACAATAGTAGGGATTAATTTGGGGAGGCAGGTAGCCTAGTGGTTAGAGTGTTGGACTTATAACCGAAGATCGAATCTCCAAGCTGACAAGGTAATAATCTGTCGTTCTGCCCCTGAACAAGGCAGTTAACCCACTAGGCTGTCATTGAAAATAAGAATTTGTTCTTAACTGACTTGCCTTGTTAAGTAAAGGTTTTTAAAAAAGAGCTGGTCTTGGATCATTTACCATTTCAACGCAGCCTTGAAACGCATGGAAAGAGTCCAGGAGCCAAGATGATTTGGATGGACTCTGTCAAGCCTGTAGAGTATCATCTGTTTCCAGAAGGTGTCAAAGTTATAAATAAAAGTGACTCCAGCAGAGCTACAGTCTTTTAGCCAGATGTATAATGCCAGCAGTCTGCTGAATCTTTCACACCTGTGGTCCAATGATGGAACTGGACCTGAAATTATTGGCTGTTTTTTGGTGTCTTTTAATGTTAAAAGCAGTTCTTTAAAATAAATTTTCAAATGTTCCGAACTAGCCTTGCCGATGATGGTTGACTGCTCTGGATGGTACGTTCCTCATCCACTTTCTTCAATTTCCAAGCAAGCATTTCCCCTGAACTTTTATTCACCTTGCTCAACATATTGTAGCATGGATTTCATGGCAGAAATCTCAGCAGAGCAGGTGTTTATTGTGTTATATTCAAGCTTCAACGTGTTCAACTGTTGAAGGGTGTCAACATTTCTATCTAAACTGTGTTTTCTTTCTAAGTCGTTAATTTTCTGTTCTATTATTTCTAATTCTTCATGGGTCTTGTTTTTCTGATGTGAAGAGTAAAACAGGACACAATATCTCATATATGCTTTAAGAGCTTCCCAGACAACAATTGGGCACACTGCATTATCTACATTTATTTCCAAAAACATGTCTATCTGTGTGTTAGATATGAGGTAAACTGCTTGTCTCCAAGTAGCATTCTGTTGAATCACCATGTATTTGTTATTAGCATAGGAGGTTTGAGCTTATACGTGAAAGACAATGTGCTATGGCTCATTATTATTATAGGAAGGCATTTACATTGAGTCAGTTAATGAGTTTACAATAAAAAAGTCAATTCTTGAATATGAGTATAGGAGGTGAGATTAGTAAGTGTATTGTCTTTCAGTTTCAGACCCATCTCTTTGATGTTGTGGTTTAATACCTTAGACATGATAGGAAGAGGATATAGTTAAGTTGATGACTTGCATTCAGCACACAGTTAAAATATCCCCCCATATAATGTTCCCGTTACATTGATATAGTTTTAGTATAAGGTCATTAATGAACTCTGGGTTGTCTTCATTTGGTCATTAACATTTCAGTAAAATTACTTTTATTGTGCCAGGTTTCCTTTTACCATTATAAAACTTACATTTGGGTCTTTAGTAATTTCTGTAGACTTAAATGGGACTTTTTTTTAAATCAATGAGAATTGATACTCCTCTAGACATTCCATGTCACACATGTTAATGTATTCAAATCTCAAGCATTATCCACAACAAGTGATATTGAGATAAGTCCATATCAGTGGAAGCTGCTGAAGGGAGGACGGCTCATAGTAATGGCTGGAATGGAGTCAATGGAATGGTATCAAACACATCAATCACATGGTTTCCATACCATTCCATTGACTCCATTCCAGCCATTACTATGAGCCGTCCTCCCCTCAGCAGCCTCCACTGGTCCATACATTATGTATGGTGTTGATCCAATACATAAACAGCTCCAATGAAAATAGTGTTGATCAACCCTCAAGCTTCCTAGTTGTCATGTATTCACAAGACATAGAACACAAAAAAATACATCCCTCACCTCCCCTTTCCTCATTGATCTGGCCTGTATTGTTGCACAGGTGAGAGAGCAACCTTATTGGTCGCTCTGTAGTGGTCATTCCCTTTTATTTTATTTTTATTTGACCATTTTTATTTGACCAGGTACTGTAGGTACTGAGAACACGTTCTTATTTACAGCAACAACCTGGGGAATAGTTACAAGGCAGAGAGTTAGTCACTGACCGATAAACGAATAACTCTCTATACAATACAAAGAAGAAGAAAAAATATATATAAGTCTTTGCCAGACTTAAATGCGCTTTAGTGAACCACAAATGTCCTATTTTAAGTAAGATGTGTTATGATTATATATATATATATTTATTTTTATTTTATTTTATTTTTTTACCCCTTTTCGTGGTATCCAATTGTTTTTAGTAGCTACTATCTTGTCTCATCGCTACAACTCCCGTACGGGCTCGGGAGAGACGAAGGTTGAAAGTCATGCGTCCTCCGATACACAACCCAACCAAGCCGCACTGCTTCTTAACACAGTGCGCATCCAACCCGGAAGCCAGCCGCACCAATGTGTCGGAGGAAACCGTGCACCTGGCAACCTTGGTTAGTGCGCACTGCGCCCGGCCCGCCACAGGAGTCGCTGGTGCTTGATGAGACAAGGATATCCCTACCGGCCAAGCCCTCCCTAACCCGGACGACGCTAGGCCAATTGTGCGTCGCCCCACGGACCTCCCGGTCATGGCAGGTTACGACAGAGCCTGGGCGCAAACCCAGGCTCTCTGGCACTGCAGTACAGCACCCTTAACCACTGCGCCACCCGGGAGGCCCTTATATTTTAATAATAAGAATAAGACTTACAGTATGATTAAATTGGTAAGTCCAATATACATTTCCCAAGTAGGACAAAATGAGACACTTGTTTTTTTAAATGTCTTATTTAATTTTTTATTTTTTTGTCAGTGTGTGTTAGTCTCTGACAGTAGAGGGGTCTGGGTTGCTGCGTGATCAGCTACCTTACACATTCCCAACCACTTCCGAGTGAGTGGCAGTACTAAGTCTCCATCCTATGTGCGGTGAATTAGTTTAATTCGTTTTTTATGAAGTAAATATAGTGATTATTATTGAGGAGTCCTGTCTAGTGCTGGTTCTGCCTTCTGAGATACAGTAGATGAGACACTTCTAAAGTATGCATTGATACTGTACTTTTGGCCATGTAGTGTAATTTGTCCAGGCCAGCGTGATAGGCCTGCCCCTGTTTTTAGTTTTAAGCCAAAGGAAAGGAATAGGTTATTCCTCTCAATGTCAATAACAATAGAAAAGCACTTGCCAACACTAAAAAGCACTTGCCAACACTGTGTTAATTGAGATCATAATTAATTAGATTATTTAGGCCTTAGGCATCACTATAGTATATTAAAGAGATCAATTATTTCAACTCTCCAGATAATTATCCAATGCAATAAACGCAAACAGATGCAGGCCTATAACCACTGGTGTAGCCTATAGTTCCGTTCTGTACTGCACACAACCATGATGTGGGGTGCACTTGTTTTGACCCACCTGGGGACAGAGCAGTGGATCACTAAGCACTGGGTGGTATAATGACTTGTAACATCAATGCATTATCTGTCCACTCTGGGAACCTGTAGAGCCAATGTATGGAGTCATATCCGATTCAAACGTCGAACTGGAACGAAATGGTCTATCCAATTCTAAATTCAGTCACTGCTTGACTGCTCTCTAACCAAAAGTTTAACCACAGAAGATGAAAGGGGATGTTGAAAGGTGAATGATGGCTGACAGTGAAGAGGGTGAATAGTTTTTCAGTAGAGAAGCTTACCAACCAACTAGCTAGCTAGCCAACTATGATCTCAATATTGAAATTGAAGTAGGAAGTTATTTAGCCTAGCAGGGTATTGATGAGACAAGCTAGGTTAACGCCAGCAAGCTAGGAAGCTAACTAGTTAACGTTAGCTAACCAGCCACCTTACTAACGTTTGACCCTGTGATTTAACCAAATGTGATTTTGTTCTCTACCGTCTCTGGTTTAACAAAGAGCATTGTAGCTAAGTCGAAAAGGGATTTAGTAGAGGAGGAGGACTTGGAAGGTGTTAGGAAAGTGGAAGAGGCAGGGTGAGAACAGACAGGGAAGACCCTCACTGGGGAAGAGGGCTGTGATTGAGGAGGAAGAGGAGCCAAGAGCCAAGTAAGTAGCCAATATTGTAGCTAAACCGCTAACTGCATACTTTGAGATAGTCTGATTGAAATACATATTTGATCACTTTTACGCTATCAGTTTTTGTGCAGTTACAATACATTAGAATGACCTCTGACCATAATTCTATCCTCTTGATTCCTGCTTACAAGCTCAAATTAAAGCAGGAAGCACCAGTAACACTGAAACATGCATGAGCGCATCAGCTGTTCCGGACAACTGTGTGATCACACTCTCCGCAGGTGATGTGAGTAAGACCTTAAACAGGTCATCATTCACAAGGCCGCAGGGTCAGATGGATTACCAGGATGTGTACTCCGAGCATGCTCTGACCAACTGGCAAGTGTCTTCACTGATATTTTCAACCTCTCTCTGTCTGAGTCTGTAATACCAACATGTTTCAAGCAGACAACCATAGTCCCTGTGCCCAAGAACACTAAGGTAACCTGCCTAAATGACTACCGACCCGTAGCACTCACGTCCGTAGCCATGGAATGCTTTGAAAGTCTGGTCATGGCTCACATAAACACCATTATCCCAGAAACCCTAGACCCACTCCAATTTGCATACCGCCTCAACAGATCCACAGATGATGCAATCTCAATTGCACTCCACACTGCCCTTTCCCACCTGGACAAAAGGAACACCTATGTGAGAATGCTATTCATTGACTACAGCTCAGCGTTCAACACCATAGGCCCTCAAAGCTCATCACTAAGCTAACGACCCTGGAACTAAACACCTCCCTCTGCAACTGAATCCTGGACTTCCTGACGAGCTGCCCCCAGGTGGTACGGGTAGATAACAACACATCCGCCATGCTGATCCTCAACACGGGGGCCCCTCAGGGGTGGGTGCTCATCCCCCTCTTGTACTCTCTGTTCACTCATGACTACACGGCCAGGCATGACTCCAACACCATCATTAAGTTTGCCGATGACACAACAGTGGTAGGCCTGATCACCGACAACGATGAGACAGCCGATAGGGAGGAGGTCAGAGACCTGACCGTATGGTGTAAGGACAACAACCTCTCCCTCAACGTGATCAAGACAAAGGAGATGATTGTGGACTACAGGAAAAGGAGGACCGAGCACACCCCCATTCTCACCGACGGGGCTGTAGTGGAGCAGGTTGAGAGTTTCAAGTTCCTTGGCGTCCACATCACCAACAAACCAACATGGTCCAAGCACACCAAGACATTCGTGAAGAGGGCACAACAAAACCTATTCCCTCTCAGGAGATTGAAAAGATTTAGCATGGGTCCTCAGATCCTCAAAAAGTTTTACAGTTGCACCATCGAGAGCATCCTGACAGGTTGCATAAACGCCTGGTATGGCAACTGCTCAGCCTCCGACCGCAAGGCACTACAGAGGGTAGTGCGTACGGCCCAGAACATCACCGGCCAAGCTTCCTTCCATCCAGGACCTTTTTTCTGCTACCGCACGGCAAGAGGTACCGGAACGCCAAGTCTAGGTCCAAGAGGCTCCTAAATAGCTTCTACCCCCAATCCATAAGACTCCTGAACAGCTAATCAAATGGCTACCCAGACTATTTCCATTTCTCTCCATCCCTTTTTCCATGCAAGTCCGCTGTCACTAATATGTGGTGGTGAAGTTGTCCTCTGCTCAGTTGACAGAGACAGGAGCAACAGGAGTCCATTCTGTTCCAAGTTGGATATCTTGTCTCTCCTCTATGCACAGCACTCTGGGGTCTTCCTGCGGGTAACCATGACATCCACCAATCACTCCCGTAACTTAACCATTAGTGGTACTGAGAGTTCCTCAAATTTATTTGACGCTGTATGAAGGCATTGTGCATAGGACATTTGTCACTTTGACAGGATGATGACCAGCTGCTGTCTATTACTGGTTAGGAAGATGATTCTCGACTGAATGCATGTGATAGTAATTTATTAAGCAATAAGGCTTGAGGGGGTGTGATAACTGCGTTGCGCCTAAGAACAGCCCTTAGCAGTGGTATATTGGCCATATACCACAAACCCCCAAGGTGCCTTATTGCTATTATAAACTGTAAATAGAGCAGTAGAAAAAAATGTTTTGTCATACCCCTGGTATACGATCTGATATACCATGGCTGTCAGCCAATCATCATTCAGGGCTCGAACCACCCAGTTTATAATGCTAAACAATATGACTAGTGTAGGTAATGGATGAAGTGAAAACCTATAGGAGGATGGCTCTCCCCGAGGTCAGTTGGGCATTAGATGAAAGCAGGCTGTTCAATATTGAGCCATACTGACTGACATTTGGCATGGATTGGTACAAGGCAATTCCATGGTAACAGATTTTTCACTTTAAAATGTATTTCAAACAAAAACCAATGATTGCAAAGTTAAACAAGCCATACAACTTTATATACAAGGACTAATTTGAACAATTTACACTTTTTTTTACCAAAACACATTTACTTGAAGAACAGTGCAGATGCAAAGTTTGGTACAGAATTTTGTACTGTCATTTGTTACCAAATTTTGCATCTGCACTGTCCTCAGATGGGCTCAGTCCCACATTGTGTGTTATCACTTATTTGGCTAAATGATTATCCATAGTTGCCTCTTTTGATACAGCCACAGCAGTCTGTAAATGGACTGTTACCTTGGAGACAACATTAAGATGTTAAAACATTGAAACTTTATTGAACTTTGTCTGTGACATTCCCTGACAGGAGACAGGTCAGTGTGTGTAGAGAGAGCAGGTTTGATCAGGTGGAGTCAAGCTTCCACATCATCGCCCTGGACCACTACACCAACGAGGCAGAGGATGCCAAGTTTGGACCAGTGAGTCACCAACTCATCTTATGCCTTACACAACTCTGAACATATGTATCACTCCACCTTCCGTAAACTCCAGTGGTGTACTTTTTACCTTTACTTGTACATTTTTACCAATGTCTATGGATTGTACAAGGATTCTATTCTATTGTACAACGACTCTATACTAAATCTAATTCCATCTCTTGTATAGGCCTGCCCTCTCCGTAGATAATGCTGATGCCCCACTGTGAGAACCTAGAGATCTTCACTGGTTCTGAGGGAGGTGATGTGGCCCTTAACAGTACCTGGGATACTTTCCAACGCGACCGCTGACTGGAGAACAGCCAGAGGGTGGTCAAGACATCTGACTGGAGAACAGCCAGAGGGTGGTCAAGACATCTGACTGGAGAACAGCCAGAGGGTGGTCAAGACATCTGACTGGAGAACAGCCAGAGGGTGGTCAAGACATCTGACTGGAGAACAGCCAGAGGGTGGTCAAGACATCTGACTGGAGGACAGCCAGAGGGTGGTCAAGACATCTGTCTGGAGAACAGCCAGAGGGTGGTCAAGACATCTGACTGGAGGACAGCCAGAGGGTGGTCAAGACATCTGACTGGAGAACAGCCAGAAGGTGGTCAAGACATCTGACTGGAGAACAGCCAGAAGGTGGTCAAAACATCTGACAGGAGAACAGCCAGAAGGTGGTCAAGACATCTGACTGGAGAACAGCCAGAAGGTGGTCAAGACATCTGACTGGAGAACAGCCAGAAGGTGGTCAATACATCTGACTGGAGAACAGCCAGAGGGTGGTCCAGACATCTGACTGGAGAACAGCCCGAGGGTGGTCAAGACATCTGACTGGAGAACAGCCAGAAGGTGGTCAAGACATCTGACTGGAGAACAGCCAGAAGGTGGTCAAGACATCTGTCTGGAAAACAGCCAGAGGGTGGTCAAGACATCTGACTGGAGAACAGCCAGAGGGTGGTCTAGACATCTGACTGGAGAACAGCCAGAGGGTGGTCAAGACATCTGACTGGAGAACAGCCAGAGGGTGGTCAAGACATCTGTCTGGAGAACAGCAGAGGGTGGTCAAGACATATGACTGGAGAACAGCCAGAGGGTGGTCAAGACATCTGACTGGAGAACAGTCAGAGGGTGGTCAAGACATCTGACTGGAGAATAGCCAGAGGGTGGTCAAGACATCTGACTGGGGAACAGCCAGAGGGTGGTCAAGACATCTGACTGGAGAACAGCCAGAAGGTGGTCAAGACATCTGACTGGAGAACAGCCAGAGGGTGGTCAAGACATCTGTCTGGAGAACAGCCAGAGGGTGGTCAAGACGTCTGTCTGGAGAACAGCGAGAGGGTGGTCAAGACATCTGACTGGAGAACAGCCAGAGGGTGGTGAAGACATCTGACTGGAGAACAGCCAGAAGGTGGTCATGACATCTGACTGGAGAACAGCCAGAGGGTGGTCAAGACATCTGTCTGGAGAACAGCCAGAGGGTGGTCAAGACATCTGTCTGGAGAACAGCCAGAGGGTGGTCAAGACATCTGACTGGAGAACAGCCAGAGGGTGGTCAAGACACCTGACTGGAGAACAGCCAGAGGGTGATCAAGACATCTGTCTGGAGAACAGCCAAAGGGTGGTCAAGACATCTGTCTGGAGAACAGCCAGAGGGTGGGCAAGACATCTGACTGGAGAACAGCCAGAGGATGGTCAAGACCTCTGATGCAACTCCCTCTTTAGAGTGTCAGCTCTGCTGCACCTGGGAGCTGAAGGTAAGGGACCGAACTCCCAACAGTCATATGCTTAAACATACTTGTATTCTCATTTATGTGTTTCTTAAAGACTCAAAAAAGAAATATAACCACTCTCAAATTAATAGACAGAGCTATGGTTACAAGGACTGACCATCGCACCTCCTTCTAAAACCCCACTGGAGGAGACGACCCAATGTTCCTCACCTCATCCCTCCTCCAATGCGTTTTTCAGAAGGGATGCAAGTATAGAGGAAGTGAGGAGTTGAGCAGAGATTAATTGGGACAGAGCTCATGTCATTGTTTTAGGTGGAATCTTATGTTGAATGTTTGCACATATCTTTGTTCTACTTGGGTTCTTTCCACAGATGGCTCTAGCTTGCTGAAAACATCTGATCTGATGAGACTCCCTATGCGATTTCACTCCTGTATAACTGACTGTATTACATAAAACTTCCAATGCCAAATTGAAATGTTTTGGGATTCTGTAATTGATAAACAATGCTAGTTTCCAATCCGACAATTACGATAAATCAAATTTGTTATCCATAGCGCAATGTTTGGTGAATGTCTGGTGTTGTTTTGCCTCAGTCCTCCTTTCAATATTTTGTGTACTGATTCAGTTCTAAACGACCATCATCGAGTCCATTCTCACCTGCTACATCAATGGAACTGATTGTTCAGTCTGCTGAGAGGGTCATTGGCTGCCAGCTGCCCTCTGTCCAGGTCCTGCACGACTCCTGGGCCAGGAAGAGTGTAGGAAAGACCATCGCCGACAACTTCCACCCTCTGGCAAATGGTTCAGGTCAGTCACAACCAAAACCTCACGCCACCTGAACAGTTTCTTCCCATGCTCCGTGGCCCTCATCAACCGGCTACCTGGTCCACGGTGATCCTCTCATCCATGGACTTTGCACTCTGCACTATTTATCCACAGACTATGCACACTGCACTATTTATCCACAGACTATGCACACTGCACTATTTATCCACAGACTATGCACACTGCACTATTTATCAACAGACTATGCACACTGCACTATTTATCCACAGACTATGCACACTGCACTAACACAGAACTGCAAATGGCTCTTTTTGCCACATCACTGTAGCTTACAGTGTTCATAGTGTACATATTGTATGTGGAAAATCTGCGTCTATATATTTTTGTCTGCATATCCTGTTTATCGTCTGTCTGTATATTCTGTTTATTGTAGCAGAACCATTTCACAGAGTCAAATTCCTGTACATGCAAATGTATTTGGCTAATAAAGCTGATTCTGACATGTTAAACTGAGTTTAGCTGGTTTATCAGCTTCATGTCCGTTCATATTGTATTATATGGGACTGGTTATGTACTGGATGAACTGTAGCAGGTAGCAGGTTCTCTCTTTCCTCTTCATTTTATTAAAGATGCCCATGTGCTGTGTGTGTGTCCTTGGGTTTAATACCCTGAATATTGGATCCTGCTGCAATTAGTGAACTCATTTTATGGTGTTTGCTAGAGCTGACTGTCTGCTTTTCGTTTTACATACGTATTTTGCTGTCTGACAAGTAATTAATTAGCTAACTTAAGCAAGTAGATTCCACTCGACTGAATGTATAGCCTATAGCTATATGAATTTAATTCCCAATTAATTTGGCTATCAATATTCTTGGTTTCCCAAGTCTTCTGGTGCTTACTGCTTAGCCAGCATGCTAGCTAAGCAGACAGCTCTGCAGTGCACCTGTTTGAAGACACGCAAACAAGGGTTGTAATAGCCAATCACAACACTGAAATGGCCAAGTGCAGGAATTAGTTAGTTCATCCATCACGCCAGTGAAAGTGACCTATCTGAGGTTTCTAGATGCACCTGCCTTTAAGCCCGCCCCCCATCCGCTTGAAATCAAACCCAAAGGTTCCAAAACTTGAAAGAGAGTGATTTAAGAAATTGAGAGTGAAAACTTGACAATGACAAGAGACTATTGCTGGTGGACAATTGAATGCATTACAATGTTGTTGTTTTTTTACACATTTGAATCAAGTTTAATTGCTTACACTTGTATGTGTATTATTTAAGAAATATTTATTTTTGATCTGTGACAATGACTTTCGCCTCACTCAAAGGCACACTTGCAAGTGCTAAAGTTTAATTTGCGCTCTCGACTGGCCTGTGCACTCGCTGGAGCTGTCCCCTGTTCGCTCGAGCCATAGACATTAAAACCAGTGGATTGTGATAGTGCTCTCCTCATCCATATATTCCTATGGAAAACCGCTGAGCTATAATAAGAACTAGAGACAGCCTCCAAGATGGCCGACTGTTGTTTTCAAAGTCATCTATTCGTGGGGGCTGACATCTTGCTAGTTCCAGTTTCAGGAGGCCCTTTAGTACATGCACACTAGTACTGGAGCACAGCCTGAGGCCCCCTGAGCCCTGCGCATGCAAGAGCAGGGACGTGCATTCCAGCACAAGCTAGAGCTGGGTCGTGAATCTTGATTAGTGGGGGAGGGGAAATCTGCAGGCATGATGCACCACCACACAACCCTGACACAACCACTGAAAACATGAAGAATATTTTGTGTATTCAAGTAAGTTATTCAGGACTTCTAACACAACCCATAACAACTAACAACTTAATGCAGCCATAGCTTGGTAACATCAGGTGTACTGTAGTCCTGTACTGTAGTCCTGTACTGTAGTCCTCTACTGTAGTCCTCTGCTCTAGTCCTGAACTGTAGTCCTCTACTGTAATCCTCTACTGTAGTCCTGTACTGTAGTCCTCTACCATAGTCCTCTACTGTAGTCCTGTACCGTAGTCATGTACCATAGACCTCTACTGTAGTCCTCGACTCTAGTCCTGTACTGTAGTCCTGTACTGTAGTCCTCTACTCTAGTCCTGTACTGTAGTCCTCTACTGTAGTCCTCCACTGTAGTCCTGTACTGTAGACCTCTACTGTAGTCCTGTACTGTAGTCCTCTACTGTAGTCCTCTACTGTAGTCCTGTACTGTAGTCCTCTACTGTAGTCCTGTACTGTAGCCCTCTCTCTGAAGCCCTCTACTCTAGTCCTGTACTGTAGTCTTGTACTGTAGTCCTCTACTGTAGTCTTGTACTGTAGTCCTGTACTGTAGTCCTGTACTGTAGCCCTCTACTGTAGTCCTGTACTGTAGTCTTGTACTGTAGTCCTGTACTGTAGTCCTGTACTGTAGCCCTCTACTGTAGTCCTGTACTGTAGTCCTGTACTGTAGCCCTCTACTGTAGTCCTGTACTGTAGTCCTGTACTGTAGACCTGTACTGTAGTCCTCTACTGTAGTCATGTACTGTAGCCCTCTCTCTGAAGCCCTCTACTCTAGTCCTGTACTGTAGTCTTGTACTGTAGTCCTCTACTGTAGTCTTGTACTGTAGTCCTGTACTGTAGTCCTGTACTGTAGCCCTCTACTGTAGTCCTGTACTGTAGTCTTGTACTGTAGTCCTGTACTGTAGTCTTGTACTGTAGCCCTCTACTGTAGTCCTGTACTGTAGTCCTGTACTGTAGTCCTCTACTGTAGTCCTGTACTGTAGTCCTGTACTGTAGTCTTGTACTGTAGTCCTCTACTGTAGTCTTGTACTGTAGTCCTCTACTGTAGTCTTGTACTGTAGTCCTCTACAGTAGTCTTGTACTGTAGCCCTTTACTGTAGTCCTGTACTGTAGTCTTGTACTGTAGTCCTGTACTGTAGTCCTGTACTGTAGCCCTCTACTGTAGTCCTGTACTGTAGTCTTGTACTGTAGTCCTGTACTGTAGTCCTGTACTGTAGCCCTCTACTGTAGTCCTGTACTGTAGCCCTCTACTGTAGTCCTGTACTGTAGTCCTGTACTGTAGCCCTCTACTGTAGTCCTGTACTGTAGTCCTGTACTGTAGACCTGTACTGTAGTCCTCTACTGTAGTCATGTACTGTAGCCCTCTCTCTGAAGCCCTCTACTCTAGTCCTGTACTGTAGTCTTGTACTGTAGTCCTCTACTGTAGTCTTGTACTGTAGTCCTGTACTGTAGTCCTGTACTGTAGTCCTGTACTGTAGCCCTCTACTGTAGTCCTGTACTGTAGTCTTGTACTGTAGTCCTGTACTGTAGTCTTGTACTGTAGCCCTCTACTGTAGTCCTGTACTGTAGTCCTGTACTGTAGTCCTCTACTGTAGTCCTGTACTGTAGTCCTGTACTGTAGTCTTGTACTGTAGTCCTCTACTGTAGTCTTGTACTGTAGTCCTCTACTGTAGTCTTGTACTGTAGTCCTCTACTGTAGTCTTGTACTGTAGCCCTTTACTGTAGTCCTGTACTGTAGTCCTGTACTGTAGTCCTGTACTGTAGTCCTGTACTGTAGTCCTGCACCGTAGTCCTGTACTGTAGTCGTCTTAATTCAGCAAATCACAAAGGTGTTTTGGATTTTGCTACATTTTTTGTTGTTGTTGAAGATTGATCACACCAAGTTGACGGTTCATCAGACTTTGGTATAGGCTACAGTAGGTTCTGACTCGGTCCCCTTCCCGTGGGTTTGTTTTTAGATCAGAATATTTTCCCTTACATGTAGAAGATGAATAGTACAGGAGTGTAATGATGCTGTGTCTGGTGCTCACCATCCTGACCTGTCCTCACTAACTGAGTTGACCCTGCCTCTTAAGTGCACTGAAGTGCCAGTGCATCAGTAGATCCATGGATGAAATGTTGCTTTTCATTTGCACTCAAATGGTTTGAGATGTTTCCTCTGCCTTTCAATAAATGCTCTCAAACATGATTTTGTTTTTCTGATATTTTATATATATTTTATTTTATTGAACCTTTATTTAACTAGGCAAGTCAGTTAAGAACAAATTCTTATTTACAATGACGGCCTACCCCGGCCAACGCTGGGCCAATTGTGTGCTCCACTATGGGTCTCCCAGTCACGGCCGGATGTGATACAGCCTGGATATTAGGGGGGGGGGGGGGGTCACAGCCCAAGATGTACTCTTAAGGAGCCTAACGTTGCTGTTACTCCTTAAGGTCCAAGGACCTTATGTTATTTTCAGAGGTAGACTGGCTCATGCAGCCAAAATATCCAAATACTCCATCTAAACATGAATCGATTCTCAATTACGATATGGATCTAGAAACATAAAGCACTTTACTTTCATATCACATCAAAATAATTTCAAAAATGTCTGTGGCAGCACGTTTCAGATGGACTTCTTCCATTACACACAGGTGTTCGGAGCATGCTAATTAGTATAGGTGGTCCCTCCATCTGCAGTCTGTCTTCTGTAAACAAGTGCTGTAACATGGAGATGTGGCCATGTGGGAACACTAACCGTAACACTATTAAAGGTGTGTATCCATTTAATGTTTTGTTCTAAGTTTTTTTTTTTTGCTGATATGCAAGATACGCTCCTTATGCTTCTGGAACCATATCGCAATTCAGAACCGATTTACGTTTAGATGGAATTTTTGTCTGTTTCGTGTTAATGTTCAGACCGAGCATAGGGGCTCTTGACAAAACTCTCCCGTACAGAAGTCGCCTTCGTTCAATGACTCTTATGTGTAATGTAAATGGAACTGAGAAGCATGATCAAGGGCTAGGAAAGTCAATGCTGTCTCAGTCTGCCTTGCAAGATGGTCTGGGGTATTAATACACACATAATTGTGTTATTCAAAGGCTGTCACATTCCTAGGATATCCGGGCAGCAACGTTATCCAAACAATAGCATTACTTTTTGAGTCAGATGAGCATCAGCATAATTTTATTTAGATCTTTATTCTTATAAATATATGGGTTGATCACATCAGACCCAAAGCAAATTAGCAGTTACTGGAATTATCACTATAAGATAAAGTGAATAACAGATATTAAATATGGGAGACATACAAGACATGAAATAATACATTTTCTTTCATTCACACCAAATGACATAAGGGTAACTCTTGTGATTGCCATAGCAACGGAGTTTATTGGGATTTGTTTCAATACAGCTCACGCAAACAAACAGTAAAAACAGTATCTCAAAATAAGAAACAAAACATCCATAAAAGCATTCATATTTGATCCTTATTCTAGATCTCGAGGCCCATCTGCTAACCAGAATAGTATTGCTAACTGAAGTGCCTGAAGTGCCTGTGAAAGGAAGCTACTACACACCTGCGCCGACTGAGACGGCCACCTCGCTTCGCGTTCCTAGGAAACTATGCAGTTTTTAGTTTTAGGTTTCATCTTAGGTTTCATTACATACAGTCGAGAAGAACTACTGAACATAAGAGCAGCGTCAACTCACCATCAGTGCGACCAAGAATATGACTTTCGCGAAGCGGATCCTGTGTTCTGCCTTTCACCCAGGACAACGGAATGGGAATCCCAGCCGGCGACCCAAAAAAACGACTTCGTAAAAGGGGGAAACGGAGCGGTCTTCTGGTCAGACTCCGGAGACGGGCACATCGTGCACCACTCCCTAGCATTCTTCTCGCCAATGTCCAGTCTCTTGACAACAAGGTTGATGAAATCTGAGCAAGGGTAGCATTCCAGAGGGACATCAGAGACTGTAACGTTCTTTGCTTCACGGAAACATGGCTCACTGGAGAGACGCTATCGGAGTCGGTGCAGCCAACTGGTTTCTCCACGCATCGCGCAGACAGAAACAAACATCTTTCTGGTAAGAAGAGGGGCGGGGGCGTATGCTTCATGGTTAACGAGACGTGGTGTGATCATAACAACATACAGATACTCAAGTCCTTCTGTTCACCTGATTTAGAATTCCTCACAATCAAATGTCGACCGCATTATCTACCAAGGGAATTCTCTTCGATTATAATCACAGCCGTATATATTCCCCCCCAAGCAGACACATCGATGGCTCTGAACGAACTTTATTTGACTCTTTGCAAACTGGAATCCATTTATCCGGAGGCTGCATTCATTGTGGCTGGGGATTTTAACAAGGCTAATCTGAAAACAAGACTCCCTAAATTTTATCAGCATATCGATTGCGCAACCAGGGCTGGAAAGACCTTGTATCACTGCTATTCTAACTTCCGCGACGCATATAAGGCCCTGCCCCGCCCTCCTTTCGGAAAAGTTGACCATGACTCCATTTTGTTGATCCCTGCCTACAGACAGAAACTAAAACAAGAAGCTCCTGCGCTGAGGTCTGTTCAACGCTGGTCCGACCAATCTGATTCCACACTCCAAGACTGCTTCCATCACGTGGACTGGGATATGTTTCGTATTGCGTCAGACAACAACATTGACGAATACGCTGATTCGGTGAGCGAGTTCATTAGAACTTGCGTTGAAGATGTCGTTCCCATAGCAACGATTAAAACATTCCCAAACCAGAAACCGTGGATTGATGGCAGCATTCGCGTGAAACTGAAAGCCCCGAACTACTGCTTTTAATCAGGGCAAGGTGACTGGTAACATGACCGAATACAAACAGTGTAACTATTCCCTCTGCAAGGCAATCAAACAAGCTAAGCGTCAGTATAGAGACAAAGTAGAATCTCAATTCAACGGCTCAGACACAAGAGGTATGTGGCAGGGTCTACAGTCAATCACGGATTACAAAAAGAAAACCAGCCCAGTCACGGACCAGGATGTCTTGCTCCCAGGCAGACTAAATAACTTTTTTGCCCGCTTTGAGGACAATACAGTGCCACTGACACTAAAACATGCGGACTCTCCTTCACTGCAGCCGACGTGAGGAAAACATTTAAACGTGTCAACCCTCGCAAGGCTGCAGGCCCAGACGGCATCCCCAGCCGCGCCCTCAGAGCATGCGCAGACCAGCTGGCTGGTGTGTTTACGGACATATTCAATCAATCCCTATCCCAGTCTGTTGTTCCCACATGCTTCAAGAGGGCCACCATTGTTCCTGTTCCCAAGAAAGCTAAGGTAACTGAGCTAAACGACTACCGCCCCGTAGCACTCACTTCCGTCATCATGAAGTGCTTTGAGAGACTAGTCAAGGACCATATCACCTCCCCCCTACCTGACACCCTAGAACCCACTCCAATTTGCTTACCGCCCAAATAGGTCCAAATAGGTCCCTAACCCATCTGGACAAGAGGAATACCTATGTGAGAATGCTGTTCATCAACTACAGCTCGGCATTTAACACCATAGTGCCCTCCAAGCTCGTCATCAAGCTTGAGACCCTGGGTCTCGACCCCGCCCTGTGCAACTGGGTACTGGACTTTCTGACGGGCCGCCCCCAGGTGGTGAGGGTAGGCAACAACATTTCCACCCCACTGATCCTCAACACTGGGGCCCCACAAGGGTGCATTCTGAGCCCTCTCCTGTACTCCCTGTTCACCCACGACTGCGTGGCCACGCACGCCTCCAACTCAATCATCAAGTTTGCGGACGACACAACAGTGGTAGGCTTGATTACCAGCAACGACGAGACGGCCTACAGGGAGGAGGTGAGGGCCCTCGGAGTGTGGTGTCAGGAAAATAACCTCACACTCAACGTCAACAAAACTAAGGAGATGATTGTGGACTTCAGGAAACAGCAGAGGGAACACCCCCCCTATACATATTGATGGAACAGTAGTGGAGAGGGTAGTAAGTTTTAAGTTACTCGGCGTACACATCACAGACAAACTGAATTGGTCCACCCACACAGACAGCATCGTGAAGAAGGCGCAGCAGCGCCTCTTCAACCTCAGGAGACTGAAGAAATTTGGCTTGTCACCAAAAGCACTCACAAACTTCTACAGATGCACAATCGAGAGCATCCTGTCGGGCTGTATCACCGCCTGGTACGGCAACTGCTCCGCCCACAACCGTAAGGCTCTCCAGAGGGTAGTGAGGTCTGCACAACGCATCACCGGGTGCAAACTACCTGCCCTCCAGGACACCTACACCACCCGATGTCACAGGAAGGCCATAAAGATCATCAAGGACAACAACCACCCAAGCCACTGCCTGTTCACCCCGCTATCGTCCAGAAGGCGAGGTCAGTACAGGTGCATCAAAGCTGGGACCGAGAGACTGAAAAACAGCTTCTATCTCAAGGCCATCAGACTGTTAAACAGCCACCACTAACATTGAGTGGCTGCTGCCAACACACTGACTCAACTCCAGCCACTTTAATAATGGGAATTGATGGGAAATTATGTAAAATATATCACTAGCCACTTTAAACAATGCTACCTAATATAATGTTTACATACACTACATTATTCATCTCATATGTATATGTATATACTGTACTCTATATCATCTACTGCATCTTTATGTAATACATGTATCACTAGCCACTTTAACTATGCCACTTTGTTTACATACTCATCTCATATGTATATACTGCACTCAATACCATCTACTGTATCTTGCCTATGCCGCTCTGTACCATCACTCACTCATATATCTTTATGTACATATTCTTTATCCCCTTACACTTGTGTGTATAAGGTAGTAGTTTTGGAATTGTTAGCTAGATTACTTGTTGGTTATTACTGCATCGTCGAACTAGAAGCACAAACATTTCGCTACACTCGCATTAACATCTGCTAACCATGTGTATGTGACAAATAAAATTTGATACTAGACTTTGAGACACAGCCATAGTGTGTGTCTTCGATGTGAAGAGGTGTTTAAGGTGCCCCCCGGGGGTCGGCGGAAGGCAAAGAAATCCTTGCGGGCGTACATGATGATGTCGCTCGGTTTTCGTAGGAACTGCAAGATGTCAGCCATAATGGCGAGGAGATCCAGGTGCTGCCGCAGGTATGAGGCATGCTCCGCTTTCATTCAACTCCTCGTGTAACACTACGTGTAACACACACAAGTCAGGTCACGTTGGAAACTTAGGGGTTAGTAGTTTGAGAGTAAGGGGCTAGGCCAGGGTGACAGTAGGGGGTAATGGGTAGGGTGTAGGGAAAGACAGGAAATTGGAATGCCTCTGCATGTCCTACTAACACACCAGACGGCTCTTATCAAACACTGGCTTATCATCCCTCACCTCTGACACACATACGCCCAAACATGTAAACAGGGGAACACGCCTAATAGTGTGTGTGTGTGTGTGTGTGTGTGTGTGTGTGTGTGTGTGTGTGTGTGTGTGTGTACAGTGCCTTGCAAAAGTATTCATCCCCCTTGGCATTTTTACTATTTTGTTGCATTACAAAATGTAATTTAAATGGATTTCTTGGGGATTTCATGTAATGGACTCACACAAAATAGTCCAAATTGGTGAAGTGAAATGAAAAAAAAATATCATAAAAATAAAAACTGAAAAATGGTGAGTGCATATGTATTCACCCCCTTTGCTATGAAGCCCCTAAATAAGATCTGGTGCAACCAATTACCTTCCGAAGTCACATAATTAGTTAAATAAAGTCCACCTGTGTGCAATCTAAGTGTCACATGATCTCAGTATACATACACCAGTTCTGAAAGGCCCCAGAGTCTGCAACACCACTAAATAAGGGGCACCACCAAGCAAGCGGCACCATGAAGACCAAGGAGCTCTCCAAACAGGTCAGGGACAAAGTTGTGGAGAAGTACAGATCATATTTGGGTTATAAAAAAAATCTGAAACTTTGAACATCCCACGGAGCACCATTAAATCCATTATTAAAAAATGGAAAGAATATGGCACCACAACAAACCTGCCTGTGGCCCCATCCCATGATTCCCCCGGAGAAGGAGAGACCAGAGAAGGCTCGGCCTCTGACTGCGACCCGTTGCTTAATGGGGAGAACGGGTTGAAAGTTTTTGTCGGCTGAATGAACGACACCGGTTGAGCATTCCTACAGCATTTCCTTCCAGAAGCCATGACAAAATTGTCTGGCTGCAGGGACTGTGCGAGGCGATTTATACTACTATCTGTACTTATTGGTGGCACAGCCGCTGTTTCATCCTTTCTTACACTAGAATTACCCTTGCCTAACGATTGCATCTGAAACTGGGCTTGCAGCATAGCTATCCTCGCCATAAGGAGATCGTTCTCCTGTATATTATGAGAACAGCAACTGCAATTAGAAGGCATAATGTTAATGTTACTACTTAGCTTTGGTTGGTGAAGGTCCTGAAGAACCACGTCCAGATAAAGCGTCCGGGGTGAAAAAGCTGAACGAAAAAAGTTGAGCCAAGGAAAAAATTAAAAAATTAAACGGTAATAAAAAATGTAAAACCGTAAAGTTGGCAGGTTGCAAAGTAAGGTTATCAACAAACCACACAACAGCACGTAAACAAGCCTACAAGTTGTAGACAAACACACACACACACACTCAATTCAAGTAGCTATCAAGTAAAACATCACCACATGACTAGCTAGTAGCCAAGTAAATAAGTTGTGTATTAATGGTTAGCTAGCTATCTTTTTCACAGAGACACACAATAGCAAGTAGCAAACCCACCAGTACAGTAGCATTACAGTAGCTTTAGCTAGCTAGTTAATTGGCTATGTCAGCTATCTTTTTCACAGAGACACACAAACCCTTACTAATATTGGCTAAATATCAACTAGCAAGCTTATTGGTACAGTAATGTTAGCTAGCTTCAAATGCTAGCTAAAGAATTTAGTTGACTTATGTGAACAGCTGCTATTAACGTTAGCTTGCTAGATTGCCATTATCAAGTCACTCAACTAGCTAGGAAAAACAATGCTTGCTTGTGTAGCCACAAACAGTTGTGATCATTTGGCCAAGGGTGGCTACTTTGAAGAATCTGTTTAACACTTTTTCGGTTACTACATGATTCCACATGGGTTATTTCATAGTTGTAATGTCTTCACTATTATTCTACAATGTAGAAAATTGTAAAAATAAGGAAAAACCTTTGTCCAAACTTTTGACTGTATATTTTGAATGTATATTTTTTAGCATGCTAGTGTCATAATTTTGCAGTTTGCATTGAATTGTGAGTCATCTCAACCCCACAAGTGATCAAAGTTCTTCACTCACTCCCTCAAGCTAAATCGATGTCCGAGGGGGCAACATTTTTGAATTGGACCTCCACATAAAACTGCATCCAGTTTTGACTGGGATTCCCCAGAGGGAAAGTGGCTAGTGCAAGGGCTGAGGGGGTAAAAATAACGTGTTTGGACTGCAGCCCATATTTCTTCTCTCTTAACTCAAGCCTCGTTCACATTACCCATAATCACTCCATTACATTGCGCCGGAGGTTGTGCCACATTTCAATGGGGACGTCCACAACGTTGTGTCGCATTTCAATAGGGACGTACATCCTGGAGTTGAATCTCAATGCCCCCTTGCGGATGAAGGCTCCATTTTCATCTTCTTTTGTGGCCAGTCTGTCGAAGAAAAGGAAGTTACCAAGCCACAGAAGAAGATGAAAATATGTGGTTTTTACAATTACCCAGTCCTATAAGTGAGTACTATTTTAATAGTAATGTTAAATAATACACATTGCCTGTTAAGTTTGTTTTGATGATAATTATTAGGTGGAGGTCGATAGCTAGGTATCTTCAACCTAGCCTAGCTTTTAGTTAGCTTGCACTGCAGAACAGCTAGCTAGCTAAAAGCTAGGCTAGGTTGAAGATACCTAGCTATCGACCTCCACCTAATAATTATCATCAAAACAAACTTAACAGGCAATGTGTATTATTTAACATTACTACTTTGTTTTTCTATAAAGTTAGAAAAACAAATTGAAGAAAAAGTAACTTCACAAAACAGCCTCAATTCGTTGGGACATGGAATATACAAGGTGTCAAAAGTGTTTCACAGGAATGCTGGCCCATGTTGACTTCAATGCTTCCCACAGTTGTGTCAAGTTGGCTAGATGTCTCTTTGGGCATCAGACCATTCTTGATACACACAGGAAACTGTTTAGTGTGGAAAAACCCAGCTTCATTTCAGTTCTTGATGCAAACCGGTGGGTCTGGCACCTACTACCATACCCCGTTCAAAGGCTCTTAAATCCTTTGTTTTGCTCATTCACCCTCTGAATGGCACACCACAGGAGGCTGCTGAGGGGAGGATGGCTCATAATAATGTCCAAAACGCTCCAGTCATTAACACAAGCCCGTCCTCCCCAATCAATGTGCCACCAACCTCCTGTGTGGCACACATACAGTAGTGTAAATACTTTAAAGTACTACTTAAGTCATTTTGGGGGGTATCTGTACTTTACTATTTATATATTTGACTACTTTTACTTTACTACATTCTTTAAGAAAATATTATATTTTTTACTCCATACATTTACCTTGACACCCAAAAGTACTCATTAAATTTTGATTGCTTAGCAGGATAGGAAAATGGTCCAATCCACGCACTTATCAACAGAACATCCATGGTCATCCCTACTGCCGCTGATCTGGTGGACTCACTAAACACACAGGCTTCAGTTTGTAAATAATGTCTGAATGTTGGAGTGCTTCTACACCTGCATTGCTTGCTGTTTGGGGTTTTAGGCTGGGTTTCTGTACAGCACTTTGAGATATCAGCTGATGTACGAAGGGCTATATAAATCAATTTGATTTGATTTGATTTGAATGTTGGAGTGTGCCCCTGGCTATCCGTAAATTTAAAAAACAAGAAAATGGTGCCTTCTGGTTTTCTTATTATAAGACATTTGAAATTATTTATAATTTTACTTTTGATACTTAAGTATTTTTTAAACAAAATAGTTTTAGACTTTTACTCATGTAGAATTTTACTGGGTCACTTTTCCTCGAGTCATTTTCTATTATGGTATCTTTACTTTTACTCAAGTATGAAAATTGGGTACTTTTCCCACCACTGCACACATACACAATCCATGTCTCAGTTGTCTCAAGGTTTTAAAATCCTTCTTTAACCTGTCTCCTCCCCTTCATCTACACTGATTGAAGTGGATTTAACAACTGAAATCAATCAGGGATCATAGCCTTCATCTGGATTCACCTGGTCTGTCCATGTCGTCGTTCTTCATTTTTTGTGTATTTGCCTTGTCTTGTTTTGAAAGTGATCTCTGATGAGAGAAAGGCTCTCCTCGATCTTGCATTACGAACACTACACTTGTCAGTTCAGTTGCGAGGCAAGACTCAATGAAGATGACTGGTGTAATGAAATACATCACAATGTATACAGGGCATGAGTGTTTGCTCGAGCAATGATGTTTCATCTTGCTCGCGCGTGCCATCTCGCACACATTCGACTTTTGAATGGGATTTTATTCCATACAAAGTGAGTGTGTCCATTAATTCACATTTGTCAGCGTTTATCGGCTACATGTTCAGTTGGCCTAGCTACATTTCTTGTAAATTCCACCATGGGATTCAATAAACTAAATCATTTCAGTATAATCTTTCAACAAATAGCTGGAAATAATTATTGAAAGGTGCATAATCTCTCTCTTTCAGGTTGGCTTCGCCCACATAGCCTGCTAGTTTGTCACTCTCTTTTAGGTTGGCTTCTCCCACATAGCCTGCTAGTTTGTCACTCTCTTTTAGGTGGGCTTCTCCCACATAGCCTGCTAGTTTGTCACTCTCTTTTAGGTGGGCTTCTCCCACATAGCCTGCTAGTTTGTCACTCTCTTTTAGGTGGGCTTCTCCCACATAGCCTGCTGGTTTGTCACTCTCTTTTAGGTGGGCTTCTCCCACATAGCCTGCTGGTTTGTCACTCTCTTTTAGGTGGGCTTCTCCCACATAGCCTGCTAGTTTGTCACTCTCTTTTAGGTTGGCTTCTCCCACATAGCCTGCTAGTTTGTCACTCTCTTTTAGGTTGGCTTCTCCCACATAGCCTGCTAGTTTGTCACTCTCTTTTAGGTGGGCTTCTCCCACATAGCCTGCTAGTTTGTCACTCTCTTTTAGGTGGGCTTCTCCCACATAGCCTGCTAGTTTGTCACTCTCTTTTAGGTGGGCTTCTCCCACATAGCCTGCTGGTTTGTCACTCTCTTTTAGGTGGGCTTCTCCCACATAGCCTGCTAGTTTGTCACTCTCTTTTAGGTTGGCTTCTCCCACATAGCCTGCTAGTTTGTCACTCTCTTTTAGGTTGGCTTCTCCCACATAGCCTGCTAGTTTGTCACTCTCTTTTAGGTGGGCTTCTCCCACATAGCCTGCTAGTTTGTCACTCTCTTTTAGGTGGGCTTCTCCCACATAGCCTGCTAGTTTGTCACTCTCTTTTAGGTGGGCTTCTCCCACATAGCCTGCTAGTTTGTCACTCTCTTTTAGGTGGGCTTCTCCCACATAGCCTGCTAGTTTGTCACTCTCTTTTAGGTGGGCTTCTCCCACATAGCCTGCTAGTTTGTCACTCTCTTTTAGGTTGGCTTCTCCCACATAGCCTGCTAGTTTGTCACTCTCTTTTAGGTGGGCTTCTCCCACATAGCCTGCTAGTTTGTCACTCTCTTTTAGGTGGGCTTCTCCCACATAGCCTGCTAGTTTGTCACTCTCTTTTAGGTGGGCTTCTCCCACATAGCCTGCTAGTTTATCTCTCTCTTTTATAAACTCAGCAGTTGCCCATATTTCTTCAACGTTTATTCAACCAATTCATTATTCATTGTACTTTCTATAGGAGAATAAAAAATAAAATGATAATTGACGCGTGATGCTATCATGTTGCCCACATTGATAACACTTTTATAAATCTACGTAGCTTCTGTTTTACCACAGAAAATTGTGTGTTACTTTCACCCTGTGTTACTTTCATCCTGGCTCTCCCCTAATAGTCCATCGTTGACCTATTTTCCTTAGCCCAGTTCAATAGTCCAGTGCCACATCTGACGTACATCGTCTGTTGAGAGGCTGTCCTGTCCTGTAGTCTATAAAGTTCATTCATTGCAATTTCCATCGTTCTCCTTGTCCAGGATGTCTAGGAATCTGGTAGCTTCTTTTGCTGATTTCAGTGTGATATCTATTTCCTTCCGTTTGACACATAGTTGTGCTGGGTACACCAGAGAGAACGGGATTTGTTTTTCCCATTTTCTTTGTCCCCTGCGATGATGCCTCTTGGTTTGTTGCTCGTGTCCACCCTCGGGCCACCTCTTCGATGTGCTTGTTCAATTGTGGGAGCCCGTGTGAAGTTCTCCTGACCCAGTAGTTGTGGTATTACCTTTTCCAGGAATTCTTCCATTCCGGTTGTATCCTGCTTTAGTCTTTCATTAAGCCCTGTAATTATGTATTTCATGTTCAGCCACGGTTTTCTGGAGCTTTTCCCCTGCGATTATCTCCAAGGTTTACCTGGTTTTGGCCTCCACACATTTGCCCAGTTCGGTGATATCAGAGTTTTTGGATATCATCAAATATTTTCTTCAGCTGCTTACACAGTTTCTCATTGCCAGTGCAAATGTCTATTAGTTGGATCTCCATACTCACTTTAGTCGAGTCAGCAGCTACTTGGTCCATGGTTTCGCTGTGTTTGTTTTTCTCTGTTTCTCGATCTAGTATTTGCCATAACACTCAGTTGCCAACATTATGTTTTAGTTGTTTCTTTAATTTAGAGTCGAGTTCTTTTCTATTTAAGAAGCATATTTGAGTAAATAAAGAGAATGTGAAATGGACCAATTAACAAGATAGAGGATAGAAGGAGTTTAGTTGACACTGAGAACCAGTGGTGCCTAGAGTTGTGGGTAAACTCTAATTTTGCCAAGAATTTCGCAAACAGCCCGCACAGCAAAGGAAAGGCGCCCAGTGTATATAAAAATGTTTAAAAAAAAGAGAAACAGTGACATACACTCTGAATGACAATTATGAATCCAATATTGTTTTTTCACAGTCAGGTAAACCCAAGCTGTACTGTACATGTAGGCCTACATTTGAAACAGATATTTGAGGCTGTCAACTGAGTCAGAAATTCACAGGTTTTCGCTCTCAAAGTCAGACATTTTTTGCCCAAAAAAACAACTAACTTGGATGTTCTAAGTCCACAAAAATGCTTAAACCACATCAGGAGACCACTTTTGAGTTTTGGGCAAAATCTAAGAAATTAGTGTAGTAATTCAAGTTTGCAGGTACCTAGCACTGTTGTTTGATTAGTGTTTTTTTGTTATGTAGCACATAAGATGGAGTTTACTAAACAAATCTCCACTGGATTGATGCAAATAAATAATCATGATATCATTCTGCCAGGTAGGCATAGACTACTTTGTAGCTAGTTAACATTTATTTGACAACATTTTGAGAAAGCCTTTCCATCTACCAGAATATTGTGTCCTGTTCCTTAATAGCTTGAAACCTGGACATTTTACTTCATATTATGAGGCATGTCTTACCTTGCCTGCATGTCTTACCTTGCCTGCATGTCTTGCCTCAAAGTTGCCTATAGCCAAAATCCCACCATAGAAATGTGGAGGGAGTTATTTTTTTTACAGACTTCCTGAAATGCATTCTCTTGTTCTATTGGTTTTCTTTCTATTTCATCATTGTCTAGCAGCCAAAGGCATTATCCTAGTCATATTAGCAACCCATGATCATTACTGCATCTTTAGATCTCCCCTCTCTACATTTCTAATAGATATTTCCATCTTTGTCCATGAAACCGCTCGCATGTGGGGTGCACATTTTGGAACTGTGTTGCACCATTCTAGGCCTACCGCCGTGTCCACATTGCTGCACTGAGCATTTGGAGGCAAACATTCTAATCTGTTCCATTAGCTTTATTAATTGATACAGTGTATCCCTCTACTATACTACTTTGATACACATCCTGGCTGTTAATAAGTGGGTATACAACATATTCCTGCATATACCATCCACTACACCACTGCTGAGAATGGAATGTAAATGTTTTTAAATAACATCCTTTGAACGTTACCAATGTTTTCTTTTGTTTTTTTTTATGGAAAGTTTTCTTAATGTTCTTGAGGACATGACTTCAAAGAAAACCATGAGGAAACCTGCAGAAAACGTTATGCTGAAGTACTGAAATTCCCACCTAAGAAACATGTGGTCCTCAGAGCGTTATATGCTAGCTGGGAAGTAAATGCTGTCTCCTCCTCTCCTTTCTCATCCTCCCCCTCATTCTCCCCCACCTCCTCCTCCTCTCATTTCAAATGTGTCCATTTGAAATCAGTTTAATAGATCTAGTCTAGGGAATTACATTATGACACTGTAAATCCATTACCTGAGGAAAATTATTTCTGATTGCCACATCACCCGTGAAACATGTTCCAATCCTTATCCCCAGGAAGAGAGAGACAGACCGTTGGTGCTTATCAGACCCACTCATGAGGATGTACAACTGGCTTTAATGACTGAAGAACGGCTTGGCTCCAATCAGCACTGCATGGCCTCCTGGCTTTTATTTTCCAAAATCCATTTCAATCATATCTCTCACCCCAAAAAACATCATGATCTGAACTTTAGAATTCTGGACAGTGTTCTGCTGCATGTAAAATAAGACGATCTGCAGGGACCAGATTCTGACTGCGGAAATTATTCATTATCAAAGGTTTTATGGTCATATTTTTCTCATATAAGCTGTGGGAGAGAGGGATTGCCAGAGGAAACGTCTTGGCTCTGCTTGTGTTCCCACTGAAAGGGTTGGATGGCTTAAAGAGGAGATGACCTGCTTGGACAGTTCTCTCTCTCCCCGTTTCTTTCTTTCTTTATCTATCTATCTATCTATCTATCTATCTATCTATCTATCTATCTATCTATCTATCTATCTATCTATCTATCTATCTATCTATCTATCTATCTATCTATCTATCTATCTATCTATCTATCTATCTATCTATCTATCTATCTATCTATCTGTCTGTCTGTCTGTCTGTCTGTCTGTCTGTCTGTCTGTCTGTCTGTCTGTCTGTCTGTCTGTCTGTCTGTCTGTCTGTCTGTCTGTCTGTCTGTCTGTCTGTCTGTCTGTCTGTCTGTCTGTCTGTCTGTCTGTCTGTCTGTCTGTCTGTCTGTCTGTCTGTCTGTCTGTCTGTCTGTCTGTCTGTCTGTCTGTCTGTCTGTCTGTCTGTCTGTCTGTCTGTCTGTCTGTCTGTCTGTCTGTCTGTCTGTCTGTCTGTCTGTCTGTCTGTCTGTCTGTCTGTCTGTCTGTCTGTCTGTCTGTCTGTCTGTCTGTCTGTCTGTCTGTCTGTCTGTCTGTCTGTCTGTCTGTCTGTCTGTCTGTCTGTCTGTCTGTCTGTCTGTCTGTCTGTCTGTCTGTCTGTCTGTCTGTCTGTCTGTCTGTCTGTCTGTCTGTCTGTCTGTCTGTCTGTCTGTCTGTCTGTCTGTCTGTCTGTCTGTCTGTCTGTCTGTCTGTCTGTCTATCTATCTGTCTGTCTGTCTGTCTGTCGGTCTGTCTGTCTGTCTGTCTGTCTGTCTGTCTGTCTGTCTGTCTGTCTGTCTGTCTGTCTGGTCTGTCTGTCTGTCTGTCTGTCTGTCTGTCTGTCTGTCTGTCTGTCTGTCTGTCTGTCTGTCTGTCTGTCTGTCTGTCTGTCTGTCTGTCTGTCTGTCTGTCTGTCTGTCTGTCTGTCTGTCTGTCTGTCTGTCTGTCTGTCTGTCTGTCTGTCTGTCTGTCTGTCTGTCTGTCTGTCTGTCTGTCTGTCTGTCTGTCTGTCTGTCTGTCTGTCTGTCTGTCTGTCTGTCTGTCTGTCTGTCTGTCTGTCTGTCTGTCTGTCTGTCTGTCTGTCTGTCTGTCTGTCTGTCTTGTCTGTCTGTCTGTCTGTCTGTCTGTCTGTCTGTCGTCTGGTCTGTCTGTTGTCTGTCTGTCGTCTTGTCTGTTCTGTCTGTCTGTCTGTCTGTCTGTCTGTCTGGTCTGTCGGTCTGTCTGTCTGTCTGTCTGTCTGTCTGTCTGTCTGTCACAATGAAACATCTCTTTGTGTGTTGGAGTGGCTACATGGTGTTTATGCCTAGTGAGGGAGGCCTCTTCTCCGCTGCTCTGCTCTTGCCTGACCGTGTTTGTCCTGGTCCAGAACCCGCCCCTTCTGGGACCACAGCCATGTGCTTTGGAGGCCCTCAGTAAGGAAACCACACAAGAGAGACATAGCAGGGGGCAGAAGGTTCCCCCCCCAAAAATCCCTGCTGCTCCCATCCAAGACACCAGCAAGAAAACCAAACTGGATGTGGTGAAAATGTCAAATTACTAAAGGAAACTAAAGGGAAACCTCAGGCAAGTGAAAAAATACGGACGTTTGTGTTTTACAACATACTGTTCAAAGCGATGGAGGAGAAGTAAGCAAGAGGGGGTGAGACTGATATGGGGAAAAATAAGATGGTATGATGGTATGGATAGAAATACAATTGCAATATGAGCTTGTATATTCATACCATATTGAGTGTTTCAGTACTGAAGATGGAAGTGTTAAAAGAGGCTGGTGTTTGCTGGGTGTGTTTGAAGAAAACAGTGTCTGCCTCTGCACTGGGCTGTCTCCACAAAGGCTCCATCCCCAGCAGTTATGGAGGACAGAGACCGCTAACAGCTTCCTGCTCAGTCCATAACAAACAGCGAGAGGCCAGGCCCCCGAGGCTTCCTGTGTCCCACACACAGCCCACAAATAAACACAATCACGTTATTTCACCTCTTGTCTCATACCTCCCCCCCTCCACACACACAACCCCTCGCTCCACGCTTCTGCACGGAAAAAGAACTAAGCCCAAATTGGTAAACACTATTTATTCTCTCGTTAAAAGGGAAACGTTACATGCTGACCTCTAAGAAAACTCTAGGTGGACTCTCTACATGTCCCCGTGTTTTATGTAGCTAGTCGTATCAGGGAAGTAGTGTTTCTTTCTTCTTCCAAAGATAGAGAAAAGATAGAGAAAACAGTGATTATGTTCTGTTTCATATACATATATAATGTATATAAAAATAAAATCTGTGAGAAGTAGGCTGTCACGCCCTGACCTTAGAGAGCCTTTTTTTTGTTTTGCCCTTTTTCTCCCCAATTTCTTGGTATCCAATTGTTTAGTGGCTACTATCTTGTCTCATCGCTACAACTCCCATACGGGTTCAGGAGAGACGAAGGTTGAAAGTCATGCGTCCTCCGATACACAACCCAACCAAGCCGCACTGCTTCTTAACACAGCGCCCTCCAACCCAGAAGCCAGTCGCACCAATGTGTCGGAGGAAACACCGTGCATCTGGCAACCTTGGTTAGCGCGCACTGCGCCCGGCCCGCCACAGGAGTCGCTGGTGGGTGATGAGACAAGTATTTCCCTACCGGCCAAACCCTCCTTAACCCGGACAACGCTAGGCCAATTGTGCGTCGCCCCACGGACCTCCTGGTCACGACCGGTTACGACAGAGCCTGGGCGCGAACCCAGAGTCTCTGCTGGCGCTGCAGTACAGCGCCCATAACCACTGTGCCACCCGGGAGGCCCTAGAGAGCCTTTTTAAGTCTCTATTTGGTTTGGTCAGGGTGTGATTTGGGTGGGCATTCTATGTTCTTTATTTCTATGTTTTGTGTTTCTATGTTTTGTGTTACTATGTTTTGGCCGGGTATGGTTCTCAATCAGGGACAGCTGTCTAACGTTGTCTCTGATTGGGAATCATACTTAGGCAGCCTGTTTTGCCACCTTAGGTTGTGGTATGTTTTTTTTTTTTTTGCTCTGCGTAGCCTACGGAACTTGATGGTTGTTTTGTTTGGTGTTTGGATTTAATAAAGAATCATGAACACGTACGACGCTGCACCTTGGTCCACTTCTTCCGACGAGCATTACATAGGCATTGGCCCATAATCGAAAAATACATTTAATTCACGAGCACAACAATGCCTACTCCACCCATGCTCTACCAAGGTTTTCCAGCACACAGCTTTGATCTACTACAGTAGCTATGTTGGTGTGCTATGTGCATGCAATTCATACTCTTAGAGGAGTTACTCCCACAATAATGTGATTTGTACCGAATACAATGTATACGATGTATACGATGTATTTGATACGTCACACACCACACTAGTCCCATTCCACTACCATTTAAAACTTGTTTTTGATTATGTGAATGCAAGCTTTGCTTTTATACTTACAAGACCATCATGCAAGTTGTTTTGTTTTGTGGTGTCTGCCTGTATTTCCTTAAACCTTTATTTTAGCGATACATGTCATTGAGAAAAACAATGTTTTTTTTGTCAGTATTTGCCCAACATAACAACAGGTGATCACTCATATATAGAGGTCTTTAGAGCCTGTCTGTATTCCTGATTTGTGTAACCATTAGTTTGCCTGTGTAATATTGACATGAGCTCAGAAACACTTGTTTTGCCAACATGGTCCTGTTTTATCAATTTTTGTGCTGATCAATGGGCAGTTTATTACCTCTGTCAAATAAATATGTCGCTTAAAGTTATGTTTGTATTTGTATTAATTTTTGCAATAAAGATGATGACGCTACAATTATACATTTACAATAGGCCTATATCTTCAAATACATATAGCCTTATGATATATACACTATATATAAATGTATGTAGACACCCCTTCAAATTAGTGGTTTTGACTATTTCAGCCACACCCGTTGCTGACAGGTGTATAAAATCAAGCACACAGCCATGCCATCTCCATAGACAAACATTGGCAGTAGAATGGCCTTACTGAAGAGCTCAGTGACTTTCAACGTGGCACCGCCATAGGATGCCACCTTTCCAACAAATCAGTTTGTCAAATTTATGCCTTGCTAGAGCTGCCCTGGTCAACTGTAAGTGCTGTTATTGTGAAATGGAAACGTCTAGGAGCAACAACGGCTCAGCCGCAAAGTGCTAGGCCACACAAGCTCACATAAGCTTAAGGTCACCATGCACAATGCCAAGTGTCACCTGGAGGAGTGTAAAGCTCGCTGCCATTGGACTCTGGAGCAGTGGAAGCATGTTCTCTGGAGTGATGAATCATGCTTCACCATCTGGCAGTCCGAAGGATAAATCTGGGTTTGGCAGATGCCAGGAAAACACTACCTACCCGAATGCAACTATAAAGTTTGGTGGAGGAGGATAATGGTCTCGGGATGTTTTTAGTTAGTTCCAGAGAAGGGAAACTTTAATGCTACAGCGTACAATGACATTCTAGACGATTCTGTGCTTCCAACTTTGTGGCAGCAGTTTGGGGAAGGCCCTTTCTTGTTTCAGCATGACAATGCCCCAGTGCACAAAGTGAGGTCCATACAGAAATGGTTTGTTGAGATCAGTGTGGAAGAACTTAACTGGCCTGCATAGAGCCCTGACCTCAACCCCATCGAACGCCTTTCTCCCAAATCCATTCAGCTGATGTTCTGAAAGAGCTGCAAAATCTGGACCCCTACAAATCAGCCGGGCTAGACAATCTGGACCCTTTCTTTCTAAAATTATCTGCCGAAATTGTTGCCACCCCTATTACTAGCCTGTTCAACCTCTCTTTCAGCAGCTGCGGTCATCCCCCTCTTCAAAGGGGGGGACACTCTTGACCCAAACTGCTACAGACCTATATCTATCCTACCGTGCCTTTCTCAGGTCTTCGAAAGCCAAGTCAACAAACAGATTACCGACCATTTCGAATCTCACCATACCTTCTCTGCTATGCAATCTGGTTTCAGAGCTGGTCATGGGTGCACCTCAGCCCCGCTCAAGGTCCTAAACGATATCTTAACCGCCATCGATAAGAAACATTACTGTGCAGCCGTATTCATTGATCTGGCCAAGGCTTTCGACTCTGTCAATCACCACATCCTCATCGGCAGACTCGACAGCCTTGGTTTCTCAAATGATTGCCTCGCCTGGTTCACCAACTACTTCTCTGATAGAGTTCAGTGTGTCAAATCGGAGGGTCTGCTGTCCGGACCTCTGGCAGTCTCTATGGGGGTGCCACAGGGTTCAATTCTTGGACCGACTCTCTTCTCTGTATACATCAATGAGGTCGCTCTTGATGCTGGTGAGTCCCTGATCCACCTCTACGCAGACGACACCATTCTGTATACTTCCGGCCCTTCTTTGGACACTGTGTTAACAACCCTCCAGGCAAGCTTCAATGCCATACAACTCTCCTTCCGTGGCCTCCAATTGCTCTTAAATACAAGTAAAACTAAATGCATGCTCTTCAACCGATCACTACCTGCACCTACCCGCCTGTCCAACATCACTACTCTGGACGGCTCTGACTTAGAATACGTGGACAACTACAAATACTTAGGTGTCTGGTTAGACTGTAAACTCTCCTTCCAGACCCATATCAAACATCTCCAATCCAAAGTTAAATCTAGAATTGGCTTCCTATTTCGCAACAAAGCATCCTTCACTCATGCTGCCAAACATACCCTTGTAAAACTGACCATCCTACCAATCCTCGACTTCGGCGATGTCATTTACAAAATAGCCTCCAATACCCTACTCAACAAATTGGATGCAGTCTATCACAGTGCAATCCGTTTTATCACCAAAGCCCCATATACTACCCACCATTGCGACCTGTACGCTCTCGTTGGCTGGCCCTCGCTTCATACTCGTCGCCAAACCCACTGGCTCCATGTCATCTACAAGACCCTGCTAGGTAAAGTCCCCCCTTATCTCAGCTCGCTGGTCACCATAACATCTCCCACCTGTAGCACACGCTCCAGCATGTATATCTCTCTAGTCACCCCCAAAACCAATTCTTTCTTTGGCCGCCTCTCCTTCCAGTTCTCTGCTGCCAATGACTGGAACGAACTACAAAAATCTCTGAAACTGGAAACACTTATCTCCCTCAATAGCTTTAAGCACCAACTGTCAGAGCAGCTCACAGATTACTGCACCTGTACATAGCCCACCTATAATTTAGCCCAAACAACTACCTCTTTCCCAACTGTATTTAATTTTAATTTATTTATTTATTTTGCTCCTTTGCACCCCATTATTTTTATTTGTACTTTGCACATTCTTCCATTGCAAAACTACCATTCCAGTGTTTTACTTGCTATATTGTGTTTACTTTGCCACCATGGCCTTTTTTGCCTTTACCTCCCTTCTCACCTCATTTGCTCACATTGTATATAGACTTGTTTATACTGTATTATTGACTGTATGTTTGTTTTACTCCATGTGTAACTCTGTCGTTGTATCTGTCGAATTGCTTTGCTTTATCTTGGCCAGGTCGCAATTGTAAATGAGAACTTGTTCTCAACTTGCCTACCTGGTTAAATAAAGGTAAAATAAAATAAATAAATACAATTGGAATTCCGAATGTGAACCAGACCTAATCGCCCAACATCAGTGTCCGACCTCACTAATGCTCTTGTGGCATTCCTGGGTCAGATGAATGACATAGAGGCACCGGTGAAGGAAACCTGGCAAGCGCATAATTAGCAGACAAAATCAAGCGCTGTTTACAATCACTCCCCCGATTAGCAATTGCAATGTATATACGCCTCTGCTAATTTAAGCCAATCATTTGGCATGTCCATGTAGTGTTCACTTCCTTGTATCCGTTCGCTATTCATTTCCAGCTGGCCCTCATCGGGGTGCCATTAGAGCAGGCAGGGGAGAGTTTCACCCACCGCATGGGGAAAGCAGAGAGAGAGGCTAATAAGAAGTCATTAGGAAGACAATCGCTCGCTCGCTCTCTCTCTCTCTCTCTCTCTCTCTCTCTCTCTCTCTCTCTCTCTCTCTCTCTCTCTCTCTCTCTCTCTCTTTCTCTCAGCTGATTGACCGACAGGGTTCAATGATGTGATATGCAGGTGTACAATAGAGATCTACATAGGACTTCCAGCATGTGTTAGGTATTTCCCTCGCCTGCATGCATTATTATGGGTAGATTATTGTGAATGGAATATATACCATAGAGTTTTAAAGAGGGAGACATGTTAGTCCCTCAGCACATGAGTACAGAGATTACACTCTTAGAGAAAAAGGTACTATTTAGAACCTAAACGGTTCTTCGGCTGTCTCCATTGGAAAGCCATTTGAAGAACCCTTTTTAGTTCCATGTAGAACCCTTTTGGGTCCATGTAGAACCCTTTCCACAGAGGGTTCTACAAGGAACCCAAAAGGGTTCTACCTGGAAATAAAAAGTGTTCTCCTATGGGGACAGCCAAAGAACCCTTTTGGAACTAAAACGTTCTTAAAACATTCGTATTAGGTCTTCCCTGTTTTCTGGGTGTATTTTGTGTAAGTGCTGCCCAACCTTTCCTCTATCTCAGTGGACCATCCTAATAACATCTGTACATGTGTGTATGTCTTTATGCATGGCCAGTGCTGTTTGTCCTGCTGAATGTGTTTTTCATCTTGATCTGGTTAACCTGCGACCTGCCTCCTTTTACCCATTGAAAAAAACATCCTGTCTAAATATTTGAGCAGGCTCTCTGAGTGTGTGTGGGCATTTGTGTGTTTGTGAGCGTGCATCCGGGCGTGTGTGCGTTTGTGTGTGTGTGTATGCGCGTGTCCCTGTGTGTGTGTGTGCATTCAGAGCTCTTCCTGGACCATGTCAGCTGAGATTAATGTAGATTCACTAATGCATAGAGTGGGAGGCATCCAGGCACACATATGAAACCTTGAACAGGAGCTCCAGTGAGAGGCAGACCTCAGCTGAGTGGAAATTCCTTCATGCATTATTAGGAGCTGCTGCTCAAGAAGTAGTTTCACCACCACTTCAAAACTAGAATCAGTGGCCAGAAATCTGTTCCCTGGGCTGCTTCTGCCCAGCAGAGTCTTTGAGTCCAATCAAGGGGGGGCAGACATCGAGACAGAGGGGTCTGACAGAGAGACAGGGAGACGGAGAGACGGAGGTGTCAGACAGAGGGACGGAGGGGTCAGACGGAGACACAGAGGGGTCAGACAGAGAGCTAGACGGGTCAGACAGAGTGACAGATAGACAGAGGGGTCAGACAGAGAGACAGAGGGGTCAGACAGAGGGGTCAGACAGAGAGACAAACAGAGAAACAGAGAAACAGAGAGACAGAGGGGTCAGACAGAGAGCTAGACGGGTTAGACAGAGTGACAGATAGACAGAGGCGTCAGACAGAGAGACAGAGGGGTCAGACAGAGGGGTCAGACAGAGAGACAGACAGAGAAACAGAAAGACAGAGGGGTCAGACAGAGAGACAAACAGAGAGACAGAGGGGTCAGACTGATAGAGAAACAGAGAGACAGAGGGGTCAGACAGAGAGACAAACAGAGAAACAGAGAGACACTCTCTGCCAGTCAATCAGACCATCAGCTCTCTCTCATGCCGGCCCCGGGCTCCAGCCAAACTGCGTGGGGTCACCACCAACCATTCACATGACAGTCTCCACCAGTAATAAGCCTTTTCTCTGCCATGAAGAAAGGGGGTTTTCGGGCCAAATATGGGGGACCCTGGGAACAACAGTCAGCCATTGTGTGGGAACTGTGGAGGGGAGTATACACTCAGACTGTAAGGACAGCTTGCTGTGGGGCTGCCAGAGTAGGCAGGCAGGGGGAAAGGACCCTGGCCACCATTGTGCGGCCTGGACAGAGGTGTCTTTGTCTGGGGCATCGTCGCCTAGCAGGTGCTCTCCCCCCCCCCCCCCCCCCCTCCTCTCACTATGGGGAGCTCCTGTGTCCAGCACCCTGGGGGCAGGAAAGAGCCATGCGGGTGGGCGGATGAGCACCCCCTCTCTCCCAGCTGGCCCCCCTCTCCCATGGGATAGAGCGAGAGATGGGGGAGGGGGGGTAGAGAGAAAGATGGAGAGAGCATGATAAAGAATATAGGAGATCGAAAGAGAGAGAGATGCTCTGACCGTCAGACAGGAAGGGCATTATTGATCGTCTCTCTTCCACAAAGGAAGGAAATCCTCCATTAACTAAACTTTATAAAACTGATCTCCCTTTGCACTCTATGAGAAAGGGAGGAGGGAGAGAGAGACAGAGAGAGAGTGAAAGAGAGGGAGTGAAGGATGGGTTAAGGAGAGAGAGAGACAGAGAGAGAGTGAAAGAGAGGGAGTGAAGGATGGGTTAAGGAGAGAGAGACAGAGAGAGAGTGAAAGAGAGGGAGTGAAGGATGGGTTAAGGAGAGAGAGACAGAGAGAGAGTGAAAGAGAGGGAGTGAAGGATGGGTTAAGGAGAGAGAGACAGAGAGAGAGTGAAAGAGAGGGAGTGAAGGATGGGTTAAGGAGAGAGAGACAGAGAGAGAGTGAAAGAGATGGAGTGAAGGATGGGTTAAGGAGAGAGAGACAGAGAGAGAGTGAAGGATGGGTTAAGGAGAGAGAGACAGAGAGAGAGTGAAGGATGGGTTAAGGAGAGAGAGACAGAGAGAGAGTGAAAGAGAGGGAGTGAAGGATGGGTTAAGGAGAGACAGACAGAGAGAGAGTGAAAGAGAGGGAGTGAAGGATGGGTTAAGGAGAGAGAGACAGAGAGAGAGTGAAAGAGAGGGAGTGAAGGATGGGTTAAGGAGAGAGACAGAGAGAGAGTGAAAGAGAGGGAGTGAAGGATGGGTTAAGGAGAGAGAGACAGAGAGGGAGTGAAGGATGGGTTAAGGAGAGAGAGACAGAGAGAGAGTGAAGGATGGGTTAAGGAGAGAGAGACAGAGAGGGAGTGAAGGATGGGTTAAGGAGAGAGAAACAGAGAGAGAGTGAAAGAGAGGGAGTGAAGGATGGGTTAAGGAGAGAGAGAGACAGAGAGAGAGTGAAAGAGAGAGAGTGAAGGATGGGTTAAGGAGAGAGAGACAGAGAGAGAGTGAAGGATGGGTTAAGGAGAGAGAGACAGAGAGGGAGTGAAGGATGGGTTAAGGAGAGAGAGACAGAGAGAGAGTGAATGATGGGTTAAGCAGAGAGAGACAGAGAGAGAGTGAAGGATGGGTTAAGGAGAGAGAGACAGAGAGGGAGTGAAGGATGGGTTAAGGAGGGAGAGACAGAGAGAGAGTGAAAGAGAGGGAGTGAAGGATGGGTTAAGGAGAGAGAGACAGAGAGAGAGTGAAGGATGGGTTAAGGAGAGAGAGACAGAGAGAGAGTGAAGGATGGGTTAAGGAGAGAGAGACAGAGAGAGAGTGAAGGATGGGTTAAGGAGAGAGAGACAGAGAGAGAGTGAAGGATGGGTTAAGGAGAGAGAGACAGAGAGAGAGTGAAGGATGGGTTAAGGAGAGAGAGACAGAGAGAGAGTGAAGGATGGGTTAAGGAGAGAGAGACAGAGAGGGAGTGAAGGATGGGTTAAGGAGAGAGAGACAGAGAGAGAGTGAAAGAGAGGGAGTGAAGGATGGGTTAAGGAGAGAGAGACAGAGAGAGAGTGAAGGATGGGTTAAGGAGAGAGAGACAGAGAGAGAGTGAAGGATGGGTTAAGGAGAGAGAGACAGAGAGAGAGTGAAGGATGGGTTAAGGAGAGAGAGACAGAGAGAGAGTGAAGGATGGGTTAAGGAGAGAGAGACAGAGAGAGAGAGACAGAGAGAGAGTGAAGGATGGGTTAAGGAGAGAGAGACAGAGAGAGAGAGACAGAGAGGGAGTGAAGGATGGGTTAAGGAGAGAGAGACAGAGAGAGAGTGAAGGATGGGTTAAGGAGAGAGAAAGACTCAGGAAATAGAACGTGAGAAAACTGTGAGGGAGAGATTAACACACTAATCCAATATCCGATGCTCCTGGACGACAGGGTGGGCGCTGAAGGATGTGTGTCGTAAGCATTTCACCGTGACCCACCACATCCTATACACGGCGCCACAGCAGCCCGGGCCAGGGAAACATGCTGCCAGCCCGCCCTCCGGCCAGCTCCAGCTCCAGACCTGACCTGACCACCACTTGCTCATACACAACACCTCCCCTCCCCTACTCATGTCCTGGCTTTACAAACCTCTCTGTGTTCTCTGGAAACCAAGCATCTCTCTCTCTCTCGCTCTCTCTCTCTGTGTCTGAGCCATGGCCACTCCCACACTCAAACAGGGCCGGGGGTATTTTTAGACATGTTATGTTATGAGACTTCAGGAAGATTTGTCGTCACAGACCCAGTTATTTTAACAGTGGTGAGAAAGACAGACAATCACCACTATAACAGGGGGGATGAGGCCATAAGACAGGAGCGCTGGGAGTACATAGGAATCCACATTAAAGAGGCTCACGTCTAAAAGCAGACTTAGACCCATGATGAGACATGCCAAGTTAGCCCTCTCCTAGGTGCCATAGCCCCACACGCTGTCGCTGCTGGCAGAGATCTCATGGATCTGAGGTTGGAGAAGATTAAGTGTGGTATTATGCTCAGGGAACGTCTGGGAAGTCTTCTCGTGGTATAGTTGTGTTACCGAGGTGTGTTGGGTCTTAAAAGGGCTGTTGGCATGGCGATGATCATTGTAGCTTGTGATATTCTGCATCCTAACAATGTACCCACTCTTGTGCTTCATTCTATACCCATTCCATTACACTCCAATGTTGTGGGGTAAAACCAAAAGGAAGCATACTAACTAACCGATGATCATTCATCAGAGAGCAAGTAGAAAACTATCCCACATGAACGGGAACTGACTAGGCAGATGTGTGTTGTGTGTGTGTGTTCAGCTGCTCCATGAGTCCTCTTAAGTGGTGTTATCAAAAGCTAGGTTTAACTAACATCCAGCCCTCATGCCAGGTTCTCCTTATTGTAGGGTAAATCCATTTCAATTCAATCATTTTTTGACCGAACCTCAAATCAAATCAAATTTTATTGGTCACATACACATGGTCAGCAGATGTTAATGCGAGTGTAGCGAAATGCTTGTGCATCTCTTGATTTGAATGAAATCTTTCTTACATATTTGGCAGGTTGACATTTATTGTTATGAGTATTGTCCTGGTTACAGAACTGAGCAATTTCCTCTTAGATAGGCCAGCTGCAAAGTCCAAATTGGCTATATTGTAAAACTTTATGAAAACAACAATGTGCTTTGGTCTTAATGTAGGGTTAGGTATTAGGGTTACGAGTGTGGTTAAGGGTTAAGGTCAGGGTTAGGTTCAGTGGAGGCTACTTAGGGGAGGACGGCTTATAATAATGTCTGCAACCGAGCAAATGGAATTATCAAACACATGGAAACCTTTCCACTCATTCCTATCTAGCCACGAGCCCCTTCTCCCTAATTAAAGCACCACCAACCTCCTGTGGTTGTAGAAGTGCTCAGAAAGGGACTTTTTAGACCTGAATGCCAAAACATTCAAGAGATAAAGGTGCTGAAAGTTAACCTATTTTGCAAACCCCACCATACCATGAGACATCCATGTCTTCATCACTGTAAAAGACAAACAGTTGAGATTGATATAATTTAAAAGCTTATGAACAGGGTTGTCAAACTCTTTTCTTATTTATTTATTTAAAAAAAATATATATATTTTAAACTTTATACATCAATTATCTAAAAACGTGTAAAAACGTTTTAAAAATCAGATACACATATGTTGCAGCTTAGACTATTTTATATTGTCTGTCGTTTTTGTGTTGTGCCCACCATTGGTTGTGATTGTGGTAGAAATGCCAATTCAATTGAAATTGAAATGGTGTACCAGCCTAATTTCAGTGGTCTGAAGGGTTGAGTTCATTCTATGAATTCTATTTCTATCCAATCAAATCAAATCAAATGTATTTATATAGCCCTTCGTACATCAGCTGATATCTCAAAGTGCTGTACAGAAACCCAGCCTAAAACCCCAAACAGCAAGCAATGCAGGTGTAGAAGCACGGTGGCTAGGAAAAACTCCCTAGAAAGGCCAAAACCTAGGAAGAAACCTAAAGAGGAACCAGGCTATGTGGTGTGGCCAGTCCTCTTCTGGCTGTGCCGGGTGGAGATTATAACAGAACATGGCAAAGATGTTCAAATGTTCATAAATGACCAGCATGGTCATATAATAATAAGGCAGAACAGTTGAAACTGGAGCAGCAGCACGGTCAGGTGGACTGGGGACAGCAAGGAGTCATCATGTCAGGTAGTCCTGGGGCATGGTCCTAGGGCTCAGGTCCTCCGAGAGAGAGAAAAAAAGAGAGAATTAAAGAGAGCATATGTGGGGTGGCCAGTCCTCTTCTAGCTGTGCCGGGTGGAGATTATAACAGAACATGGCCAAGATGTTCAAATGTTCATAAATGATCAGCATGGTCAAATAATAATAAGGCAGAACAGTTGAAACTGGAGCAGCAGCACGGCCAGGTGGACTGGGGACAGCAAGGAGTCATCATGTCAGGTAATCCTGGGGCATGGTCCTAGGGCTCAGGTCCTCCGAGAGAGAGAAGGAGAGAATTAGAGAACGCACACTTAGATTCACACAGGACACCGAATAGGACAGGAGAAGTACTCCAGATATAACAAACTGACCCTAGCCCCCCGACACATAAACTACTGCAGCATAAATACTGGAGGCTGAGACAGGAGGGGTCAGGAGACACTGTGGACCCATCCGAGGACACCCCCGGACAAGGCCAAACAGGAAGGATATAACCCCACCCCCTTTGCCAAAGCACAGCCCCCACACCACTAGAGGAATATCTTCAACCACCAACTTACCATCCTGAGACAGGGCCGAGTATAGCCCACAAAGATCTCCGCCATGGCACAACCCAAGGGGGGGCGCCAACCCAGACAGGATGACCACATCAGTGAATCAACCCACTCAGGTGACGCACCCCTTCCAGGGACGGCATGAGAGAGCCCCAGTAAGCCAGTGACTCAGCCCCTGTAATAGGGTTAGAGGCAGAGAATCCCAGTGGAAAGAGGGGAACCGGCCAGGCAGAGACAGCAAGGGCGGTTCGTTGCTCCAGAGCCTTTCCGTTCACCTTCCCACTCCTGGGCCAGACTACACTCAATCATATGACCCACTGAAGAGATGAGTCTTCAGTAAAGACTTAAAGGTTGAGACCGAGTTTGCGTCTCTGACATGGGTAGGCAGACCGTTCCATAAAAATGGAGCTCTATAGGAGAAAGCCCTGCCTCCAGCTGTTTGCTTAGAAGTTCTAGGGACAATTAGGAGGCCTGCGTCTTGTGACCGTAGCGTACGTGTAGGAGATCATCCAAGATGGCGTAGCAGTAAGTCGTCCTGTCGTGTCGTGTCCCTGTATATTTTGTTTATATTTTGTTTATTTTTCGTTTTTTACATATCTTTCGTTTTTTTTACATATTTTTCGTTTTTTACATAGCTATCCCTTTAAAAACATTTTGCTAAACCTAAGCTTCCAAATACGCTGGATCTTCACAACTAGCTATCTAGCTAAACCGCAACCCCGGATGATTACCCCTGGCTAGCGTTTCCACCCACTTAGCTTGAAGCTAGCCCGGCCTGCGCTACCACCGTAGCATACTCCTGAGCTACAATACCCGGGCCCACGACCGGTCTATCGATGTCACCGCATGAAGAGGAATAAACAGACTCACCCCATCGCGACGTCCCCCAAAGGCTAACTCTCTAGCCCTCGCTATCTCCCTGCTTGCTAATTCGGCCTGCTAACTGCTAGCTTGTCCAGCTCCGGTCCGCTAACTGCTACCTTGTCTAGCCCGGGCCTACAAACTGTTAGCTTGTTAGCACAGGCCTGCTAACCGCCTGAATCGCCGCGTCCCAAACGCCCACCGGACCCATATTTACTTTCTATCTCTTTTGACTTTTAATTTGTTTATACCTTCCGGAAACCTGCCTCACCCAATGTGATACGGAATCGCTATTATTTTTTATTTATTTTTAGAACACACTCAAGAACCTCCAGAAGCTAACCAGCTAACTAGCTACAAGCTATTTAGTCATTGTTTTTTTTTTTTTACCTGGATAACACTCGCCAGTCCAGCTTCCCTTCCCCATCCACCGCTGCCCCCTGGACACTGATCTCTTGGCTACATAGCTGATGCACGCTGGACTGTCCATAAATCACGGTACTCCATTCTGCTTGTTTGTTTTATCTGTTGGCCCCGTTGCCTAGTCTACGCCATTTTACCTGCTGTTGTTGTGCTAGCTGATTAGCTGTTGTCTCACCTACTGTTTTAGCTAGCTTTCCCAATTCAACACCTGTGATTACTGTATGCCTCGCTGTATGTCTCTCTCAAATGTCAATATGCCTTGTATACTGTTGTTCAGGTTAGTTATCATTGTTTTAGTTCACAATGGAGCCCCTAGTTCCACTCTTCATACCCCTGATAACTCCTTTGTCCCACCTCCCACACATGCGGAGACCTCACCCATTACTACCAGCATGTCCAGAGATACAACCTCTCTCATCATCACCCAGTGCCTGGGCTTACCTCCGCTGTACCCGCACCCCACCATACCCCTGTCTGCGCATTATGCCCTGAATATATTCTACCATGCCCAGAAACCTGCTCCTCTTATTCTCTGTCCCCAACGCTCTAGGCGACCAGTTTTGATAGCCTTTAGCCGCACCCTCATACTACTCCTTCTCTGTTCCGCGGGTGATGTGGAGGTAAACCCAGGCCCTGCATGTCCCCAGGCACCCTCATTTGTTGACTTCTGTGTTCGAAAAAGCCTTGGTTTCATGCATGTCAACATCAGAAGCCTCCTCCCTAAGTTTGTCTTACTCACTGCTTTAGCACACTCTGCTAACCCTGATGTCCTTGCTGTGTCTGAATCCTGGCTCAGGAAGGCCACCAAAAATTCAGAGATTTCCATACCCAACTATAACATCTTCCGTCAAGATAGAACTGCCAAAGGGGGAGGAGTTGCAGTTTACTGCAGAGATGGCCTGCAAAGTAATGTCATACTTTCCAGGTCCATACCCAAACAGTTCGAACTACTAATTTTGAAAATGACTCTCTCCAGAAATAAGTCTCTCACGGTTGCCGCCTGCTACCGACCCCCCTCAGCTCCCAGCTGTGCCCTGGACACCATTTGTGAATTGATCGCCCCCCATCTAGCTTCAGAGTTTGTTCTGTTAGGTGACCTAAACTGGGATATGCTTAACACCCCGCCAGTCCTACAATCTAAGCTAGATGCCCTCAATCTCACACAAATCATCAAGGAACCCACCAGGTACAACCCTAACTCGGTAAACAAGGGCACCCTCATAGACGTCATCCTGACCAACTGGCCCTCCAAATACACCTCCGCTGTCTTCAACCAGGATCTCAGCGATCACTGCCTCATTGCCTGTATCCGCTACGGAGCCGCAGTCAAACGACCACCCCTCATCACTGTCAAACGCTCCCTAAAACACTTCTGTGAGCAGGCCTTTCTAATCGACCTGGCCCGGGTATCCTGGAAGGACATTGACCTCATCCCGTCAGTTGAGGATGCCTGGTCATTCTTTAAAAGTAACTTCCTCACCATTTTAGATAAGCATGCTCCGTTCAAAAAATGCAGAACTAAGAACAGATACAGCCCTTGGTTCACCCCAGACCTGACTGCCCTCGACCAGCACAAAAACATCCTGTGGCGGACTGCAATAGCATCGAATAGTCCCCGTGATATGCAACTGTTCAGGGAAGTCCAGAACCAATACATGGAGAAGTCCATGGAGAACAAGAGCACCTCCTCCCAGCTGCCCACTGCACTGAGGCTAGGTAACACGGTCACCACTGATAAATCCATGATTATCGAAAACTTCAATAAGCATTTCTCAACGGCTGGCCATGCCTTCCGCCTGGCTACTTCAACCTCGGCCAACAGCTCCGCCCCCCCCGCAGCTCCTCGCCCAAGCCTCTCCAGGTTCTCCTTTACCCAAATCCAGATAGCAGATGTTCTGAAAGAGCTGCAAAACCTGGACCCGTACAAATCAGCTGGGCTTGACAATCTGGACCCTCTATTTCTGAAACTATCTGCCACCATTGTCGCAACCCCTATTACCAGCCTGTTCAACCTCTCTTTCATCTCGTCTGAGATCCCCAAGGATTGGAAAGCTGCCGCAGTCATCCCCCTCTTCAAAGGGGGAGACACCCTGGACCCAAACTGTTACAGACCTATATCCATCCTGCCCTGCCTATCTAAGGTCTTCGAAAGCCAAGTCAACAAACAGGTCACTGACCATCTCGAATCCCACCGTACCTTCTCCGCTGTGCAATCTGGTTTCCGAGCCGGTCATGGGTGCACCTCAGCCACACTCAAGGTACTAAACGACATCATAACCGCCATCGATAAAAGACAGTACTGTGCAGCCGTCTTCATCGACCTTGCCAAGGCTTTCGACTCTGTCAATCACCATATTCTTATCGGCAGACTCAGTAGCCTCGGTTTTTCGGATGACTGCCTTGCCTGGTTCACCAATTACTTTGCAGACAGAGTTCAGTGTGTCAAATCGGAGGGCATGCTGTCCGGTCCTCTGGCGGTCTCTATGGGGGTGCCACAGGGTTCAATTCTCGGGCCGACTCTTTTCTCTGTGTATATCAATGATGTTGCTCTTGCTGCGGGCGATTCCCTGATCCACCTCTACGCAGACGACACCATTCTATATACTTTCGGCCCGTCTTTGGACACTGTGCTATCTAACCTCCAAACAAGCTTCAATGCCATACAACACTCCTTCCGTGGCCTCCAACTGCTCTTAAACGCTAGTAAAACCAAATGCATGCTTTTCAACCGGTCGCTGCCTGCACCTGCATGCCCGACTAGCATCACCACCCTGGATGGTTCCGACCTAGAATATGTGGACGTCTATAAGTACCTAGGTGTCTGGCTAGACTGCAAACTCTCCTTCCAGACTCATATCAAACATCTCCAATCGAAAATCAAATCAAGAGTCGGCTTTCTATTCCGCAACAAAGCCTCCTTCACTCAAGCCGCCAAGCTTACCCTAGTAAAACTGACTATCCTACCGATCCTCGACTTCGGCGATGTCATCTACAAAATGGCTTCCAACACTCTACTCAGCAAACTGGATGCAGTCTATCACAGTGCCATCCGTTTTGTCACTAAAGCACCTTATACTACCCACCACTGCGACTTGTATGCTCTAGTCGGCTGGCCCTCGCTACATATTCGTCGCCAGACCCACTGGCTCCAGGTCATCTACAAGTCTATGCTAGGTAAAGCTCCGCCTTATCTCAGCTCACTGGTCACGATGGCAACACCCATCCGTAGCACGCGCTCCAGCAGGTGTATCTCACTGATCATCCCTAAAGCCAACACCTCATTTGGCCGCCTTTCGTTCCAGTACTCTGCTGCCTGTGACTGGAACGAATTGCAAAAATCGCTGAAGTTGGAGACTTTTATCTCCCTCACCAACTTCAAACATCAGCTATCTGAGCAGCTAACCGATCGCTGCAGCTGTACATAGTCTATTGGTAAATAGCCCACCCTTTTCACCTACCTCATCCCCGTACTGTTTTTATTTATTTACTTTTCTGCTCTTCTGCACACCAATATCTCTACCTGTACATGACCATCTGATCTTTTATCACTCCAGTGTTAATCTGCAAAATTGTAATTATTTGCCTACCTCCTCATGCCTTTTGCACACATTGTATATAGACCCCCCCTTCGTTTTCTACTGTGTTATTGACTTGTTAATTGTTTACTCCATGTGTAACTCTTTGTTGTATGCTCACACTGCTATGCTTTATCTTGGCCAGGTCGCAGTTGTAAATGAGAACTTGTTCTCAACTAGCCTACCTGGTTAAATAAAGGTGAAATAAAAATAAAAATAAAAAATGTACGGCAGGACCAAATCAGAGAGATAGGTAGGAGCAAGCCCATGTAATGCTTTGTAGGTTAGCAGTAAAACCTTGAAATCAGCCCTTGCTTCTATGATTGAAATAAGAGTTTGCATGCTGTGTTTCAACTGATGGTACAAACACCTCAGATGATCTCAATCATGGTCTAAACTGCAACATACGAGAATGTGAAAAATAATCAGAGTTTACGCGTTAATGGTTTAAAAATGATGAAAAGGATAAAAAAAATTTCTTAAAAAACTTTTTTAATGAAATTATAAAATAGTTTGAGACAACCCTGTTCATCAGCTTTTAAATGATATCAATCTCAACCATTTATCTTTTCTAGTAATTAAGACATGGATGGTGCCGGAAGAAATGGCAGCAGTTTTACAGGCGCCAATTGTGCTATTATGTGTTTTTTGTGTGTTATTTGTAACTTATTTTGTACATAATGTTTCTACCACCATATCTTACTGGAAAAAGAGCTTCTGGATATCAGGACAGCGATCACTCACCTCGGATAAGACAAAGAGTTTTTCTTCAACAAGCAGGACGCACAGGACATACTCCGAACACCAGACAAGGCCAACATCCCAGTAATTGGATAAAGGAAGAGATGCAGGTACAGAAGACACAGAGCGGTGTGCCTCGTAAGGATCCGCAGAAGGTGAGTGGGAAAGCTGCCGTTACCATCAATATTACTCGCCAACGTGCAATCATTGGACAATAAATTAGACGAGGTACGATCACAAATATTCTACCAACGGGACATCAAAAACTGTAACATCTTATGTTTCACGGAATCTTGGCTGAACGGTGACATGGATATTCAGCTAGCGGGATATACGCTGCACCGGATAGATAGAACAGTACACTCCGGTAAGACAAGGGGGGTGGTCTGTGCATATTTGTAAACAACAGCTGGTGCACAAAATCTAAGGAAGTCTCTAGATTTTGCTCGCCTGAAGTAGAGTATCTTATGATAAACTGCAGACCACACTATTTGCCAAGAGAGTTTTCATCTATACTTTTCGTGGCTGTTTATTTACCACCACAGATGGATGCTGGCACTAAGACCACACTCAGTCAGCTATTTAAGGAAATAAGCAAACAGGAAGCCCAAAGGCAGCGCTCCTAGTGGCCAGAGACTTTAATGCAGGGAAACTAAAATCAGTTTTACCTCATTTCTATCAACATGTTAAACGTGCAACCAAAGGGAAAAAGATTCTAGATCACCTGTACTCCACACACAAAGATGCGTACAGCGCTCTCCCTCGCCCTCCATTTGGTAAATGTGACCACAATTCTATCCTCCTGATTCCTGCTTACAACCAAAAATTAAAGCAGGAAGCACCAGTGACTCCAGTCTATAAAAAAGTGATCAGATGAAGCAGATGCTAAGCTACAGGACTGTTTTGCTATCACAGACTGGAACATGTTCCGGGATTTTTCCTATGGCATTGAGGATTACATCCCATCAGTCACTGGCTTTATCAATAAGGGCATCGAGGACGTCATCCCCACAGTGACTGTACGTACATACCCCAACCAGAAGCCATGGATTACAGGCAACATTTTCACTGAGCTAAAGAGCTACTGCTTTTTCCTATTCCTATTTCGCAACAAAGCATCCTTCACTCATGCTGCCAAACATACCCTTGTAAAACTGACCATCCTACCAATCCTCGACTTTGGCGATGTCATTTACAAAATAGCCTCCAATACCCTACTCAACAAATTGGATGCAGTCTATCACAGTGCAATCCGTTTTATCACCAAAGCCCCATATACTACCCACCATTGCGACCTGTACGCTCTCGTTGGCTGGCCCTCGCTTCATACTCGTCGCCAAACCCACTGGCTCCATGTCATCTACAAGACCCTGCTAGGTAAAGTCCCCCCTTATCTCAGCTCGCTGGTCACCATAGCATCTCCCACCTGTAGCACACGCTCCAGCAGGTATATCTCTCTAGTCACCCCCAAAACCAATTCTTTCTTTGGCCGCCTCTCCTTCCAGTTCTCTGCTGCCAATGACTGGAACGAACTACAAAAATCTCTGAAACTGGAAACACTTATCTCCCTCACTAGCTTTAAGCACCAACTGTCAGAGCAGCTCACAGATTACTGCACCTGTACATAGCCCACCTATAATTTAGCCCAAACAACTACCTCTTTCCCAACTGTATTTAATTTTTATTTATTTATTTATTTTGCTCCTTTGCACCCCATTATTTTTTTATTTCTACTTTGCACATTCTTCCATTGCAAAACTACCATTCCAGTATTTTACTTGCTATATTGTATTTACTTTGCCATCTTGGCCTTTTTTGCCTTACCTCATTTGCTCACATTGTATATAGACTTGTTTATACTGCATTGTTGACTGTATGTTTGTTTTTACTCCATGTGTAACTCTGTGTCGTTTTATCTGTCGAACTGCTTTGCTTTATCTTGGCCAGGTCGCAATTGTAAATGAGAACTTGTTCTCAACTTGCCTACCTGGTTAAATAAAGGTAAATAAATAAATAAATAAGGTGCGTGACTCTAACCCGGAAGCTTATAAGAAATCCTGCTATGCCCTCCGACGAACCATCAAACAGGCAAAGCATCAATACAGGGCTAAGATTGAATCGTACTACACCAGCTGCGACGTTTGTCTTATGTGGCAGGGGTTGCAAACTATTACAGACTACAAAGGGAAGCACAGCTGCAAGCTGCCCAGTCACACGAGCCTACAAGACAAGCTAAATTAATTCTATGCTCGCTTTAAGGCAAGCAATACTAAGGCATGCATGAGAGCATCAGCTGTTCCGGACTGTGTGATCACGCTCTCCGTAGCCGACGTGAGTAAGACCTTAAACAGGTCAACATTCACAAGGCTGCGGGGCCATTCGGATTACCAGGATGTGTGCTCTGGGCATGTGCTGACCAACTGGCAGGTGTCTTCACTGACATTTTCAACATGTCCCTGATATAGTCTGTAATAACATGTTTCAAGCAGGCCACCATAGTCCCTGTGCCCAAGAACACTAAGGCAACCTGCCTAAATGACTATAGACCCGTAGCCCTCACGTCCGTAGCCATGAAGTGCTTTGAAAGGCTGGTAATGGTTCACATCAACACCATTATCCCCTATTCCCACTCCAATTTGCATAACGTCCAAACAGATCCACAGATGATGCAATCTCTATTGCACTCCACACTGCCCTTTCCCACCTGGACAAAAGGAACACTTACGTGTGTCACGGCTGGCTGAAGGACTGGACCAAGGTGCAGCATGGTAAGCGTACATTTTCTCTTTATTAAAAATGACGCCGACCAAACAAAGAACAAAACCAAACCGTGAGGCTTTGGGCTATGTGCCCTGAACAAAGTCAAAGTTAACTTTCCCAAAACAGGTGGGGGAAAAGGGTACCTAAGTATGGTTCTCAATCAGAGACAACGATAGATGGCTGCCTCTGATTGAGAACCACACCCGGCCAAACACATAGAAATAGAAAATCATAGAACATAGACTGCCCACCCAAATCACACCCTGACCAAATCAAAATAGAGACATAAAACGCTCTCTACGGTCAGGGCGTGACAGTACCCCCCCCCCCCCCCCAAAGGTGCGGACTCTGGCCGCAAAACCTGAACCTATAGGGGAGGGTCTGGTTGGGCATTTCTCCGCGGTGGCGGCTCTGGCAAGGGACGTAGACCCCGCTCCACCTCTGGCTCGGCCCACTTAGGTGGCTCCTCTAGAGCGGGGACCCTCTCCGCCGACCTCCGACTGGGGACACTTGTAGCGGGCCCCGGGCAGGAGGGAGACTCTGGCAGCTCCGGACAGGAGGGAGACTGGCAGCTCCGCACAGGAGGGAGACTGTGGCAGCTTCGGACAAGAGGGAGGCACAGGACTCACCGGGCTGGGGAGACACACAGGAGACCTGGCTCTGGGAGCAGACACAGGACTCACTGGGCTGGGGAGACATCCAGGAGGCCTCTTCCTTGGCCGAGGCACCGGATACACTGGGCCGTGGAGGCGCACTGGTGGTCTCGAGCGCAGAGCTGGCCCCACCCGTTCTGGCTGGATGCCAGCTTCCACCCAGCAAATGCGGGACGCTGGCACCGAGCACACCGGCCTGCATCACCCCATAGCATGGGGCCTGACCGGTCCCATGCTCTCCACGGTAAGCACGGGGAGTTGGCTCAGGTCTGCTTCCTGACTCTGCCACACTCCCCGTGTGCCCCCCCCCAAAAAAATTGGGGGCTGCCTCTCGGGCTTCCTTGCCAGCCGTGTTCCTATATACCGCTGGTTCCTCTCTCCGGCTACCTCTGCTCTCCTAGCTGCCTCCACCTGTTCCAATGGAAGGTGATCCCTTCCCGCCAGGATATCCTCCCATGTGTAGACTCTGTTGCCGTCCAGAACGTCCTCCCATGTCCAGGAGTCCACCTTACCATGCTGCTTGGTCCTTTGGTGGTGGGAAGTTCTGTCACGGCTGGCTGAAGGACTGGACCAAGGTGCATCATGGTAAGCGTACATTTTCTCTTTATTAAAAATGATGCCGACAAAACAAAGAACAAAACCAAACCGTGAAGCTTTGGGCTATGTGCCCTGAACAAAGACAAACCGTGAAGCTTTGGGCTATGTGCCCTGAACAAAAACAAACCGTGAAGCTTTGGGCTATGTGTGAATCTCTGTCCTGTGTGGATCGACCCTGCTTTGGCCGTTTATCAGATGGGCCGTGTGCCCGCTGCTAGCCCACGCAAGGTAAACTAAGGGGACAAATGATACATGCGCTTGTCCCTTCTTTCCTGATCATGGCAACAAAGCGTCATTGTAACTCGGAGGCAGCAGACACACAGTGGATCTTTATCTGTGGGTCCTGTGCATCCGAGCCTTTGTTCCCCTGGCTTCCTGTGAAGTCATACCTGTTACATAAGGGTCCGCTTCCTGTTTCACTGAACTGATGCGTTTGTGTAGCCATTGTGTTGGCTCTTTAATAACATACATAGACCGTTCCGAAGTCGGAAGAAGGCACAGCAGCTGTGTTGTGATGAGGGGAGAAGGCACAGGGACAACTGATCCTGTTACGCACATGCATGCGCACACATACACACACTTAAAAAAATACTGGGAGTAAAAATGTTTTACGATTAAAAATCCTACTTTCCCTAACCCCTAACCTAACCCTACCCCTCCTAACCCTAACCCTAATCCTAACCCTACCCCTAACTCTTAACCTAACCATAACTCTTAAACTAACTCTACCCCTAACTCTTAACCTAACCCTACCCCTAACTCTTAACCTAACCCTACCCTTAACTCTTAACCTAACCCTACCCTTAAACTCTTAACCTAACCCTAACTCTTAACCTAACCCTACCCCTAACTCTTAACCTAACCCTACCCTTAAACTCTTAACCTACCCCTAACTCTTAACCTAACTCTACCCCTAACCTTAACCCTAACCTTAACCCCAAAACCCTAAACCTAACCCTTAAGTTTAAAATAGCATTGAATAAATTTAGGACATGAAAATGTCCTTTTTTTCTACCTTGTCAAGACATTCACACACACACACACACGCACACGCACATGCGCACGCGCACGCACACGCACACACACACACACACACACACACACACACACACACACACACACACACACACACACACACACACACACACACACACACACACACACACAGCAAAGCCTTTGATAAAATCACCACTGCAAACACATCCTTAGTACTAATCCCCCCAGCAGTACACATCTCAGCCAACAGCAGAGTTCTATCTATCTAGGACAGTCACACCAATGTGGAGCATACACCTCGGAAGTCCTCTCTCTTTTGTGTCCTTTTCACAATGCGATCGCAGCAGCCTGGTAACAGCTCCCCACACAGGTTTGATAAAAAGAGGAAACACAATAGAGAGCAAGAGATGAGATATTAGTAGTGAAGACAATGTGGCTGAGGACCCATTGTGCAACTACTGGCTGGCTGAGGAGAGGAGCCACAGAGGGCTGCGGAAATAGCGGCTCATATTCTCTGACTGGTTGTCCTTCTGGGCCTCCTACAGATGTAGGATCTTAATTTGAGCCAGCAGGAAAATAATTCTGCAGCAACAGGAAATGTGATTATGTGGATTATAATTAGTGGACATTTTTGTAGTTTGCAGGTTGATCAAATTAAGACATACATATCTGTATACTATACTGTACTATACTATACTAGAAAACTACTCTTCCCATACTCCCTCAGGGCCTACAGGAAGCAGCTTCCTGAGTCTATAGCCTTGGAGTCTGGCCTACTGCTACTGTGGTAGAAAGGCAGGGCAGTGGTACGAGAAGAAAGATCCCACTGGGCACAGACATCAGTTCAATGGCTAGTTTTGATTTCCTTTTGGTTGAGTTGTCAACTAAAGTGAATTCAAAGTGAAATCAACAAAACTATTTACCATGTCATTGAATTTAGGTTCAAAGTTGGGTGAATAAAGGACGAAATGCCCTGACATTAATTACTTTTTGAAAATTCAATCAGTTTTCCAAGTTGATTCAACTTCATCGTATAGATCTTTTTGGTTGAAATGACGTGGAAATGTTGATTCAACCAGGAGGAGAGGAGAGGAGAGGAGAGGAGAGGAGAGGAGAGGAGAGGAGAGGAGAGGAGAGGAGAGGAGAGGAGAGGAGAGGAGAGGAGAGGAGAGGAGAGGAGAGGAGAGGAGAGGAGAGGAGAGGAGAGGAGAGGAGAGGAGAGGAGAGGAGGGGAGGAGAGGAGAGGAGAGGGCAGGGGAGGGGAGGGGAGGGGAGGGGAGGGGAGGGGAGGGGAGGGGAGGGGAGGGAATGTTTTGCAACAGTGTTCTCTGTGAGAGATAAATGTATAAAATGTTATTGCGGTTGTGTTGGCTGAGCTCCAGAGGAAGTGTTGGGCTTTGACAATGCGCTCACCAGGAATGCACTGCAGCTGAGTCCAAGTGGGTGTGTCAGCGCTGTGGGGTCGGAAGCCAAGTTTGGTAGGCTCTGGCCCCTCGGCGCCTCAGGGGACTGCTGTGCTGTTATTCACCCAGCACAGAGAGAGCATAAGCCGGAGAATTGTGTGTGTGTGTGTATGTCACAGGAATGCTCTTTCACATGTACTTAGGCATAAGACATTCAAGTTGAAAGATCCATCCACATGAAATATACAACAGCTGATCAGTCTCAAGTTTAAAAGTATCAAATGAAACGGTCTGAATGCTGAATACTTATAATGGTGGTGAGTCGTGGAGCCTCATTAAAATTCCTGTCCCCTACCATTCACCTCAGTCCACTTTTGTTGCCATTCCTTGAGCCATTTAAAAATAAGGGAAAACAATCCAGTTTGCTGAGCTACATTTACATTTTAGCAGACACTCTTATCCAGAGTGACTTACAGGAGCAAATAGGGTTACGTGCCTTGCTCAAGGGTACATCGACAGATTTTTCACCTAGTTGGCTCGGGGATTCAAACCAGCTGCCTTTCATAAACTGGCCCAATGCTCCTAACCGCTAGGCTACCTGCTGCCCCACAGCTATGACTGATCCACCAGTTTATAGGCTTCTAGTGCTTCTAGTTCCGACAATGCAGTAATAACCAACAAGTAATCTAGCTAACAATTCCAAAACTACTACCTTATAGACACAAGTGTAAGGGGATAAAGAATATGTACATAAAGATATATGAATGAGTGATGGTACAGAGCGGCAAAGGCAAGATACAGTAGATGGTATTGAGTGCAGTATATACATATGAGATGAGTATGTAAACAAAGTGGCATAGTTAAAGTGGCTAGTGATACATGTATTACATAAAGATGCAGTAGATGATATAGAGTACAGTATATACGTATACATATGAGATGAATAATGTAGGGTATGTAACATTATATTAGGTAGCATTGTTTAAAGTGGCTAGTGATATATTTTACATCAATTCCCATCAATTCCCATTATTAAAGTGGCTGGAGTTGAGTCAGTGTGTTGGCAGCAGCCACTCAATGTTAGTGATGGCCTTGAGATAGAAGCTGTTTTTCAGTCTCTCTGTCCCAGCTTTGATGCACCTGTACTGACCTCGGCTTCTGGACGATAGCGGGGTGAACAGGCAGTGGCTCGGGTGGTTGCTGTCCTTGATGATCTTTATGGCCTTCCTGTGATATCGGGTGGTGTAGGTGTCCTGGAGGGCAGGTAGTTTGCCCCCGGTGATGCGTTGTGCAGACCTCACTACCCTCTGGAGAGCCTTACGGTTGTGGGCGGAGCAGTTGCCGTACCAGGCGGTGATACAGCCCGACAGGATGCTCTCGATTGTGCATCTGTAGAAGTTTGTGAGTGCTATTGGTGACAACCAAATTTCTTCAGTCTCCCGAGGTTGAAGAGGCGCTGCTGCGCCTTCTTCACGATGCTGTCTGTGTGGGTGGACCAATTCAGTTTGTCTGTGATGTGTACGCCGAGGAACTTAAAACTTACTACCCTCTCCACTACTGTTCCATCGATGTATAGTATATAGTCTCCACATTGACTCTGTACCGGTACCCCCCCCCCCCCTGTATATAGTCTCCACATTGACTCTGTACCGGTACCCCCCCTGTATATAGTCTCCACATTGACTCTGTACCGGTACCCCCCCTGTAGATAGTCTCCACATTGACTCTGTACCGGTACCCCCCCTGTATATAGTCTCCACATTGACTCTGTACCGATACACCCCTGTATATAGTCTCCACATTGACTCTGTACCGGTACCCCCCCCTGTATATAGTCTCCACATTGACTCTGTACCGGTACCCCCTGTATATAGTCTCCACATTGACTCTGTACCGGTACCCCCCTGTATATAGTCTCCACATTGACTCTGTACTGGTACCCCCCTGTATATAGTCTCCACATTGACTCTGTACTGGTACCCTACTGTATATAGTCTCCACATTGACTCTGTACTGGTACCCCCTGTATATAGTCTCCACATTGACTCTGTACTGGTACTCCCCTGTATATAGTCTCCACATTGACTCTGTACTGGTACCCCCTGTATATAGTCTCCACATTGACTCTGTACTGGTACCCCGCTGTATATACTCTCCACATTGACTCTGTACTGGTACCCCCTGTATATAGTCTCCACATTGACTCTGTACCGGTACCCCCCCTGTAGATAGTCTCCACATTGACTCTGTACCGGTACCCCCCCCACAGTATATAGTCTCCACATTGACTCTGTACCGGTACCCCCCCTGTATATAGTCTCCACATTGACTCTGTACCGATACACCCCTGTATATAGTCTCCACATTGACTCTGTACCGGTACCCCCCCCTGTATATAGTCTCCACATTGACTCTGTACCGGTACCCCCTGTATATAGTCTCCACATTGACTCTGTACTGGTACCCCCCTGTATATAGTCTCCACATTGACTCTGTACTGGTACCCCCCTGTATATAGTCTCCACATTGACTCTGTACTGGTACCCCCTGTATATAGTCTCCACATTGACTCTGTACTGGTACTCCCCTGTATATAGTCTCCACATTGACTCTGTACTGGTACCCCCCTGTATATACTCTCCACATTGACTCTGTACTGGTACCCCCTATATACAGTCTCCACATTGACTCTGTACTGGTACCCCCTGTATATAGTCTCCACATTGACTCTGTACTGGTACCCCCCCTCTATATAGTCTCCACATTGACTCTGTACCGGTACCCCCCCCCCCCTGTATATAGTCTCCACATTGACTCTGTACCGGTACCCCCCTGTATATAGTCTCCACATTGACTCTGTACTGGTACCCCCCTGTATATAGTCTCCACATTGACTCTGTACTGGTACCCCCCTGTATATAGTCTCCACATTGACTCTGTACTGGTACCCCCTGTATATAGTCTCCACATTGACTCTGTACTGGTACCCCCCTGTATATAGTCTCCACATTGACTCTGTACTGGTACCCCCTGTATATAGTCTCCACATTGACTCTGTACTGGTACCCCCTGTATATAGTCTCCACATTGACTCTGTACTGGTACCCCCCCTGTATATAGTCTCCACATTGACTCTGTACCGGTACCCCCTGTATATAGTCTCCACATTTACTCTGTACCGGTACCCCCTGTATATAGTCTCCACATTGACTCTGTACCGGTACCCCCTGTATATAGCCTCCACATTGACTCTGTACCGGTACCCCCTGTATATAGTCTCCACATTGACTCTGTACCGGTCCCCCTGTATATAGCCTCCACATTGACTCTGTACCGGTACCCCCTGTATATAGCCTCCACATTGACTCTGTACCGGTACCCCCTGTATATAGTCTCCACATTGACTCTGTACCGGTACCCCCTGTATATAGCCTCCACATTGACTCTGTACCGGTACCCCCTGTATATAGTCTCCAAATTGACTCTGTACCGGTACCTCCTGTATATCGTCTCCACATTGACTCTGTACCGGTACCCCTGTATATCGTCTCCACATTGACTCTGTACCGGTACCCCCTGTATATAGTCTCCACATTGACTCTGTACCGGTACCCCCTGTATATAGTCTCCACATTGACTCTGTACCGGTACCCCCTGTATATAGTCTCCACATTGACTCTGTACTGGTACTCCCCTGTATATAGTCTCCACATTGACTCTGTACTGGTACCCCCTGTATATAGTCTCCACATTGACTCTGTACTGGTACCCCCCTGTATATAGTCTCCACATTGACTCTGTACTGGTACCCCCTGTATATAGTCTCCACATTGACTCTGTACTGGTACTCCCCTGTATATAGTCTCCACATTGACTCTGTACTGGTACCCCCTGTATATAGTCTCCACATTGACTCTGTACTGGTACCCCCCTGTATATACTCTCCACGTTGACTCTGTACTGGTACCCCCTGTATATAGTCTCCACATTGACTCTGTACCGGTACCCCCCCTGTAGATAGTCTCCACATTGACTCTGTACCGGTACCCCCCCCCACAGTATATAGTCTCCACATTGACTCTGTACCGGTACCCCCCCTGTATATAGTCTCCACATTGACTCTGTACCGATACACCCCTGTATATAGTCTCCACATTGACTCTGTACCGGTACCCCCCCCTGTATATAGTCTCCACATTGACTCTGTACCGGTACCCCCTGTATATAGTCTCCACATTGACTCTGTACCGGTACCCCCCTGTATATAGTCTCCACATTGACTCTGTACTGGTACCCCCCTGTATATAGTCTCCACATTGACTCTGTACTGGTACCCCCCTGTATATAGTCTCCACATTGACTCTGTACTGGTACCCCCTGTATATAGTCTCCACATTGACTCTGTACTGGTACTCCCCTGTATATAGTCTCCACATTGACTCTGTACTGGTACCCCCCTGTATATACTCTCCACATTGACTCTGTACTGGTACCCCCTGTATATAGTCTCCACATTGACTCTGTACTGGTACCCCCTGTATATAGTCTCCACATTGACTCTGTACTGGTACCCCCCCTGTATATAGTCTCCACATTGACTCTGTACCGGTACCCCCCCCCCCCCCCCCTGTATATAGTCTCCACATTGACTCTGTACCGGTACCCCCCCTGTATATAGTCTCCACATTGACTCTGTACCGATACACCCCTGTATATAGTCTCCACATTGACTCTGTACCGGTACCCCCTGTATATAGTCTCCACATTGACTCTGTACCGGTACCCCCCTGTATATAGTCTCCACATTGACTCTGTACTGGTACCCCGCTGTATATAGTCTCCACATTGACTCGGTACTGGTACCCCCCTGTATATAGTCTCCACATTGACTCTGTACTGGTACCCCCTGTATATAGTCTCCACATTGACTCTGTACTGGTACTCCCCTGTATATAGTCTCCACATTGACTCTGTACTGGTACCCCCTGTATATAGTCTCCACATTGACTCTGTACTGGTACCCCCCTGTATATAGTCTCCACATTGACTCTGTACTGGTACCCCCTGTATATAGTCTCCACATTGACTCTGTACTGGTACCCCCTGTATATAGTCTCCACATTGACTCTGTACTGGTACCCCCCCTGTATATAGTCTCCACATTGACTCTGTACCGGTACCCCCTGTATATAGTCTCCACATTTACTCTGTACCGGTACCCCCTGTATATAGTCTCCACATTGACTCTGTACCGGTACCCCCTGTATATAGCCTCCACATTGACTCTGTACCGGTACCCCCTGTATATAGTCTCCACATTGACTCTGTACCGGTCCCCCTGTATATAGCCTCCACATTGACTCTGTACCGGTACCCCCTGTATATAGCCTCCACATTGACTCTGTACCGGTACCCCCTGTATATAGTCTCCACATTGACTCTGTACCGGTACCCCCTGTATATAGCCTCCACATTGACTCTGTACCGGTACCCCCTGTATATAGTCTCCACATTGACTCTGTACCGGTACCTCCTGTATATAGTCTCCACATTGACTCTGTACCGGTACCCCCTGTATATAGTCTCCACATTGACTCTGTACCGGTACCCCCTGTATATAGTCTCCACATTGACTCTGTACCGGTACCCCCTGTATATAGTCTCCACATTGACTCTGTACCGGTACCCCCTGTATATAGTCTCCACATTGACTCTGTACCGGTACCCCCTGTATATAGTCTCCACATTGACTCTGTACCGGTACCTCCTGTATATAGTCTCCACATTGACTCTGTACCGGTACCCCCTGTATATAGTCTCCACATTGACTCTGTACCGGTACCCCCTGTATATAGCCTCCACATTGACTCTGTACCGGTACCCCTTGTATATAGCCTCCACATTGACTCTGTACCGGTACCCCCTGTATATAGCCTCCACATTGACTCTGTACCGGTACCCCCTGTATATAGTCTCCACATTGACTCTGTACCGGTACCTCCTGTATATAGTCTCCACATTGACTCTGTACCGGTACCCCCTGTATATAGCCTCCACATTGACTCTGTACCGGTACCCCCTGTATATAGCCTCCACATTGACTCTGTACCGGTACCCCCTGTATATAGTCTCCACATTGACTCTGTACCGGTACCCCCTGTATATAGTCTCCACATTGACTCTGTACCGGTACCCACCCTGTATATAGTCTCCACATTGACTCTGTACCGGTACCCCTCCTGTATATACTAGTCTCGCTATTGTTATTTTACTGCTGCTCTTTAATTACTTGGTCCTTCTATTTCTTATTCGTATTTTTTAAACTGCATTGTTGATTAGGGGCTTGTAAGTAAGAATTTCACTGTTGTATTCGGCGCATGTGACTAATAAAATGTGATAAAAAATGTGATTTGAGATGACATAGTGTCACTAGTGAAAGTCTACATACCCCTTGCAGTCTTCACATTTTGCTACTACAAATTTGATCTCAAAAGGGAATAAATCCTACTGATCTACACAACCTACTCCACATTTCCAAAGTCAAAGAAAAATGTATAGAAAATAGTCCAAATTAATAAAATAAAATAAATAAAATGTTTTGATTGCGTATGTCTTCCGACACCAGAGTTAATACCTGGTGGACACACCTTTGGCAGCCGTTACAGCTGTAAACCATATTGAATAACATTCCATCAATTTCCCACAATTCTTAGGGCAACATATTTACATTGTTTTTGTCAAAATTGCTCAAGCTCAGTAAATTTGGTTTGGAGTCATTGATGGACAGTGTCAAGGATTTCCTCCTCTTCTTCCGAAGAGGAGAGGCGAAAAGGATCAGAGGACCAATATGTGTGTGGTAAGTGTCCATGGTTCTTTTAATATGTAAATGTACACATGAACACTACAAAACAATAAACATGAAAAACCTAACCAGTCCTATCTGGTGCAAAGACAGAGACAGGAACAATCACCCACCAACACACAGTGAAACCCAGGCTACCTAAGTATGATTCTCAATCAGAGACAACTAATGACACCTGCCTCTGATTGAGAACCATACTAGGCCGAAACATAGAAATACCCAAATTATAGAAAAACAAACATAGACTGCCCACCCAACTCACGCCCTGAACATACTAAATAAATACAAAACAAAGGAAATAAAGGTCAGAACGTGACAGACAGCAATATTCAAACCTGGTCTTTGCTTTTCAACGCAATTTAAGTCAGGACTGAGACTGGACCATTCAGGAGCACTCAACACATATTGGAAAGCCATTCTGGTGTGCCTTTGGTGTTAACATCTGTGTAATTGTCTCTGTGAAAATAAAACTCTATCCCACGGTTAGGTATTCAGAAGACTGTGTCAAGGTTTCCTCAAACTTTTTATCTTGGCTTTGCTCCTTTCATTTTAATGTTGATCCTGACAGTCCCTGCCGGTGACAAGCATACCCATAACATGAGACTGCCACCACAGTACTTGACAACACAGAGGACCAACAACATTGCATTCACTCCACATTACTGGCATGTATGACAGTGAAAAGATTTAAGTCTGTATAAAAAAAAATCCACTCCAAATCATCCATTTTGTTTTCAAAAAGGTTGTTTGGTAATACAGCAAGATAGCACGACAAAGAAATGAACTTTTTTACCTAAATTAAAAACGACAGGCTTCGGTCGTATCCAATAAAACACAACACACAGTGATTCTTTATTTTCAAGTATTGTGGTGGCAGCATCATGTTATTGGTATGCTTGTCACCGACAGGGACTGGGGAGTGTGTCAGGATCAAAATAAATATGAATGGAGCAAAGCCCAGGTAAAAAGTTAGAGGGAAACCGGCCTCAGTCCTCCAAAACCTTAACCCAAGGGTAGAGTTGTATTTTTCAGCAGGGCAATTACACATATTTTAATGCCAAGACAAGTCAGAATTGCTTTCCAAGAGGTGTTGAGTGTTCCTGAGTGGTGCAGTCTCAGTTTAAATTGGCTTGAAATATCAGTGACAAGGTTTTTGACTCCCAACCAAATTTACTATGGTGTATATATAATATTAAATGCTCTTTCAAGATACCAGTGCTATACTTTTTACAGCTGTCTGAGCTTTGACCAGTGCAAATCCATTTAGCCTAGGTGTTAGCAGAGTCAAAGCGAGCAGCAGGCCTGAGTAGCCTCAGAAAGCTGAAATGATGCTGGTCGTGGGCATTTGCGTCCCTTGCCTTTGCAACCATGAAAAGCACTTAGAAATGACAAATAGTCATACATCATACATGTTTTTAAAAATATATTTAACTATTTAATAAAACCGAATGCAAGTCCTTTGTACTGCAAAACTGGTTCTGCATTTAAAGTGCTATGGGTAAGAACATTGGCTTGACCCAGTAGTGATGCAGTTGTCCCAGAGTTCTAGTGACATGTTTTGAGGATTTAGATATATATATGTCTATTATTTTGAACGCTAAACGTTGAACAATACGATTTAATATATTGTATAGATCAATAAAAACAAAGGCTATTAAAATAGTTTTGTCTTATATAGTATAGCTCTAATGTGTGTCCCCTTAGTTTTATGTCATTCAAAATTGTACCTTTATTTAACTAGGCATGTTAGTTAAGAACAAATTCTTATTTTCAATGACGGCCTTGGAACATTGGGTTAACTGCCTTGTTCAGGGGCAGAATGACAGATTTTTACCTTGTCAGCTCGGGGATTCAATCTTGCAAACTTTCGGTTACTAGTCCAACGCGCTAACCACTAGGCTACCTTCCACCCATTATAAAGATATACTTACTATACAAGGTCCTTGAGCATTCTCTTCAGGGGAAAACTGTTATCGGGGAAGGGGTCTGTATTAATGAAAACTATTAGCTAATCACACCTTTTTAGTATGTCATAAATTTGAGGATTCCATTGATCATTTGGTGAATCTGAATCCAAAGTGTCATTTAGTTTTAGTCAATTTAAATGAGGGAAATTACGTTGTGAGCAAAATGATTAATTATATCACTTTAATGAATTGACGACCTTGGATCTGAGCATTTGTGGTCTTCATTTCAGAAAATCCTAATTTACAGTACCAAAAATGTCTCATCGGTGTTACCATCATTGGTGTAACTACTCCTACTGGTCGCACAATGTTATTATAAGGGTAAAAAAAAGTTATTAAAGCTACCATATTAGTCGATTTAGAATGGAAAGATGTACCCAAATACAGTATATATAAAATTAAATAAATACATAAAAAATCTTCCCAGAATGGCATGTCCAAATGTCACCGTAATTCAAGAACGACCCAGGCAAGACAGTAGCTCTTTGTTTAAAGTTGCTGCTTGGTCAGATGCCATGGAGTTCGGAGAACGAAGGAGTCTGGCTGGTGCACTCTGAAACTTTTGGCAAACTCTCAATTCCATCTCCCCTGCTCTCACCCCACCTCCCTTTCTCTCACACCACCTTCCTTTCTCTCTAATGCCTCCGCTCTCACCCCACCTCCCTTTCTCTCACCCCACCTCCCTTTCTCTCTAATGCCTCCGCTCTCACCCCACCTCCCTTTCTCTCTAATGCCTCCGCTCTCACCCCACCTCCCTTTCTCTCACCCCACCTCCCTCTCTCTATCTCCCCTGCTCTCACCCCACCTCCCTTTCTCTCACCCCACCTCCCTTTTCTCTAACTTAAAAGTGTTGAAGTGTGTGTTTCTCTTGCGTTGAAGTCTTCCTGTCACACTTGGTTCGCTGGGCCCTGAAATACCAGTGCAGGATGGCTTTCGCAATCTCCAGGTCTGAATGTCAGGGTCACATTTCCAAACAGTGTGTACTTGCCATTTCCGCCCATCTGAGCGTGCATTCCTGCAGACCTGCACATGTCCCGTAGGAAAACCCAGAATGATCTCTCTTCCAATCCCCTGACCTCACAAATCGTTGAGGCACTTTTGTTTGACTCTCTCTCTCCAGTCCATGTCATTTGTATGCACAACTAGTAGAGAGGGGAAGAGGGAGGGGGAGGGAGAGGGGGATGAGTACTGCACCAGATGTGGAAAGGACTTTTGCAATATGTCATCCAAACTGCAAGGGGACGTTTACTTCAACCAAATCAACATGGATGAGTTTACTTGGGAAATGTGCAGACAGGTCTGTTCCAGTCACAGCATGGACTGACTGGCTGGACAAAATGGCTGCTGAACATGAGAAACACCAAGCAAAGAAAAAAGCTACAAAAAAATAGAAGGATCAACGGATGTTATGTCGAAGTTGGACAGGGTGATGGGTATCTGTTTGATGGCCCAACTGTGTGTCTGCTGTGGCTGTGACTCCCAGAATGGTGTGGCCTTACTTTGGCATGCACAGAACAATGTCCTCTATAGCTGGAGGGCTGGTAACACACTTCTGTTGAAAGAAGGGCTTTGCTATCACCAGCAGGCACTACAGCATAATAGTAAGAACATTTCAATTATAGACTTGTAACACTATAAACAAGATTACAGATAATTACAAGGACAATCATATTATTGTTGATGATCAAATATTAGCTAGATAATAATACTAAGCAATAAGGCTTAGGGGAGGGGTGTGGAATATGGCCAATGTACCACAGCTAAGTAAAAACAAAACTAGTATATTGGCCATATACCACAAACCCCTGAGGTACCTTGTTGCTATTATAAACTGGTTACCAACATAATTACAAGAGTAAAACATGTTTTTGGGGGGTCATAACTGTGGTATATACCACAGCTTTCAGCCAATCAGCATCCAGGAGCCAAAGTACCCAGTTTATAATAGAGTATATAGTATGAGAACGATACTACCAGAGTAAGGATAAACCTGAATCAAAGCTATAGGAACCGGTACTGCACACAATGTAGTCAGAGCCATAAGTGGGGTTTTCTTCTTCTTCGTTTCGTCATGTCACTTATACAGATATTTTCACAGCTTTGATCATAATGGGATTTAGGAAGTGCTGTACATGGGAGCTATCGGCAACAAAGCACAGCCATTCCAACCTGCAGAGTGAGAATATGCTGTTTGACGGAGTGTGACGACCTTACTCTCAACATTGTGCATTGACTGACACTTCCTAAGAACTCAGCCATGAAACAGTGTGGTTAGCTAAGATAATACGACACCTACCAGCGACAGCATTACCTTTTCCCATATCCTATGTCTGTGAGAGGGCTGGTTTTTTCACTTGCTGCCATTTAAAATTCCTGAGCTGATGTGTAGTTTTGGGCCTGGCGGAGCGGGGGGGGGGGGGGGGGGGGGGGGGGGGGGTGACAGCAGTGGTGTGGAATACACACATGGTGGTGGGGTGGGAGGGAGCGCAGTGCAGGGTGGAGAGATGACAAACAGGCAGGTTTGTCTCAGATCTCACCTACTCTAACAGACAGGCCCCAGTGCCACAGGCTGCAGTGGAAGCCCCAGCTCAGCCAGAAGTCAACTCAGCTTCTCACTCATCTCCTCCAGGTGCTTACAGGTAACACTCAGTACACAGGGCCCTGCCTTGCCTGGAGGGGAAACGACACAGGTGGGCCTGGGGGGGTGTACGTACGGCACGTACGGTTGACCACGTAGGTACAGTGGTGTTCTTCTTGGGAGAAACGGAATGTTACACATCTATATAAGACCACCCCTTAATCATGTAGGCAGTCAGTGTTCACACACACAATTTACAAGGACAACAACCTCTCATGTTGCCTTTTTTTTCCAAATAGAGGAAAACATTTTCTCAGCATGGGTTTTTCTTACTTACAGTAACTCACTGCCAAGACTAATCCTTGGCTTTAATTGGTTGAGGATATTATTCATTGCATTTGACCAGGGCATGCTTCTGTCTAAGTAGATGAAGTAAATATCTGAATATTTATTTTATTTAACCTTTATTTAACTAGGCAATTCAGTTAAGAACAAATTATTATTTACAATGATGACTTACTGAATTGGAGTGTGGCTTACCACTGTTCCATAGGAGAATAATACCATTTAAACTAAAAGGAAGGGAATTCAGGAAGCATTCAAATGAAACAGTGAAAACCACTAACTGTCCTGATTTAACATGATTAACAGTTTTAATTTGGTCCTCTGCGAGCGAACGGGAAACAGGCTATTTCTGGCCCACTTTTTCATTTTTTTAAACTTTCAACCATAGCTCTCCCGCCCCAGATCAACAAAATGACAAACTAAGTCTTGTAACTATGGAAACAGAACTCTCATTGGTAGCTTTAACACTTAACCATGTTCCACCGAGCTGAAAGGACATGGCAGAAAGACAGAGAATGTACTGATATGTTTCCTGTCTGTCTAAGAGTTTGGTTTGTGTATGATTCAAGAAGAGGACCATCAGTAAAAAAAGACACCACAACATGTTTATATTTAACAATATATATTTCCAATGTCAATGTACATTCCATTTCGACATGAGCTTTCTTCACAAACACAGGTTGGCATCTAAATAAATACTATATAAAATAGAACTTCAAAATAAATATATCTATAAAGGGAAACTTTTATATGGGAGATTTGTTCATTTTGTTATAGTTAAACAAAACAAAAGCACAGAGCTCATTTTTCCGCAACATTGACATTGCAAAGGCAAAGACATTGAATAGCAGGAGCCAGCAGTTTTGAAGGTTATTTTGATTGAGTTGAAGATAATTCTAGTGGCCACAAGTGTACCACAAAATGGAGTTTAAGTCACAGCATTCTAACAAAATAAAAGGCTTCATTATTGAGTTGTCATGGTTGGTGATTATTCAATACCTTAACAGGCCACCAAACACATGACGCTGATGTAGTTTGGGGCTAAGGATTTTACCCAAGCCACAGTGTGAGAGAGACAGAGAAGAAAAAAGGCAGAGAAGCAAAAGAGATCCACTATTAAACAAGATGGAATGGAACATAGCTTTACAGTTCTCTTTTCCTCATGGTGCTTTTGACACGTTTATGGACAGCAGCTGTATTTGTAAATCAAGGCCAGGGTATTTGTTAATCAAGGCCAGGGTATTTGTTAATCAAGGCCAGGGTATTTGTTAATCAAGGCCAGGGTATTTGTTAATCAAGGCCAGGGTATTTGTCAATCAAGGCCAGGGTATTTGTCAATCAAGGCCAGGGTATTTGTTAATCAAGGCCAGGGTATTTGTTAATCAAGGCCAGGGTATTTGTTAATCAAGGCCAGGGTATTTGTCAATCAAGGCCAGGGTATTTGTCAATTAAGGCCAGGGTATTTGTCAATCAACGCCAGGGTATTTGTCAATTAAGGCCAGGGTATTTGTCAATCAAGGCCAGGGTATTTGTCAATTAAGGCCAGGGTATTTGTCAATCAAGGCCAGGGTATTTGTCAATAAAGGCCAGGGTATTGGTCAATTAAGGCCAGGGTATTGGTCAATCAAGGCCAGGGTATTTGTCAATCAAGGCCAGGGTATTTGTCAATCAAGGCCAGGGTATTGGTCAATCAAGGCCAGGGTATTTGTCGGCCAAATTGGGAAGGGAAAAAAAGTTGCGACACTGTAAGTACAAACAGGGGGAAATGGGTTGATCCGGATAGGCCAAAATTGTATTCCTTCAGTGGATTCAATGATTCCACAGTTGCAGGGGTACTGAAGAACTGGGAATTAGCTTCGCCTCTATCCGCTAAAGAGGCATGAATAGCATAAACAGAGGTATTTTTACTGCGGGGCACACTTTTCTAAATCAAGTGCTTATGATAGTAAGACCTGTCTTCCCCCCTCCCCCTTCCCCTCAACCTCAAATCTTTACCCTCAAAATATATATCTATATATATGTTTTGTATTGTAGTTATAATGTACCATGCAGTTTTTCAAGGACATTTAAAACTATTTACAACAACATATCACCTGCATAGGTCTATTTCTATAAAATAGGTCTATTTCTATAACATAGGTCTATTTCTATAAAATAGGTCTATTTCTATAAAATAGGTCTATTTCTATAACATAGGTCTATTTCTATAAAATAGGTCTATTTCTATAACATATTGTCACCACATCAACAAATATTCCCTGGCTTTGTCAGTCAGAACATATTTCCCCATTTTGGCACCTTCCCTTGGATTGAATTGCAAACATTTGAAAATAATATTGCCTTATACATTCAAGACTAAGAACAGTGTTTTTTTCCTGTATGTTTTCTGCTTTGTGCAACAAGACAAGTACAAAAATGTAAAAGAGGCAGGCCCTAATGTTAGTGGGGGACCTCAGAACCGACGTGACAGAAACGTGTAGATTTATGCAACGATGGTATCCCTTTATGCCAAACTGAAGCATAAAAAAAGGACACAGCACCTTTAAGAGCAATTGCCCTCTGACAATTTGGCGAGTGCATAACAAATATGATCCCTAAGACAGCTTAACAAGCTATACTAAACTCCTTTGGCAAAGTCATTGGTACTCCATGCAAGCTGCAAAAATAGATTGAGAAAATAAAGATAAATAATATTTCTAACAGACGAAAAACTCAACACTGCAGCAAAAAATTATGAGAATTTCTTAATTCCATTATTTTACTTTTAGATTTGTGTGTATTGTTAGATATTGCTGCACTGTTGGAGTTAGGAACACAAGCATTTTGCTAAACCCGCAATAACATCTGCTAGATATGTGTATGCGACCAATAAAATTTGATTTGATACAATGTGGACTCAAAGTAGTTCCCAGAGTAATGTAAAATACATTAAGCATTGATACTTAATACTGTGCTTCAGTACATCATAAGGGGTTTGCGTCATCTAAAAAGGTTGTTCAAGTGGCAGGTTTGATTTAACTAAGGCTGGCTAGATATGCTACAGCTTCACTTGACCTCTTTCTGAAAACGCTACACTCCAGAACATTTTCAAAAAGGTTTTTCAGCTATCCCCATAAGATAACTATTTTTGGTCCCAGGGAGAACCCTTTTGGTTCCACGTAAAACCCTTTGGTTCCATGTAGAACCCACTGTGGAAAGGGTCCTACATGGAACCCAAAATGTTTCTACCTTGAACCAAAAAGGGTTCTTCAAAGGGTTCTCCTTTGGGGACAGCCCCAAAAAACTTTTAGGTTCTGGATAGCACCTTTTTTTCTAAGACTGTATTTTCCCTCCATTTCCTCTCTTAACTTACTCTTCCTAAATAATTCACAATTGCCCTTTTGCCCTTTTGAAACTGTTCTTTGCCTATTGTGCAAAGTGAAGTCAACTAGGCTAATGGCAGTTTTTACGTGCTAGACCAAATTCTACTGATGAGGAACGATCCCTGAGGAGGTTTTTCTACAACACATCCACGTCGAGCACTGGGGTTAACCACTACGTCACATCATGCAGGGCATGACGTGCAATTATTCTGAAGTGATTGGTAAAAGCTAGGTTTAAAAAATCCCCTCAAAGAAATGGAAAGTGATCAAGTCAGGCAATCCTAAACACTATTTTTCTCTCAGTTGTGGTATGACCTTACATATCAGACGGGCAAAGACACACGACTTTACCTCTCACTTTTCCACCTTGACATAACGAGCTCAACATCAAGCTAGCAACAGGAAGGCTTGTATGGGACTGAAACGTTTCATATATGGGGAAGAGTGAGTGGCTGTTTCAGTTGAAGTATCCTTTACTACCCAAAAGTAAATCAACAGTTTGCATAAACAGAGGGAAACTGCTTTGGAGCAGGCTTCTTTTTTGTGTGTTTTTTTGGAGAACAACAACTGGGGTCCAATGTGTCATAGAGTAGCTAGCTATGATGAAGATGGAAATTCAGAGCAGTATAGAAGGATAATGAATTGTGCCTTCAGCCATTTTAGAAACAAAATCTGCCAGTCTGTTATACTTATAAAGATGGGTTCTGAGGCAAGCAGTTGTCTAGGACAACCAATTGAGCAGACAGACCTATTCTGACTTGTGTGGAATAACATCACTCGAACCAAGAAGGACAAGTGTAAACCCTTTTGTAAGTACCATGGTTTTCTGGAAGTCATCCAGTGGGTAGGGGTTGGTGGGATTGTCCTATCCAGAGGGTATTGATAAGGCAACAACCAATGACTTTCATGAGGCCTGTTTCTCCTGGCCTGCAGCCTTGGCCTCCATGCTCTTGCAGGCCTGCTGGAAGTTCTTGCAGCGGCAGCCCGGACGGCTGGTTTTGTCATAGCACTTCTGCGACAGTTTGACACAGCCCATGGTGGGCAGGTAGCACACCAAACAGGGCAGCACCAGGGACATGGCTGCCATGAAGGACCAGCGCGCACAGCAGTTAGACTGGTGGCAGGAGCACGGGCGGTCGGCGCAAGATCCCTCATCATCCTCGTCCTCTGTGCAGTGGTAGAAAATGGCCTTGACCAGGCACATGCATGTGGCTGAGTCCACCAGGCTCTGCACTGAGCACAGGCACTCCTGGTTACACACCCAGCACGAGGGCAGGGTCCGGGGCAGGGTGCACTCCGTGCAGCGGCACTTCCCACAAATCTCACACAGCAGCATGTGCTTCTTGTCAACCGTTGCAGCCCCCAGGGCAGCAGTTTTTAGATCCAGGGGCTTTGAGGTGAGCGCCTTGGGCCCACAGCAGGGGGTCCTGGTGGTGACTACTGTGGAGTTGTGGTCCACCACGGGGGTGGGGGCTGCGTGGTCCAGCAACCTCTGCTCTGACGAGGTGCTGCTGCTGCTGCTGATGGAGCTGGGCCGCCCGCTGAAGGTTATCCAGGGGTGTGTGGTGGCGTTGTGAGGGTTGCAGCGCGCCAGTTGGGGGAGGTGGGGGGCCCCTAGCAGTGCCTCGTGGGGCCCCCTGTTGACAGCCTTCTGGTTGAGGGGTTGCTGGGAGACCACAGCGGGACTGTCAATATAGTCATTTTCCACATGAGAGGACTTCATCTGGTCGATTGGGAAGATGGTGAGCGGGTGCTGTAGCCTTCCATACGGAACCATACGCAACGGCTGGGATATAATGGAGGAAGACACTCCAGGGATGTGGTGGGGAACCCTCGACTCCATCTGTGTGGTTGTGTCCCTCATACAGAAAACAGAGAGCTCAACATCTAGCAGTCCTGCAGAAACATAGAGACAACAGTCAGCCTCCTGGAATGGCTACCCTACTTACAGATGTAGGATCTTAATTTGAGCAGTTTGCTACAGCAGGAAAATAATCCTGCAGCAACAGGAAATGTGAATTATTATGTGGATTATAATTAATGGACATTTTTGTAGAGGTTGATAGATGTTTTGTTCGGGCAAATCAAGTGGGAATTACAAACTTTAGATGTATTTTTACATGTTTGCATTTCCTGCTTTGCAGGCAAATTCTCAGCAACAAAAAAGTGATCAAATGATGAACCTACATCTGTACACAAACCCATCTAACAAAAGGCTCTTAGTCAGTGGTTGTCCAAGACGTGAGTCAGCATAGAGTATATATTCTCAACAATGACTCATAGCAACCGATTGTACTGATGACAGTTACATTCAGAGAACGTCCTGTATCAGTTTATAATGAATATTAACAAGCACATTATTTATATATTTATATATAAACATTCTAATAATACCTGGTATTCAAATGCAATAAAATCCACATTATGTTGCGCATTAATATGTCATTTACCCAATTCATGTTAAACACTTTCTCAAAAGACAAAATACCACAACGTCAACATTAATTGCAAGACATGAATGCAATAACAAATAAAGCCAATGCCAAATTATATTCAGAAGAAGAGGGGCCCTATAGACCAGAATGAGACTATAACACATGACTTCAAGTGCTATAAACACATTCACCAAAGGACCATTGATGAAATAGATATAGCTTTTTTTAATGTTTGGTGACTAGACAAAAATGTAATGAATCGCATTGTTGATTTTATTGCATTTGGTCGGTGTTCATTTCTCCTTAAAGGTTGTAGGGCACGGTTCCCCAATAGGCGGCATGCGGGACAAATTCAGCTCGCTGTTGATTTTATTTGCCGCCCCAAGTTTTCTGAGCAAAATATATGTACTTTTTTTTGATGGGCATAAAATACTGTAAAATCACCAGGAAATTTCCTCAAGGTGATTTCAATTTAGAAAATCTGTTCCCAAGTATTCCGACGTATAAATAGAGACATGTGTGATCGTATCCTAGTGTAATCAATGTTTGAAAGTATTCTGTTTTTGTCAAATTCTATATCTGTTTGGAATTCTTGTGGTCAATTTGCAGCGTAAAAATGATTCATAACTATGATGCTGTGAGTAGAAAACTAACAAGTATTCTCCATAGTGACAAATAACATGTTCCTCTTTACCCATCCTATCTTTACAAGAATCGGACACTAGTTTTGGGATATTACTCTGCATGCGCCAAAAGAGACATAGTTCCATGCCCCATCATCACTCTTAAAAAGGAAGAAACCCAGAATTAGTAGGTAGACTATAATGGCACCAAGTAAGCAGGTTGACGTTTCTTGGGATGAATCCTGTCCTGGAGGCAGAAATGAGCGGTTTGAGCCAGGTGCGAAGTCAAAATTGGCTATTTCGTTTTTAAAAAATTATGAAAACAAAGGTGAGCTTGTCGGTCTTAATTTTATTTAAGGTTAAGCATGAAGTTAGCAGTGTGGTTAAGTTTAGGTTTGAAATGATGACTTCGTGGCTGTGCCAGCTAGTGACCAGGCTACAGAGCTGCTTCCAGGACAAGATTCGTCCCAATAAATGCCAACATGCCCTATTTAATGACCCAATATTCATACAGGGCACAACAGTTACTACTTAGTAGTTACTTTATAGTAAACACTATAATGTAGTGTGGTAGACTACATACCTACCACTCTAGCTGGCAGACATGATAAATTATAAAGAAATTCATGACATTTTTTGTTAAATATTGATAAGATTGTCAGGTAATTTGCCACAGCAATAATCACGGAACCTGAAAATAGTGAGCAAAATGCTGCGTCTCTCCGACCTGCGAATACTCCTGATCATCAGAACCAGTGAATCCAGAGACCGTAGGTAGGTAGGTTACAGTGTCTCCCTCCTCCCTCCCCTCAGCGTCTGTGAATTAAGTGAATATAACCGGAGGCGACACGTCATTGGAAATAGAAAATAAACGTAAAATCTGACTAAATATTTATCGAGACATGATGATAACATTTCATTCGACAAGTGATTCACAATAGCAAAATCTCCAGAACATATAGGCTATGGCGTCTTAAAATTATAGATTTTTTTACGCGCAAGTGGCTATAGTGTGAGCTATTGTTTTATGAAAGGAGGGTGGCAGTTTAGACCAAAACGCTACTTATTTTTATTGGACAAACGGTTTATTTTAAAACGGAGAGTTATTTAAAGGAACAGATGACAAAACCACCTGACATATGCATATGATGTGCCAGCTCAAACGCTGCAGAGAAGCGTCACGCAACCAGCCCCGATAATGCGAATGATCACCAGCAAGAGGCAAAGACACAACGAGTCCGTAACTAATAGCCTACGTTAGGCTGTTGTTTTTAACCGCAACATAGATGTGTATAAACGGCTTAAAACGCTTTAAAAATGAACGAGATAAAACAAAAATCTGCATTTAGGCTCTCTTATTTCATCTGCTTTCATTATTACTTCTCTCTTGTCCACAACCTTGCTACAGTAGCATCCATGGTTAAATATTGACACAAAGTACAAATACGGGAACAGCTTGGCTGCAAGAGCGAAAAATACATGTTCAGCGCACCCAAGCAATCCACAAAATTGATGTACACACCAGTATTCGAAATTGTTTAACCAAAAATGTGATAGGCTACTAGGGTTTATGTATCCCATGTCAAAAACGTCATTATAAATCCGATAGAATAACTTACTTTTCCAGACTAGTAGCGCATTTCTCTGTTGAGCTCGAAGACTGCATGTATATTCCAAAGATATTTCTCCCAAGTAAAGAAAAAACACTAAGTCCAAAAATTATTGAACACTATCCACTCGATGCTTACTGCAGTGAGGACACGGTCTTTTTGATACGATGTTGCAACTACATGGGGAAATTGGTTTTTATGAATGGGAGGGTAAAGAACGTACTGCGCAGATGCCTTGACATGGGTTTTTTTTGTGAATGGGAGGGCACAACGTCTCAGAGCTCAAATGCGGGGGTTACGTTTTTATGAATGGGAGGACTCCGAATTTCATTGCGCAAGCGTGATACCAAGAGTTCATGAATGGAAGAATTGGGAGGTTTTTGTCACAAGGGCGATGTCAGAGAGGATTACATGAATGAGCCGGCTATGGGCCTCACACCATGCTGCTTCTTTTATTCAACGATTCACTCATTCATGATTCCGACCTGAAAATGAATGCTAATTTCCGAATATGTAAACCTCATGTGGGGGGCATCTTGACCATTTTGAATTGTGCAATGGGAAATAATAACATTAAGAACATAAATATTTGATGTAGGTATATGCCTCGTCTTTATATGGGAAACTATTGTTGTGTAACGAAGGTAAAGCTAAATTAAAGAACTATTAGCATATGGAGAGCCGCCTGCCCTAAAATGTAAGTAAAATGCTATGTAGAATCAAAGCTTTGCTCCAAACTGAAAACATGTAGGCTAAATGACTGTTTGCTCAACCTAGATCGTGGCATATCGGCTACTAATAGGGTATTATATTATTACACACTTGTAGTCCTATATTGTGGATCACGATTCAAAGAAGATCGAAATGGTGGCATTTGCTGTTGTTTTACCTCTTGTGTTTATGTGTATTTACATTTACGGATAATAGGGTGTTGCTTTCTCCATTTGCTGCAGTTTGAGTCGAGTCCTTGCACAGTAAAATGCCGTTTTGATTTGAGTTTTTTCCCCCACGGATAGCGTTCAGCTCCCAACTTGTGTATTTAATGCTGTCAAAGGTTAAACGTCTCCACTACCTTAGCACAGATTTCAATGACAACCTCACCTTCACTTTAACACTACCAAATTGTAATTGTTTGTAAGGACGTGTTCAAGGGCACATAATTAGGCAATGGTTTGTATTTCTTTAATGCAACTGAGACCATGCAGCATTTGGGAAATAGCTGCAGTTTCTGTAAGATGTGAATACACATTTAGATAAATCTCCTGCCCAGTCTGCAATTTTTCTATTCAGTGCTGATGACCACACATTGCAACAAGGATGAACACTTAGGAAATAAGGGATGGCGGTAAGCTTGGCCCCGGGGATGTACAGAGGGTAGTGCGTACGGCCCAGTACATCACCGGGGACAAGCTTCCTGGCATCCAGGACCACTGTACCAGGCGGTGTCAGAGGAAGCCCCTAAAAATTGTCAATGACTCCAGCCACCCCAGTCATAGACTGTTCTCTCTGCTACCGCACGGCAAGCGGTACCAGAGCGCCAAGTCTAGGTCCAAGAGGCTTCCAAACAGCTTCTACCCTCAAGCCATAAGACTCCTGAACATCTAATCTAATGGCTACCCAGACTATTTCCATTGCTGCCCCCCCCCCCCATGCTGCTGCTATTCTCTGTTATTTTCTATGCATTACCACTTTAATAACTACCTACATGTACATAATTACATCAACACCGGTGTCCCTGCACATTGACACATTGACTCTGTACCGGTACCCCGTGCATATAGCCCCGCTATAGTTATTTACTGCTGCTCTTGAATTATTTGTTATTCTTATCTCTTACTTCTTTAGGTATTTTCTTAAAACTGCATTGTTGGTTAAGGGTTTGTAAGTAAGCATGTCACTGTAAGGTCTACACCTGTTGTATTCGGCGCATGCGACTAATACAATTTGATTTGATTTGAGTTTATGACACCAAATTGTGAAACACAACCCGCGTGATGGCGGGCATGATTCACAAAAGAACAGGATGTTGTTGATTTGTACCGAAACCACAAGAAGGAAAATGAGTGTGAATTTCCCTTTTAACAACCCACTGTCTGCCCTTCCCCCACGGATAGCGTTCAGCTCCCAACTTGTGTATTCAATGCTGTCAAAGGTTAAACGTCTCCACTACCTTAGCACAGATTTCAATGACAACCTCACCTTCACTTTAACACTACCAAATTGTAATTGTTTGTAAGGACGTGTTCAAGGGCACATAATTAGGCAATGGTTTGTATTTCTTTAATGCAACTGAGACCATGCAGCATTTGGGAAATCGCTGCAGTTTCTGTAAGATGTGAATACACATTTAGATAAATCTCCTGCCCAGTCTGCAATCTATTCTATTCAGTGCAAATGACCACACATTGCAACAAGGATGAACACTTAGGAAATAGGGTCCTTCAGAGCCTCAATTGTTTCTTTGGGCAGCAGTGGTCACAATCACACATATGGAAATCCCTTCCTGCCTGGTGGCACCCACAGAGCTCTCTCTCTCTCTCTCTGCAGCTTTGTGGTTTGTAGGCATGGGTTGCAAAAGCTGCCTGTCCACTTGCAGATTTTTTTTTGCAGCATAATCGTCAAGGCAGTACATGCACAAAATAATATTTCTGTGCTGTTCTTTATGGTCCCTCCCACATCCACATGGTACCTCTGTGGATGTGAGGCCAACATCTGTTGTACAGGATAAATTATTTTAATTCATAAACAATATCAGGGTGTTCCAGTTCGTACCCAATGACAACATGAGAGTAATGATGAATTCCGCAATAGGTTTCTAGAGTAAGGCAGATCTCAAACATGGAGCCAGGTAGTTTCAACTTCTCAAATATTGAGATCCTGAATCTGCAGAAACATGGTTTTTAGAAGGTGTGTTTGTGTGCTTTGGAGTGGAGAAAGGTCTGTGGTGAGAAGTAGGAAGGGGAGGAGCATGTGTATGTATTTTTGGATTGTGTGTGTGTGTGTCTGTTGTGTGTACCTGCCTTTCTGCCTCTGTGTGTGTAGCCATCATAATTGTGTCTCACTTGAGATTGATTACTTTGGCCAATATTAATTTTTTCTAAATCTGAATTCAACAAATATAAATATTCCCATTTTGAAAGTAAAGCTGAATATATGACCTTATGGTAGTATGGAGAATGATGTATTACCTTTATTTCAATACCTTTAATCATAGAGCACTGGATGGCTCTTGTAAAACATTGTGGTCTACACACATTTTAGAGACAGTTGTACTCTCTACCCTAGAAATCGCTCAAAATGTAATCGTAATTTCCCATCTAGATGTGAACATAGGTAATTAGCGAAGAAAAATATAATGAGAATGGTCTCGTGTAAATATGGGTTTTGACCAATGCCCAAGTCATTAGACTGGAATTACCATGTAAAAAGTAAGGTATGTTTATTCGTTTTATAGTTAGAACACACAGCTGACAAACTATCGTCTCTCACTTAAAATTGAACACATCTTTGGCCATCCACAGAAAGCAAATCCATTATAAATTGAACACATCTTAGTCCACCTGCAGAAACCTAACAACTAGGTATTTCTGAGGGCCTCTGTGGTCATGGACATAGCCCACAGGAAGAGGGGCTGTTATTACGGACAACTAATGTGAGGAATGTGGGCCTTTGGTGAGCTGTGGGCGATGTGGGAAGACTGGAGGCAGCATCCCTCAACCCCATTGCCTTGACAGAGGGGAAAACCGAGCCCCTGGTGGAAGCCGACCCCTAACCTCTCTTGAGAAGGGTGACAGGACCTTGCCTGAACCCTCACCCAGGGGACCAACCAGCGCTGAAGTGTGACCTTCTGCTAGGGGTGCGGTGTAGCGCCCTTCACACCACTCACATTCTGGGCATTCCACGTGTCGCTCCGTGCACATAACATCCTTGTCTCCTGAGACCCCACACCACTACCCCCTCATCTACAACACAAAGATACCCTGGCACAGGGGTCCCTTCTCTCACCCTAGAAGAGGGACGTCTCGCACAGCATTCTCCACTGAATGGGACTCCTGATTCATACCGGCACATCCCACTGAGAGAGGAATAGAAACCTATGAACTTTGATCTGCCCTATATCAGGGCCTACATGGACATGGTGGATGCTTTCCCTCTTTGACATACACATCCAGACTGTTTCACTGCTTCAGACAGCTTGGTTTGTGTGAGGGCTGTACTCGCCTGTGGTTGTCTGGTAAAGCCTGTTGGCCTGTGTCTGTGCGGTGTATGTGGTTTATATGTATCCTCCATGTGTGGCTCAGCCCACACAGCCCAGCCCAAAGTGGTCCTCTTCACTTTCCATCTTGTGGCGCTGGATAGACTGTCCAACAATGGGCAGGCCCACCTAACAGCCCAGACCAGGCAGTAATCACATGACTGGAGTTATACGTCATATCGAACAGTCATTAGACTGTGGAAAATGGGCAGCCCAATCAGGGCAGTATGGCTGTCCTAATGCCTGGTTAATGCAATGAGGATTATGTTTGTTTTATCAGACAAGAGAAGCAAGACTGCTTTCAGTGCTCACATTTAAAGGATTGGTTCACTATTTTTGAACCAAGTCTCTATTTGCTCGCTCTGCAATATGGAGGCCGACGGAAACCATGAACAAAGGATCCCAAAACACCCACATTTATCCTTTTAGAAACATCAAAGTACTCAGTATAGTGATGCAGGTCTTTTGTGTAATTCCAAACTTTATCCTCAACATTCTATTATATTCCATTATGTTGGACTCGAGTGATACATTTCCATGTGTGCGCATGTGTGTGCTTTCTCGTTCCAATTGTGGTGACTTGCCTCGTTAAATAATGGTGAATTTTTGTATTTTATATTAAACAAAAGATACGAGAAACAAGAACGTGTATAGTTCAAGTCAGCGCGTTCAACTAAGAAGTCCTCCTGAAATCTCATTCACTCCAAACCTGTTGGATGACTATATCAAGGCAAAGGGTCTCTGAGTTTGTCCATCCTGTGACTCATCCCTGTTGTCAGCCATTTAAATATTTGGAGTGTCCACGTTAGACTTGGTAGAGTATGTGTGATTATAGTACCCTGTGTCTCACAGAGGCCGGGAAGTGGAGGCGGGTTCTAGAGCTTGGGCAGAGTTTGGGAGGGGGAAGGTGAGGTAGAGCTGGGTGTGGGTAGGGGGTGAGGGAGGGGGAAGATGAGGTAGAGCTGGGTGTGGGTAGGGTGGGGGTGGGGGGGGGGATAGGGGGAGGGGGAAGGTGAGGTAGAGCTGGGTGTGGGTAGGAGGTGTGGGAGGGGGAAGGTGAGGTAGAGCTGGGTGTGGGTAGGAAGTGTGGGAGGGGGAAGTTGAGGTAGAGCTGGGTGTGGGTAGGAGGTGTAGGGGGGAAGGTGTGAGGTAGGAGGTGTGGGAGGGGGAAGGTGTGAGGTAGGGGGTGTGGAAGGGGGTGGGTAGGAAGTGTGGGAGGGAGAAGGTGAGGTAGGGCAAGGTGTGTGTGGGTAGAAGGCAGGCAGTCAGAAGACAGGAAGTGACAGTTCAGTGCGCACCTCAGCAGTCAGTCAGTGAGTCAGTCAGTCAGCCAGTTTCCGAGACATGATACGTGCTGACCTTCATTAAGCCCAACAGCAGGAACAGTATCATGGAATCACCACCACCAGCTAGGCTATATTTAAGGGGCTAGGCTATATTTAAGACCTGATTCAGCAGCGCAGGCCTGGCTCACGTACAGAGCATCAGCTCTATCCATCCTCTGAGCGCATCTGTTGACAGGCTAATGGCTAAAATAAGCTCCAGCTGGGAAGAGTACACTTCAACATCCGCAACTAGCCCACTTTCTGTGAGGCAGTCGATTGAGGATGGTGAGGGGGCGAGGTTCTCCACTCTCGGATGTGACAGGCTACTCTCTTCATCTGTGGCTGATTCACAATAAATAAAAACAGATCATGTGTTTCTGAATGGTAATGAAGAGTTTGAGAGGGGACCATATATTATGAGGAATGGATGGACTGTTAATGTTAATACGTGTTCTGTTCTGTATCATCATTGGTATGTTGTTAATTGAAACCCCATTACCTGTATATCAATCAGATGGTCTGGGTGAGGGTAAAGGGCAGTGTGTGGGAGCTGGTTTACCCAGGGAGAAGTGGCCCCTTTGATCTGGGCTAATGAGCTGCCAATACTGCCTCCAAGACCACTTCCTGGGGCCAGCTAGGGGACTGTGAGTTTGGCCACCTGAAACAACAAGTGTCACACCCCCACCTAGGCCCATTCTTCCCTGCCTGCCTGCTTTTGCCACCCGCCCCCACCCCACCCGCTGTGACACTGTGTAATTATGGGTGGTGACAGTCGGAGATGTGCTACTGTGAGGAGTGCAGTCATCCGGTGACCATTTGTCCTCCTCTGTGGACAGTGGCTGTGTGACCCAGTGACCTGAAACTTGATTTCTCAATGAAATCCTGCTAGGGGGATGTCAATCCAGTCATGTGCTTTGTCTGTGCATTTATTCAAAAAGGTCAACTCATAACTTCCGGTTATAATGGAAAAGGGTTGTTATGGAAAAGGGTTGTCATGGAAAAGGGTTGTCATGGAAAAAGGCTGAGAGGTGATATTGTTTTTTACCTTCATATTGTGATCTCAGCTATGTTTGGATTAATATTTTCTATATCTGTAAGTAATGTGTTTTATGACGTACAGTATTATTAAATGAGAAGTAGGCTAACTTCGTGAACCACATGCATCAGGAGCTGAAGTGAGTTTCTAATGTCCTTACTTGTGTTTTGCTGTAAGGCAATACACTCAGTCACAACTTACTAAACTGTTCATTTCCCCCTGGTCTAGAAATACACAGATGACATTGTGGACATCAGGGCGAGATGGACATCTCAGGATTTTTTTCTGAATGTGGCTGTGTGATTGACTGTCATCTGAGACTGACGATGCCTCACAGCCTTCATATGGAGAAGACATAGACAAAGCAGCAAAGAAAAGGAATCCACCCAGAAAAAAGATGGGTTGCTCATCAAAATGTAGTTTATGAAAGTTCAATCAGGAAGGCTGGTCTGAATGTTTGTTTATCTTCATCCAGTAAGCATAACATAATTCATTTTGTTTCCTATTCTAGGGGCATAGTGGGAGTGAATAGTGACGTATCATCATCAGCATAGTGTCCTGTTTCTTCTCCTCTTTCCTATTAGCCATGTGTCATTCACCTATTTACCTTATAGCCTATAACCACAGCAACAATAATACACATTCCTCACGTTTGCTCTTTAACCTATTTGTATTTGTATTTATTATGGATCCCCATTAGCTTCTGCTAAGGCAGCAGCTACTCTTCCTGGGGTATATTAGGGATCCCCATTAGCTTCTGCTAAGGCAGCAGCTACTCTTCCTGGGGTATATTAGGGATCCCCATTAGCTTCTGCTAAGGCAGCAGCTACTCTTCCTGGGGTATATTAGGGATCCCCATTAGCTTCTGCTAAGGCAGCAGCTACTCTTCCTGGGGTATATTAGGGATCCCCATTAGCTTCTGCTAAGGCAGCAGCTACTCTTCCTGGGGTATATTAGGGATCCCCATTAGCTTCTGCTAAGGCAGCAGCTACTCTTCCTGGGGTATATTAGGGATCCCCATTAGCTTCTGCTAAGGCAGCAGCTACTCTTCCTGGGGTATATTAGGGATCCCCATTAGCTTCTGCTAAGGCAGCAGCTACTCTTCCTGGGGTATATTAGGGATCCCCATTAGCTTCTGCTAAGGCAGCAGCTACTCTTCCTGGGGTATATTAGGGATCCCCATTAGCTTCTGCTAAGGCAGCAGCTACTCTTCCTGGGGTATATTATGGATCCCCATTAGCTTCTGCTAAGGCAGCAGCTACTCTTCCTGGGATATATTAGGGATCCCCATTAGCTTCTGCTAAGGCAGCAGCTACTCTTCCTGGGGTATATTAGGGATCCCCATTAGCTTCTGCTAAGGCAGCAGCTACTCTTCCTGGGGTATATTATGGATCCCCATTAGCTTCTGCTAAGGCAGCAGCTACTCTTCCTGGGATCCAGCAAAATTAAGGCAGTTATATATTTTAAAAACATTACAATACATTAATAACAGATGTCACAACATACTAAGTGTGTGCTTCTACTCTACTACCACATATCTCTAACACAAAATCCATGTGTACACGGGTGTGTAGTGCATATGTTATTGTGTGTTTGTATGCATGTCTCTATGGGGTGAATCTGGCAATTATCACCTACTTCTCTCTTAACCAATGGATGTAAATCCTGGGTTGGACTGTATTTATATGTCAACTTACCCAAGTTCTCTCACTTGTTGTTTTCAGCAACACTTTTCAACAACCATCCGCCTCCCCATCACCACCAGCTACTATGAGAACTGTAAGGTCCGACATTGGAAGTCCTTTCATTGGAAGGCCATCACATCATCTGGCTGCGAGGATCGTCACTCAGAGATGATGTCATTTCCCAAACGATTTAAAATGTCATATTACATTCCATCTTTGTTGTTCATTTAACAGAGAAATCAGCAGTACCTTTTTATTTTACCAATCTGTTTAGCATACTCTTGGAGTCCTGATAGCTCCTGAGTGTCCCTCTGTCTGAACTAGAGGTCGACCGATTAATCGGAATGGCAATTAATTAGGGCCGATTTCAAGTTTTCATAACAATCGGAAATCTGTATTTTTGGGCGCAGATTTTTTATATATTTTTATATACCTTTATTTAACTAGGCAAGTCAGTTAAGAACACATTCTTATTTTCAATGACGGCCTAGGAACAGTGGGTTAACTGACTTGTTCAGGGGCAGAACGACAGATTTTCACCTTGTCAGCTCAGGGGACCCGTTCTTGCAACCTTACAGTTAACTAGTTCAAAGCAGTAACGACCTGCCTCTCTCGTTGCACTCCACAAGGAGACTGACTGCCTGTTACGCAAATGCAGTAAGCCAAGGTAAGTTGCTAGTTAGCATTAAACTTATCTTATAAAAAACAATCAATCATAATCACTAGTTAACTACACATGGTTGATGATATTATCTAGCGTGTCCTGCATTGCATATAATCTGACTGAGCATACAAGTATCTAAGTATCTGACTGAGCGGTGGTAGGCAGAAGCAGGCGCATAAACATTCATTCAAACAGCACTTTTGTGCGTTTTGCCAGCAGCTCTTCATTGTGCGTCAAGCATTGCGCTGTTTATGACTTCAAGCCTATCAACTCCCGAGATGAGGCTGGTGTAACCGAAGTAAAATGGCTAGCTAGTTAGCGCGCTAACTAGAGGGACGGAAGCCATACTGTTACACTGGCAATACTAAAGTGCCTATAAGAACATCCAATAGTCAAAGGTTAATGAAATACAAATGGTATAGAGGGTCCTATAATTCCTATAATAACTACAACCTAAAACTTCTTACCTGGGAATATTGAAGATTCCCTCATGTAAAAGGAACCACCAGCTTTCATATGTTCTCATGTTCTGAGCAAGGAACTGAAACATTAGCTTTCTTACATAGCACATATTGCACTTTTACCTTCTTCTCCAACACTGTTTTTGCATTATTTAAACCAAATTGAACATGTTTCATTATTTACTTGAGGCTAAATAGATTTTATTGATGTATTATATTAAGTTAAAATTAGTGTTCATTCAGTATTGTTGTAATTGTCATTATTACAAATATATATTTTTAAATTGGCCGATTAATCGGTATCGGCTTTTTTGGTCCGCCAATAATCAGTATCGGTATTGGCGTTGAAAAATCATAATCGGTCGACCTCTAGTCTGAACATGAGAGTAATGTGATTTTCAGCAGTGAAGATGTATCTTTCAAGCATTGATACTTTTCTCTTTAGGGACCAGCTTTGTTTTTATGCCAAATCTGTTTTGAAACCCACTCAGAGAGCTGGTCTGAGAGGTAATGTTCAGGACATCTTCTCTGTCTCTATGCTTTGGCTGTAAGTTACACCATCAGAAACCAACGTGTCCAACTGAGAGGAGTTTGTCCAACCATTGATGAAAATTTGTCTTGAATAACAAAATATCTTAAAAGGACCTTGTTCAAACCAAATCCTGGTGTAACACAGTCCTCTGGAAAGTCTTTTCAAGAGACTTTATTTCTTGTCATCCATTTCCTTCCTCTCTGGGGGACAGGACAGGACAGGACAGAATAAGACAGGACAGAACAGGACAGGACAGGATAGAACAGAACAGAACAGGACAGAACAGAACAGGACAGAACAGGACAGGACAGGACAGGACAGAACAGGACAGAATAGGACAGGACAGAACAGGACAGAACAGAACAGGAGCCTGGGAACAAGCTAATGGCAGCAGGTAATGGCCCTCTCTCGGCGGGCCTGCCCGTGGGCCCCTGTCTGGCCTGGGCAGATGGAGAGTACACAGCAGACCCTTTGATGGGCCAGGGGACAGTGCGACATGGGACACTTCCTGGGCTGAATGGCGCCCCGTAACCCTACACCTGGGTCGGCGGGCTCCACCGCTGGCCCTGTGCCAGCTCAGCCTGACACCTTTGTGTGGCAGGGACTCAGGGAGAGGAGAACCATCCGGACAGGTCCATACCTGGAGGTTCCCAGGCCCTCCTCCAAACCCCCATTCCACACCACCTTTGTGTGGCAGGGACTCAGGGAGAAGAGAACCATCCGGACAGGTCCATACCTGGAGGTTCCCAGGCCCTCCTCCAAACCCCCATTCCACACCACCTTTGTTTCTCTTTGACCCGTTCAAGTTCTCTCACTTTACCAAGTCCGCACGTTTTCTTCCCTGCACAATTTCTCATTTCAAATGCCCCCCCCCCCTCCCTCCACCCATATATGGACGGGACACCAAGTTAATTTTCAGTTTCTGTCCTTTAGCTGTTGAGGAACAACAGTGCTGCTTAAATTACATACCATTTATCTACATCTAAAGACAGAGGCAATGCTTACTTTTAAGCTTGTGTTTATTTGTATTATATTTACTTTACATTTCTGTTTACATTGAAATTTACAAAATTATAATTCTGTGTGTTATGTCCACCTTCGTATTTTTGAAGTTCGTATCCTGGCTTTTTCATGCAGTTGTTCAGACCCATTTTAAAACTGCATTGATGGAGCTAGGAACACCCGCAATAATATCTACTAAATATGTATATGTAACCAAAACGGTACGTTTTTGAATATAAGTTAACATGTAGGGTTGTGAAGGAAAGGAATGTTACCGGTAACTTTATAAATGTACCAGTACATTTTTGGGGGTAATTTTCAGAACATGTCAAATATATAAAATAATAATATAAGATGTTTTAAACATGAAAAATTAAATGACATAGATGTAAAACATTATCTTAAATATATCCCACCAACAGACTGTTTACAACAGGGCATTGAGCCAGTAACTAAAAGCGATTCGATTGTCTGAGCTGACAAGCTGAAAAATCTGTACTACTATGGTTGACCCTGTAAAACACATTTCACCTCACCTATCCAGTGTATGTCACCAAAAAAAGAACCCAAATACATTTTTTAAAATCCAAATCCAACCTTTTTTCACTCTGATGTAGCCTCTGGAGTAGCACACAGATGCAATGAAGAAACACTTTCATAAAAATGGTTTTCATGTATGATTTCTTTTTTTCATTCTCCTTCCTCCTGTCTTTGTTAATTTTTTTGTACTTTTATTTTATGATGTGAAGCATTTTGCGCTATACAAATAAAGTTATTGTCAATGCTCATTTCCTGTCACTGTTCCTTTACATTTTGAGGTAATTGATGCTGTAATGACAGATCATGTGCAAAAAACCCACTTCAGAGCATAAAAAACAAACAACAGATGTGAGAATTCAGACTGAGGTCACATATTGAGCTTCAGAATTGTATTATGATTGAGATCCACATATGGATGTGGTGTAAATCTGAACTCAAAAGATCAGATTCCTTTCTTTTTTTTGCTGTTTACACATTAGAGAAAATGTGAGAAAGGTATCGGATACGCCAAATAATGACTGGCCGTTCTAAAATTGGGCTGCCTATGTAAAAGCAGCCTTAGTGAATACTATTGGGTTTCATTGTTGATTAGATGATTTTTTCATTAATTAGGACGTTTTCTATTGAACCATCTGGTCTATCCACTAGCTAGAAACCTATGGAAAATATGGACACATAATATGGACACATATAAAGATGAAGCATTTTATATGAATATATTTCAAATTATTTAAGTATAAATCACCACAGTTTCCATAGATTGACAAAAATGACCTGTTAAAGGGATAGTTCACCAAACTTCCAAAATGACATATTGGTCTCTCTTTAAGCAAGGCATGACAGCAATCCATGCTTTGTTTACCTGGCTACTGTTCCAAATGTTAACTTATTAGCATTTGTGGCACCAATCAAATGCAAGTCAATGGTACCTATATTGGTATTTTCGCACCTGATGTCCTAATCATCCTAAACTATATAAAAATGTATTGTTTAACTCAATGAAGTTACTTATAGATGGTTTGGACATGAAGCTTGAAAATGCTAATATAGGTACAATTGACTTGCATTGGATTTGAAACAGTGGCCAGGTAAACGAAACCAAATCAAATCAAAGTTTGTCATGTTCGCCAAATTCAACAGGTGTAGACCTTACAGTGAAATGCTTACTTACAGGCTCTAACTAACAGTGCAAAAAAGGTATAAGGTGAATAATAGGTAAGTAAAGAAATAAAAACATCAGTAAAAAAGTAAGTGAAAAATAACAGTAGCGAGGCTATATACAGGCACTGGTTAGTCGGGCTGATTGAGGTAGTATGTACATGTAGATATGGGTAAGTGACTATGCATATATGATAAACAGAGAGTAGCAGTAGCATAAAAGAGGGGTTGGCGGGTGGTGGGTGGTGGGACACAGTGCAGATAGCCCGGTTAGCCAATGTGCGGGGGCACTGGTTGGTCGGGCTAATTGAGGTAGTATGTACATGAATGTATAGATAAAGTGACTATGCATATACGATAAACAGCGAGTAGCAGCACGGGGGGGGGGGGTCAATGCAAATAGTCCGGGTAGCCATTTGATTAGCTGTTCAGCAGTCTTATGGTGTGGGGGTAGAAGCTGTTAAGAAGCCTTTTGGACCTAGACATGGTGCTCCGGTACCGCTTGCCGTGCGGTACCAGAGAGAACAGTTTATGACTAGGGTGGCTGGAGTCTTTGGCAATTTTTAGGGCCTTCCTCTGCCTGGTATAGAGGTACTGGATGTCCCAGTGATGTACTGGGCCGTACGCACTACCCTTTGTAGCGCCTTGCGGTTGGAGGCCAAGGAGTTGCCATACCAGGCGGTGATGCAATGGTGCAGCTGTAGAACTTTTGAGACCCATGCCAAATGTTCTCAATCTCCTGAGGGGGAATAGGCATTGTCGTGCCCTCTTCACATCTGTCTTGGTGTGTTTCGACCATGACAGTTTGTTGGTGATGTGGACACCAAGAAGCTTGAAACTCTCAACCTGATCCACTACAGCCCTGTTGATGAGAATGAGGGCATGCTCTGTCCTCCTTTTCCTGTAGTCCACGATCATCTCCTTTGTCTTGATGACATTGAGGGAGAGGTTGTTATCCCTGCACAACCCGGCCAGGTCTCTGACCTCCTTCCAGGCTGTCTCATTGTTGTCGGTGATCAGGTGTACCACCGTTGTGTCGTCTGCAAACTTAATGATGGTGTTGGAGTCGTGCCTGGCCACGCATTCATGGTTGAACCGGAAGTACAGGAGGGGACTAAGCACGCACCCCTGAGGGGCCCCTGTGTTGTGGATCAGCATGGCAGATATGCTGTTGCCTACCCTTACCAACTGGGGACGGCCCATCACGAAGTCCAGGATCCAGTTGCAGAGGGAGGTGTTTAGTCCCAGGGTCCTTAGCTTAGTGAGAAGCTTTGAGGGCACTATGGTGTTGAACGCTGAGCTGTAGTCTGTTACGTTCCCCAGTTTATGTGTTGTAGTTTGTCTATTTGCATGTGTTTATTTCAGGAAATGGCTTCCTGAAATCCCTCAAGCAGCTGATTGGTCGACTCCATGGTTAATTGGAGAGCTGACCCCGCCCCCTCGTCAAGACACAGCTGTCTCCAATTACCCATTCCTTCAGAAGCTATATAAAAGCCAGTGTTCTGTTCAGGAGGGAGAGATTTTCTGGGAGGTCATTGCAGAGATTTTGCTAGGGAGATTTGTTAGAGTTTTGGAGGTAGGGATTGCTGAGAGAGATTTTGCTAGAGGTTGATTTTGCTGGGAGTTCATTGCTGGGAAGTTGGTATGTTTTGTGAGTTTGTTGCTCAGATGGAGCTTATTTGATGTGCTTTGTTTCTTAGTTTGTTTGTGAAATTGTTTAATATTCTGTTTCATTTGTTCCCAGGGGGAAAGGGGAAGGCACCTTGGGAGTGTTTAGGCAAGAGGCCCACGGGCATACATATACCTGTAGTATATTCATTGTCTAGGCACACTAGGTAAGACCTTGTCGGACCACCCCCTGTATTTTGGTTAGGGCACCAGGTGGTGCTAAATTAGGTAAGTAGTGGGTAGGCAGGTAAGATAGGAGAGGGGGCTTTGAGATTTACTTTCTTTGCTTTGGTTCCGTCCAGCCCCTTTTCCCCATATTACCATGTAAAGGAATAAAGTCCTTGTAAACGGTACCACATTCTGCCTGTTGTCATCCTTACTCTCACCTACAGTCCATACCTCTTTCACTTCACGGAGAGTTTAGTTGTAGCAGGGTGTTGCATTCCCTCTTCAAAGAGGCATGCGTAACATAGTCAATGAAAGGCATTCTCAAATAGGTGTTCCTTTTGTCCAGGTGGGAAAGGGTAGTGTTGAATGCAATAGAGATTGTTTCATCTGTTGGGACGGTATGCAAATTGGAGTGGGTCTAGGGTTTCTGGGATGATGGTGTTGATGTGAGCCATGACTAGCACTTCATGGCTACATACATGAGTTTTCCGGGTCGCAAGTCATTTAGGCAGGTTACCTTGATATTTTTGGGCACTATGGTGGTCTGCTTGAAACATGTTGGTGTAACAGACTCGGCCAGGGACAGGATGAAAATGTCAGTGAAGACACTTGCCACTGGGTCAGCGCAAACTCAGAGTACACGTCCTGCGGCCTTGTGAATGTTGAACTGTTTAACCGTTTTGGAATAGGGGGCAGAAGTTTCACTTTTGGATGAATAGCGTGCCCAGAGTGAACTGCCTCCTACTCTGTCCCAGATGCTAATATATGCATATTATTATTAGTATTGGATAGAAAACACTCCGAAGTGTCTAAAACTGTTTGAACGATGTCTGAGTATAACAGAACTCATATGGCAGACAGAAACCTGAGAAGAAATCCAAACAGGAAGTGAGAAATCGATTTTTGAAACATTGCCTATTCAAATCCCTGATAGTTATGGATGTGCTTGCACTTCCTAGGGCTTCCACTAGATGTCACCGTCTTTAGATCCTAGTTTTAGGATTCTACTATAAAGGAGGTGCTCATAGGAGCTCTTTTAGTGAGTGGTCTGGCAGAGAGCCTCGGTCTCATTACACACGCTCCCGACAGAGTATGCTCTCGTTCCAGTGCTTTTCTTCAGACAATGAAATTCTCTGGTTGGAACCTTATTGATGATTTAAGTTTAAAAAAACATCCCAAAGATTGATTGCAAATGTCATTTGACTTGTTTCTACGACCTGTAACAACTTTTTGAGTTTGTCTGGAGGAAGTGCTCGCTCCTCATGAAGATGGATTACTGGCGGCTATTTCTTTGGCTGAATTGGGTACTGAGCGCCGTTCTCAGATTATGCTTTTCCGTAAAGTTTTTTGGAAATCTGACACAGCGGTTGCATAGAGGATTCTGTGAATAACACTTGCATCTTTTATCAATGTTATTTATTAGTATTTCTGCAAAATCACCAGATGTTTTGGAATGAAAACATTACTGCACGTAATGCGCCAATGTAAACTGAGAATTTTGGATATAAATATGCACATTATCGAACAAAACATGCATGTATTGTGTAACATGATGTCCTATGAGTCATCTGATGAAGATCATCAAAGGTTAGTGATTCATTTGATCTATATTTCTGCTTTTTGTGACTTATCTTTGGTTGGGAAAATGGCTGTGTTTTTTTGACTCTGCTATGACCTAACATAATCATATGTTGTGCTTTCGCTGTAAATACATTTTGAAATCGGACACAATGGGTAGATTAACAAGATGTATATCTTTCATTTGCTATATTGGACTTGTTAATGTGTGAAAGTTGCATATTTCAAAAAAATATTTTTTGTATTTTGCGCGCTGCCTTTTCAGCAGAATGTTGTCGAGGGGTTCCATTGCTGAAAGCCTGTGCTAGAAAGGTTAAAGGTCTTACTCACATCAGCTATGGCGAGCATGAAAGTCGTCCAGAACAGCTGATCCTCTCATGCATATTTCAATATTGCTCTCCTCGAAGCGTGCATAGCAGTCATTTAGCTTGTCTGGTAGGCTTGCGTCACTTGGCAACTCATGGCTGGGCTTCCCTTTGTAGTCCGTAATAGTTTACAAGCCCTGCCACATCCAACGAGCATTGGAGCCGGTGTAGTAGTCCTGTATTTACGCATTGCCTGTTTGATGGTTCATCTGAGTGAATAGCAGGATTTCTTATCAGCGTCCGGTTAAAGTCCCACTCCTTGAATGCGGCAGCTCTACCCTTTAGCTCAGTGCAGATGTTACTTGTTTTCATGCTGGTGTAAAGGATTTGGAGACAGGTGCAGGAATACATCATCTGGATTTTTAATACACCCAAAACAAAACACTTCGATGTACCCAAACAAAAGAGCGAGGGTAAACCTCGTAGAATGACAGGGAACGAGATCCGTAATACATAAAGCACAAAACATGCAGCACAGGCTGAGACAATTCATAGGTACTCATACGACCAACGTACATGGGAACAAGAATGGACAGCCCAATGGGGAAACAAAGGGCACATTTCTACATGTCACATCTGCTCCTGCTACGCCCTCTGGTGGTCATCTGGTGTATTCTTGACCTGCAGTTACCCCTGTACACTCTCTCTCTCTCTCCCTCACTGTGTGGTTGGAGACTGGTGTGCTGGAGTCAAAGCAGATCCCTACCAGCTGCAACTTGTTCCATAATCAAGACCTCTACAAATACTCAGTGCTGCCACTTCCACTCTGCCAGATCGTAATCTCTGCTCAGTCAGTTTATGATTCTATGAGATTTATGATTAGTCAAGATCTTGTTACTCTGATGTGCCTGTTTCCCTGCCTGACACCATTTATCCTCTCATTGCAGTACACCGCTCTGTCTCTGGCTCCTGTCTCCTGTTCCACATCTCACCACCCAACTACCTTGCTCTGGATTTTACTCACCACCACAACCTTGGATTCCCCTCAGGACCTGTTTACCCTGTTCTACTCAGATAACTCCAACCTCAGTCTCCACATCTGTTTTTTTCTGCAACTCATCCGAGCTTCCCTGGATCTGCACTCCATATTTCCCTGTGTAACAATAAATATTTTGGTTTATTCATCCCTGTTTCCTCATCTGAGTCTGCTCTTGGGTTCCCCTGTGTCGCTCCGCTTAACAATACAAACACAATCAGTGAGGAATTGGAACCAGGTGTGTAATGACACAGGTCTGTGCAGCCTTGAAGGTCGGTGACGTCGACCTCCGGAACTGGTGAACAGAATGAGCACCAGTATCGTGGGATCCGTGACACCTGTAATCCATGGCTTCTGTTTGGGGTATGTACACACAATCACTTTGGGGACAACGTCATCGATGCACTTATTGATGAAGCCGGTGACCCATGTGGTATACTCCTCAATGCCACAGGATGAGTCACGGAACATATTCCAGTCTGTGCTAGCAAAACAGTCCTGTAGCTTAGCATCTGCCTCATCTGAGCACTTCCGTACTGAGTGAGTCAATGGTACTTCCTGCTTAAGTTTTCGCTTGTAAGCAGGAATCAGGAGGAGAGAATTATGGTCAGATTGGCCAAATGGAGGGCAAGGGAGAGCTTTGTATGCATCTCTGTGTGTGGAGTAAAGGTGGTCTAGAGTTTTTTTTCCCTCTGGTTGCACATGTAATATGCTGGTAGAAATGAGGTCAAACGGATTTAAGTTTCCCTGCATTAAAGACCCCGGCCACTAGGAGCGCCACTTCTTGATGAGCATTTTCTTGTTTGATTATGGCTTTATACAGCTTGTTGAGTGCCAGCATCGGTTTGAGTTGGTATATAGACAGCTACGAAAAATATAGATGAGAACTTTTGGTAAATAGTGTGGTCTAACGCTTATCATGAGATACTTCACCTCAGGCGAGCAAAACCTCAAGACTTCCTTAATATTTGATTTCGTACACCAGCTGTTATTGACAAATAGACACAGATCGCAACCCCTTGTCTTACTGGAGGCAGTGGTTCTGTCTTGTGGATGCACGGAAAAACCAGTCAACTGTACATTTTCCATGTCGTCATTCAGCAACGACTCAGTGAAACATAAGATATTACCATTTTTAATGTCCCGTTGGTAGAATAGTTTTGAACGGAGCTCATCTAGTTTATTCTCCAATGATTGCACATTGGCCAATATGATAGATGGTAGAGACGGGTTACCCCCTCGCCTATGAATTCTCACAAGGCACCAGGACCTGTGTCCCCTGTATCAGCGTCTTTTCTTCATACGAATGACGGGGATTTGGGTATGGTCTGGTATTTGGAGTACATCCTTTGTGTCCGACTCGTTAAAGAAAAATCTTTGTCCAGTTCGAGGTGAGTAATCGTTCTGATATCCAGAAGCTCTTTTCGGTCATACAAGACGATGGCAGAAACATTATGTACAAAATAAGTTACAAACAACGCAAAAAACACACAAAATAGAACAATTGGTTAGGATTCCGTAAAACGGAAAACACAAACACTAAAATGCACTTCTAACATCTTTATGTCCCAGAACAGACTGGTCAGCTGACAAGATGTGGGAAGAATTTGAATCATTCTGTTCCAGAAATGTCAACAGGTGCATAGTATTAGAGGTTCATTCAGGAAAAATCTATTCCTCCAACTCAGTTTACTCTAGACTGAGAAAAGATAAGAGGGAATAAAAATGAGTGAAAATTAATAGCAAGCAGGTGAAGAGAGACACATGAGGTATAATTTACAGTGAGCAACCACAACACAGGGTTCAATGGTAAGCATGTGTGCTGGTGGAGGGTGGTGCTGTCTCCTGCCTCTAACCCAGGATGGGCTGTCATTTCCTGGGTTTGGCTGGCTGTGCCTCTGGGGCCTGGGTTGGTTGATTGGTCCCACTCCGAACCCATCGGCCTGTCTGGTCTGCTGTGCCAGACACAGAGGCCTGTCTTTCCCTGCATGTGAAAGAAGGTTCAGAGCATTGTACAAAGTGGCAAACCCATCAAAGAGGCTGGGCCTGAATAAAAGGGCTTTTTATGACTTTCCTTCAAAGAGCAGTTCAAAGCACACACAGAGAGCGAGTGGATGGAAAGTTCAGAGTCAGAGTCAGGGAGAGGGAGAGAGTCAGAGCGAGTGGATGGAAAGTTCAGTCAGTCAGAGAGAGAGGGAGAGAGGAGGGACCCTCAAAGGGTATTCAATATCTCTCATGAAAGGCATGGCCTAACCTGCCACACTTTGTCTTCACATCTACCATACCGATGTACAGATTTTACAAACATGGCACACCACCTTATGGCCATATACAAAGCACCATAGACCGTAGAAAGGAAATATCCATTTTGATTTACACTATTAGACAAATTCAAACTAGAAAGGATCATTTTTCAGAATAAATATTGTGTGTGTGTGCTTCAGCTGTCCAAAAGCATTATACATTGTCAAACAAGAATGCTAATTATGCAAGCTAATTAAGAATCAGATGGGGGCCGTATCTTTCCACAATATATATGGAAAGGAGAAGAATGCAGCCAGTGCTGCAGAGAAACTGGTGCAGATGTTCAACAATAACACTCCAGATACCAAAGCAGACCCTCAAGACATTGTCCAATGTCCAAAGAATCCAACAACACAGAATAACCACCTCCTATTCAGGTCTCTGTGTAGCTATAGTACTCGTAATTACTTTTATTTACAGTATTTTATTTCATCATAATCCCTCTCCATCTTGACAAAAAGTGAAATGTATTTTTGGATTCCTAAAGTGCTGTAGTGCAGAGCTGCTCAGTTCCCAGGGGATAGAATCAACTGATTGCTGGATGAATCAGCGTAGAGAGAGAAAAAGAGAGAATTGGCTGAACTTTAGAAAAAGTGCAAATATAATGCACTGAAATTATTACAACAGTTTGTATTATAAGGATGACAAATCCTATCTGTTGGACTCAAACTGGTATGTCAGTGTGCTATTGTCAGATAGTGTCACGCTCAGAGAACAAAACAACTCTCCCAAGTATTCTTTACCTTGTTGACAGCTTACTGATAATGACAGATCTATTTCATATTTAGATACACATTAAAAGAATTGTTCAATCTGATCTATTATTTCACATGATGAGGTCATTTGACCGTAGCGTTGGAGAAACCAGAGTGTACGCATGCATCCTATTAATCACAAATCAGTGTATGTTTACATTGGGTGAACAGGGATGCAGATGACAGCCTGATCCATTAGCCAGCTGAAGACATGGCCTGTGTCCCAAATCACATTCACATTTTTGTCATTTAGCAGAGCGAATTACAGTAGTGAGTGCATACATTTTTCATACTATTTTGTACTGGTCCCCCATGGGAATCGAGCCCACAACTATGGCGCCGTGCTCTACCAACTGAGCCAAATGGCACATTATTCACTATGTAGTGTGAGCACGAGTGGATGGAATGTTCAGAAACAGAGCGAGAGAGTCAGAGTGAGAGAGAAAGAGAGCGAGAAATAGAGACAGAGAGAGAGACCGAGGGGGAGCGAGGAGGGACCCTCAAATGGTATTCAATATCTCTCATGAAAGGCTTGGCATGCTCCACCAACTGAGCCAAATGGCACATTATTCACTGAATGGTGCACTACTTTTGAGCAGGGCCCATAGGGAATAGAGCCCATAGGTCCTGGTCAAAAGTAGTGCACTATGAATGGAATAGAGTGACAATTGGGATGCATTAATGGACATGCATGCCAGTGTTGGGTTGGCTTGGGTGTCACCAGTCTCAAAAAACCTGACCTTAGGCAATAGTGACTAGGGTCTGGTTTCAATAATGGTGTGTTTTGGCCTAGAGGAACTATTACACTGCCTACGTCCTTATCCGCTTCAAAAAAATACAAAATAATAGCTAGCAAGATGGAGATCACCAGATTATGTTTAATGAGTGCATTTCTCAAGTGGCTAGTTTGCATCGACTACCTTTCCTGCAAACTTCGGTTTTGAATCATGATGTTCTGGCCTCGTGATTTGTTGGGAGAGTTCTCTGTCTGGAGAGGACCTGCCCAGGAACAATTTTTCCCCCCTAATCGAAGTTGCAAAAAGAGTCCATCATTGAAACCAGACCCTAGTCACTGTTGCCTAGGGTTGGGTGTTCAAGACTAGGCTGTCACTGGGTCCACGTTACCCCTGCCACTGTATCAATAGGAAGGTATGATTTCTGCTCAGAAATGTATATATTATGCAAGTAGCTCTTTACAAAGACTCCACTTCAGGCAGGCTGAATGCCTTTCTTCGCTCACAGAACAAAATCCCTCAACCCCCAAGCAACAAGGTTCTGGTTCTTTGTTTGGCATGAAGCAGGCCTCAGAGGCCTTGTGTATGCCTTGGCCTGTATAGGCCAAACGCCTCCTGTTTACAATTTCCCTATTCCTGTTCTTAATGTTGCTCTAACAGCAGCCACAAAGAGACAGTTTTGTCCAGCAGGAAGAAGGGAGCTATTAGAGGAGAGATGGAGGAAGGAAGGAATGGAGATTCAGGGAGGGAGGGGGAAGCCTAGGGAGGATTAGATAACCCAGCAAGCTGTTCCCCCAGGGTCAGGACATTTTATACTGGGAGGGATGAAGAACTTTGAACGTAGGATGGATACTGCACTGGGAAAAAACTGGTCACTTCTCCCTCCAGACGAAGGGCATGTTATATCACTTTGGTTCGGCCTGTCAATCACTCCACTATATTGAGATGAAATTAATACATTTAACCTGTTGCTGGGAGGAGATATGGGACACAGCTGGTCAATAAACATCCATTACACTGTAGTAACACGTCAGGGTATCCTTCCTGTGTGGCATGCAGGGTGGTGAATTTAACATGGCTGACTGCAGGGAGCCACCATTAGGAGACATGAGGAGTTGGTACAGGGCCTTTTGGAAGGGCTCAGGTCCTGCAGAGAACGCCACAACCAAGGGTAAAGGCTATTATGGAGCAAATCAGGGAGTTAGCTCAGAGGGTGCCTGCCACCTCTGGAAAACCCCAATAACCCAGTAATTTCCCCCCTGTCTGTGGTGAGTTTGTACAGCCTATCCCGGCTCCCTGAGAACCAAGCTTACCTCCTCCGGAGCAATATTCGGGGAATCCTGGTACCTGCCGGGGTTTCTTTCTCAGTGCTCACTTATTTTTGAGCTTCAGCCATCTTCGTTTCCTTCAGACAGATCGAAGATGGCGTATACTATTACGCTAATGTCGGGAAGGGTGCTCTCCTGGGCTACGGCGGTTTCGGAGCAACAATCTGCCACTTTTGGTCATCTGGAGGAATTCATGGCAGAAGTGAGAAAGGTATTTGAATCTCGGTTTCCGGGAGAAAGGCGGCCAGTAAACTGCTTGACTTAAGTCAAAACTCCCGTACTGTCGCAGACTACGCGGTTGATTTTCGCACATTGGCCACCGAGAGTGCCTGGAATCCGGAGGCTCTTTTAGATACTTTTTTGCACTGATTAGAGAGGTAAAGGATGAGCTAGCTGCTCTGTTCACCGCCAAGGGAATCCTGAAGTATCCGAAGGCAGCTCTTCCAAAAGGATTCGAAGCTACCCGAGCTCTCTCGTGAATCTACGACGGGTGAGTTGGATACTCCTGAGCCTCTGCAGTTGGGAAGAGCTAGGTTATCATTTGGGGAACGCTCACGGAGGATGAACAGTAACTGTTGTCTGTACTGTGTTGGGGCAGGACATTTTATAGACCTTCCCTTTTCGGAAACCTTGTCTCTAGTGGATACCAGTACTATGGTGAGTCAGACTGGGAGTTCCTTAATTCCCATCACTCGCACACCTTTTTTTGAGCTTGTGCTTTGGGGAGACCAGTCTTAGTCTCTCTGAGTGCTCATTGAGTCTGGGGCTGATGAAAGTTTTATGGATGCCACAATAGCTTCGGAGCTTGGTTTTCCCACTCAGCCTGTCTCTGTTCCCATAGATGCTCGGGCACTGGACAGCCACTCTATAGGGGAAGTCACCCATAGTACTGTGCCCGTTCAATTACGGGTTTCTGGTAACCACAGTGAGACAATACAGTTCCTCCTCATTGCAGCTCCCCATGTTCCTGTTGTTTTGGGATTTTCCTGGCTACAAAAGCACAATCCTGTGATTGACTGGACCACAAGCTCCATCCTGGGTTGGAGCCCATTTTTCCATTCCCACTGCCTTCAAGCAGCACATCCCCAAGTCGTTCTCCTCAGGATGTTAGCAAGACTATGGATGACTCTGCTATTCCTATTGAATACCATGACCTCCTGGAAGTGTTCAGTAAGGCACGCGCTACTTCCCTTCCCCTGTACCGTCCTTATGATTGTGCCATGGACCTTCTCCCAGGCACTACACCTGCTCGGGGTCAGTTGTATTCTCTGTCCGGACCAGAGACCAAAGCTATGGAAGAGTACATAGAGGAGTCTCTGGCCACTGGGGCCGTTCGTCCGTCTGCATCTCCTGCCGGCGCAGGGTTTTTCTTTGTGGAGAAGAAGAACAAGACCCTGGTCCATGCATTGACTACCGGAGAATTAACGACATTACTGTCCAGAATCATTACCCCTTACCTCTCCTCTCCTCGGCATTTGAACCTCTCCAAGGAGCCACCATATTTTCAAAGTTGAACCTTCGTAATGCCTACCACCTGGTTTGGATAGGCGAGGGGGATGAGTGGAAGACAGCCTTCAACACAGCCAGTGGACATTATGATTACCAGGTCATGCCATTTGGACTCACCAACGCCCCCGCTGTTTACCAGGCTTTGGTCAATGACGTGCTTCGGGACATGCTTAACCGGTTTTATGTTCATGTACCTGGACGACATCCTGTTTTTTTACCGATCTGCACAGGAACATGTTCTTCATGTCAAGTGTGAGTTCCACCACTCTTCAATTACCTTTCTGGGTTATGTCATTGCTGAGGGCTATGTTCAGATGGATCCTGGAAAGGTGAAAGCAGTGGTGGATTGGCCTCAACCAACATCCAGGGTGCAGTTGCAACGGCTTCTTGGTTTTGCAAACTTCTACCGCCATTTCGGGACTACAGCACCCTGGCGGCCCCCCTCTCAGCACTCACCTCTCCCAAGGTTCCGTTCAAATGGTCTCCAGCTGTTGACAAAGCCTTTGTGGATCTTAAGCATCGGTTCACAAACACCCATCCTCATCCATCTGGACCCCTCGTGTCAATTTGTGGTGGAAGTGGATGCTTCGGATGTTGGAGTGAGGGCCATCCTGTCCCAGCAATCTGCCCAGGACCAGAAGCTGCATCCCTGTGCCTTCCTGTCCCAGTGATCTGCCCAGGACCAGAAGCTTCATCCCTGTGCCTTCCTGTCCCATCGTCTCAATCCTGCTGAAAGGAACTACGATGTTGGTAACCCGTGAACTCCTGGAGGTGAAGATGGCGTTGAAAGAGTGGAGACACTGGCTGGAAGGAGCAGAACAGCCATTCCTGGTCTGGACCGACCATAAAAACCTGGAATATCTACATACAGCCAAGCGCCTCAACTCCAGGCAGACCCGGTGGGCCCTCCTGTTCAGATTTAGCTTCACCATTTCAAACCACCCAGGGTCAAAGAATGTGAAGCCTGACGCCCTCTCCCGCCTATACAGTTCCTCTGCCACACCCTCGACCACTGAAACCATTCTCCCCACCTCATGCCTTGCTGCCACTGTGGATTGGGGAATTGAGAACCTGGTCCACGAGGCACAACGCTCCCAGCCTGGACCTGAAGGGGCCTGGATAACCAGCTTTTTTTCCTCAATCCAGTCTGGTCCTGGATCCTGGAATGGGCTCATTCCTCCAGGTTGACCTGTCATCCAGGGTCCCGTCATACAGCCTTCCTTCGACAAAGCTTCTGGTGACCCACAATGGTTCCTGACGCCTCTGCCTTCATCGCCGCATGCCCAGTATGGCCTCCTGCAGCCACTACCGGTCCCTCGTCGTCCCTGGTCTCATACAGTATATCTCTGGACTTTGTCACTGGGCTTCCTCTGAATGATGGCAACACTGTCATTCTGACAGTCGTCAACTGGTTTTCCAAGGCCGCCCATTTCATTCCTCTCCCCAAACTACCTTCTGCCAAGAAGACGGCCCAGCATGTCTTCCGGATCCATGGACTCTCGTTAGACAGTCTCTGAACGGGGGTCCTCAGTTCTCATCTCAGTTCTGGAAGGCATTCTGCACGCTTATTGAGTCGTCGGCCAGCCTGTCATCCGGATTCCATCCCCAAACCAACGGTCAGTCGGAGCGAGCCAACCAAGACCTGGAAACCACACTTAGATGCCTAGTCTCAACCAATCCCACTACCTGGAGCCAACAACTGTTCTGGGTGGAGTATGTCCAGAACACCCTTCCCTGTTCTGCCACGGGACTCTCCTCTTTCGAGTGCTCCTTATTGTATCAGCCTCCACTCTTGCCGGAACAAGAGCAGGAGGTCAGCGTACCCTCGGCCCAGATGTTTGTCCGCCGCTGTTGATGTACCTGGAGAAGAGGGGTGGCTATTCTCAAGACCAACTCCAGGTATCGTCGACAAGCGGACCGTCACCGGACTCCAGCTCCCCGCTACCACATTGGGCAGAGGGTATGGCTTTCCACTCGGGACCTGCCCCTGCGGGTAGAGTCCCGCAAACTGTCTCCCCAGGTTCATTGGTCATTTTCCCATCTCCAGAGTCCTGAGGTTCCACTGCTGTCCGTCTTGTGTTACCCCGTACCCTCCGTATCCACCCTACTTTCCATGTTTCCAGAATTAAGCCTGTGTCTCACTGTCCTTTGTCTTCTGTCTCCAGGCCCATCCCGCCCCCTGGGTAATCGATGGCCAGGCAGCGTATATGGGGAGACGCCTCCTGAAGGTTCGACCATGGGGCAGGGGTTTCCAGTACCTGGTTGACTGGGAGGGACATGGCCCAGAGGAGAGGTGCTAGGTTCCTGCTAAAGACATCTTGTACCCGGCCCTTATCGCCGAATTCCACCGCCAACACCCAGGTCAGCCAGGTATGCACCCAGGTAGGACGCCTGGTGGCGAACTTCGGTGTTGTGGGGAATCTGCACACTATCGCCATTAACTTCTTGCGTCGAGCAATCCCGTATCCGGGAGCGTAATCATAGCCTCAAGCTCATTACCATAATGCAACGTTAACTATTCATGAAAATCGCAAATGAAATGAAAGAAATATATTCACTCACAAGCTTAGCCTTTTGTTAACAACACTGTCATCTCAGATTTTCAAAATATGCTTTTCAACAATAGCTACATAAGCATTTGTGTAAGAGTATTGATAGCTAGCATAGCATTAAGCCTAGCATTCAGCAGGCAACATTTTCACAAAAACAAGAAAAGCATTCAAACAAAATAATTTACCTTTGAAGAACTTCAGATGTTTTCAATGAGGAGACTCTCAGTTAGATAGCAAATGTTCAGTTTTTCCAAAAAGATTATTTGAAGAAATCGCTCCGTTTTGTTCATCACATTTGGCTAAGAAAAAAACCAGAAAATTCAGTCATTACAACGCCAAACTTTTTTCCAAATTAACTCCATAATATCAACAGAAACATGGCAAACGTTGTTTAGAATCAATCCTCAAGGTGTTTTTCACATATCTATTCGATGATCAATCATTCGTGGCAGTTGGGTTTCTCCTCGGAAGCAAATGGAAAAATACACGCAGCTGGAGATTAAGCAATAATTTCGACGGAGGACACCAAGCGAGCACCTGGTAAATGTAGTCTCTTATGGTCAATCTTCCAATGATATGCTTACAAATACGTCACAATGCTGCAGACACCTTGGGGAAGCGATAGAAAGTGTAAGCTCATTCCTGGCTCATTCACAGCCATATAAGGAGACATTGGAACACAGCGCCTTCAAAATCTGGGGCATTTCCTGTTTGAAATTTCATCTTGGCATCAGTTCTGTGGCACTCACAGATAATATATCAAAATATCTTGTTTAAAATGGGAACGTTTTTTTTTATCCAAAAATTAAAAGAGCGCCCCCTATATCGAAGACGTTAACATATGGCCTAGGATAGGGGTTCTCAAAGTGGCCACAGAGGTACTGAAGGGTGTCCACTGCCAGATCTCAAAATATGACATCTATTTATTTTTTTATTTTATATTTTTTACTAACAATAACAGATTTAACTAATTTTGGCCAAGGGATCCATGGAATAATTTGAGAGTGTAATACAATGTAATATTATTAACCTACAATGTATGTTCTTAAGCTTGGAAAACATGGGCCTGGTAGGTTCACAGGGATATTGGTATCCACTGTAATGAATACTCAGGGAGAAAAAGGTGTAGATTCACACGCAGAGCACGGCAGATGTTTATTAAGACTTCACAGAAGGCAGGAATCGTGGTCACAGGCAGGCAATGGTCAAACATAGGTAGGCAGTCAAACAAAAATACCTCACAACCATACAAACAGAAAGAACTGAACTAAATAGGGAGCTGATGAGACCAGGTGAGAAACCAACACAGGTGAAATCAATTAACAAAAATGAAAGACAGGGCTACGTTCCAGAACACAAAGAAACAGGGCTACGTTCCAGAACACAAAGAAACAGGGCTACTTTCAAGAACACAAAGAAAAAGATCACAAGCTTGACAAAGAAAAGCAGAACCTTACATCCACAGTACTCAACCAATTATTATTGAAGGATACAGTGCCTTGCGAAAGTATTCGGCCCCCTTGAACTTTGCGACCTTTTGCCACATTTCAGGCTTCAAACATAAAGAAATAAAACTGTATTTTTTTGTGAAGAATCAACAACAAGTGGGACACAATCATGAAGTGGAACGACATTTATTGGATATTTCAAACTTTTTTAACAAAGCAAAAACTGAAAAATTGGGCGTGCAAAATTATTCAGCCCCTTTACTTTCAGTGCAGCAAACTCTCTCCAGAAGTTCAATGAGGATCTCTGAATGATCCAATGTTGACCTAAATGACTAATGATGATAAATACAATCCACCTGTGTGTAATCAAGTCTCCGTATAAATGCACCTGCACTGTGATAGTCTCAGAGGTCCGTTAAAAGCGCAGAGAGCATCATGAAGAACAAGGAACACACCAGGCAGTTCCGAGATACTGTTGTGAAGAAGTTTAAAGCCGGATTTGGATACAAAAAGATTTCCCAAGCTTTAAACATCCCAAGGAGCACTGTGCAAGCGATAATATTGAAATGGAAGGAGTATCAGATCACTGCAAATCTACCAAGACCTGGCCGTCCCTCTAAACTTTCAGCTCATACAAGGAGAAGACTGATCAGAGATGCAGCCAAGAGGCCCATGATCACTCTGGATGAACTGCAGAGATCTACAGCTGAGGTGGGAGACTCTGTCCATAGGACAACAATCAGTCGTATATTGCACAAATCTGGCCTTTATGGAAGAGTGGCAAGAAGAAAGCCATTTCTTAAAGATATCCATAAAAAGTGTCATTTAAAGTTTGCCACAAGCCACCTGGGAGACACACCAAACATGTGGAAGAAGGTGCTCTGGTCAGATGAAACCAAAATTGAACTTTTTGGCAACAATGCAAAACGTTATGTTTGGCGTAAAAGCAACACAGCTCATCACCCTGAACACACCATCCCCACTGTCAAACATGGTGGTGGCAGCATCATGGTTTGGGCCTGCTTTTCTTCAGCAGGGACAGGGAAGATGGTTAAAATTGATGGGAAGATGGATGGAGCCAAATACAGGACCATTCTGGAAGAAAACCTGATGGAGTCTGCAAAAGACCTGAGACTGGGACGGAGATTTGTCTTCCAACAAGGCAATGATCCAAAACATAAAGCAAAATCTACAATGGAATGGTTCAAAAATAAACATATCCAGGTGTTAGAATGGCCAAGTCAAAGTCCAGACCTGAATCCAATCGAGAATCTGTGGAAAGAACTGAAAACTGCTGTTCACAAATGCTCTCCATCCAACCTCACTGAGCTCGAGCTGTTTTGCAAGGAGGAATGGGAAACAATGTCAGTCTCTCGATGTGCAAAACTGATAGACATACCCCAAGCGACTTACAGCTGTAATCGCAGCAAAAGGTGGCGCTACAAAGTATTAACTTATTAAGGGGGCTGAATAATTTTGCACGCCCAATTTTTCAGTTTTTGATTTGTTAAAAAAGTTTGAAATATCCAATAAATGTTGTTCCACTTCATGATTGTGTCCCACTTGTTGTTGATTCTTCACAAAAAAATACAGTTTTATATCTTTATGTTTGAAGCCTGAAATGTGGCAAAAGGTCGCAAAGTTCAAGGGGGCCGAATACTTTCGCAAGGCACTGTATTACCTTTAATTAAAGCTTCGACAAAAAATCTCTCTGCCCCATGACTAAATGTGTAGAATTGCAGGAAATTAGCTTGAAAACTGGAACAAAAATTATCCGATGTCAAGAGGCGGGCCTTTAAAATGTTCCTTCACAGGGCCTGAGACTTGGTTTGTCTGGCCCTGCACTGCTGAAGTCATAGTAAAACTCCTTGTATTCTTTAAAAAAATCTTTCTAAAGTTGTGTTCTGATTATGAGGGGGTCCCTGATGAATTTGCTATCACAAAAGGGGTCGCCGGCCCCAAAGAGTTTGAGAACCCCTGCCCTAGGAAGCCGGAGCTAAATCCTCGGGATAATGAAAAATGCACCACAGCCAAGTTATTGAAATTTTTAAAACTGAAACACACAGGGAAAACAGAAGGGACAGAGAGTTTTCCCTTTCTCCATATGGCAGCCATTTGTCTCTAGGAGGCCTGTCAGACATAAATCATTTTATGGGAAAAAAGGAGCAGAGAGCATTTCTTCCAGAGGGACAAGATCTCCGGAGGCCTGGTGCCCTTCACGTCAGAGATTAGGAGGGAAGGAGGGAGAGAGGGAGGGAGGGAAATAGGTTGAGAGTAAAGGAGGGAGGGGGAGGAACACAAACTCATTGCAAGTAACATACAAGTCTGGAGAACTCATGTACCTCTCAGTGGAACAGCACCAGAAAACCAAATCCATGTGTTTGTTTGGAGTTGATACCGTGGATACTGAGTTGATCAGGAAATGACAGGAAGAACAGAAGGAGAGGAAAGCAGTTCTAACTCTGAACACTAAGGCACCCATTGTCCTTTCTCCTTTAACTCAACCTTGTGTGGTTATAGATAATCTGAAACCAATCAGCTCTAAGCTAGTGAGACAACACCAAAGCCCAGTTTGTTTTAAACATCCCCCTGCCTCCTCCCTCCCTCCCTCCCTGCCTCCTTCCTTCTCTACCTCTACCTCCGTCTGTCCTTCTCTCTGTCTCTTCCTGCATGTGTCTGTCTGCGCGGTTGTGCAGCCCAGGGCAGAGCAAGGCCCAGACTGGACCCTTCTGTGTGTGCGAAAGGCATCTTGATTAACATTCAACCAATTCGCTGAGGGACACGCATTCTAAACCAATCCTTCCTGCTGCAAGTGGAATTCTCATTAAGTCATAACTACTTTTCAAGTGCAGCATTCCTCTGCAAAATACGAGGTCCTTCCAAGACCCAAAATTATTTTATTAAATGGAAATTAATTACATTAAAAAAAGACAAAGCCAAAACAATTACCCAGAGCATTAGTTTTGAGATTTGTTCAAGGATTTAAGTTATAAAAATACAACTAAAAAGCTGTTTGAAGGCTGAGCCCCACTAATAGAAGCAGAATATTATGGGAGTTACTCTTACTGGGAATGAGACATTTACATTCAGTCTGGATTTCCTTGTTTCCTGTGTAATAGGAAACCATCAGTTCTATTAGATTTTCACAATAAGTTTATGATATCTGTTTGCATTGAAAACCAATCAGTCAGACAAGATCTCTCCAACATCTCACTCGGTCCACACTCCCAGGGTCCGACTGTATTTCTACTGGGCTGCCGAGCAGGAGAAAGGCTCACTTGAGTTGATTCCCTGTGGACTCTGAGCGATTAGCCTCATTGTGTTGTTTTGTCATACAGAGGGGGAGAGGGAGAGACGGGGCCACATGGTGCTCAGTTTCCCTCTCAGCATCTATGGACATCATTCTCTCTCCCTCTCATTCTCTCTCCCTCTCCCTCTCCCTCTCCCTCTCATTCTCTCTCTCTCTCTCCCTCTCATTCTCCCTCTCTCTC